>NW_027278738.1:135000-493971 GCF_046629955.1 Centroberyx affinis | reverse complement strand
TGTTTTGTGTATGCTATGTGGATTTGAAGACACTGTGAGGTAAATGGGATTTATTTTTATAAGGCAGTAGGCGGGGGGGGGTGCAGTGATAAACACACTCAGAAATCGTTAATGACAATAATCAACAGTTGGCATCACAGATGTAAACCACACACATGCCCACACGTGCACATACAGGCCTATAGTTACTCTATCTTTCTCTCTCCCTCTCTCGCACATGTTCCCTGACTGCCCTTTTGTCATTTGTCATGCGTGTGTGTGCGGTAGAGAGAGACACACACACAAACACACAGAGGGAGGGAGGGAGGGGGAGAGAGAGAGAGAGAGAGAGAGAGAGAGAGAGAGAGAGAGAGGGAGGGAGGGAGGGGGAGAGAGAGAGAGAGAGATGTACATTACATAACTCGCATTTGAGTCCCTTGTTTGACAGACTGGACAAGGTAGTCGTCAGCAGTCATGCTGCTACTGTATAGATTATGTTTGCCTTTGTTTTTGTGTGTGTGTGCGCGCGTGTGCGTGCGTGTGTGTGTGTGTGTGTCACTCACCGTGTGGCCGCTGGAACCGGAGTATCCTCCCCGCGCCCCCCTGCGGCTCGGCCACGTCTTGCGTAATCGCCGCTCCGTTCATCCTCCAAATCTATTATTGGCTGTGAGTGTGTGTGAGTGTGTGCGTGCACACAGCGTGTCTAGTGTGTGTGCGTGCTCGCCCCGTTGCCTTGGAGCGTTGTGATGGACGCCCGGGTCGGTCGGTGTAGGCGAGCCGCAGCCTGCAAAAATAATGTTTGTCCCCCAGAATATTTCCCTCTTCCTCCTCTGCTTTCTTGGGTTTAGTATTCCGTCCACCGGCCACCCGGTCACCCACACCGACTGCGTCACGGGAGCTAGTCCGCCAGCTTTAACCCCTCACTACCGAGTTTCTCCTCTTCCCTCTTCCCGGTGCAGAACACAGTGTCTCATACATATAATTGTTTCCATCATCCGCCACGCCTCTTTGCCGGACCGGTCTGTCCTCGGGAGAGCTGCGAGGATCAATGGTACCGGATGACTCTGATGATGCGCGTTCACTTTGAAGGGGAGACTAAAAGCGAGAGAGAGAGAGAGAGAGAGAGTGTGTGTGTGTGTGTGTCTGTGAGTGAGTGAGTGAGTGAGAGAGAGAGACCGATACCATAAAAAAAAAAACTACAGTAGACTAATGCTTTAATAGAGGAATAGTATGCGAATGTCACAGCAAAACTTACCATGCAGCTAGGTCTAGCCTAATCCTGTGATGATACCATACAGTACAATGATGAAGTCACTATTGAGTACTGCAGACGCAGTATGAATCCCTATAGGAATATCATAGTATTAACATAGGAGATAAATACCATGAAGCACGTTCAGACACGCTATAAGTCAATATAGGAATATTATAGTAATACCATAAGAGAAAAATGTATCATAAAATACTGTAAGACACGCTATAAGTGCCAATAATTATATCATAGGGATATTATAGTTATAAAATAGGAGATAAAAATACCATAAAGTATGATAAGATCACTCACTATTGAGTACCACAGACACAGTATAAAGCACAATAAGTATATTATAAGACACAGCAATATTATAGGATAATGGTAGGTAGGTGGTAGGTGTATGTGTGTGTGTGTGTGTGTGAGAGAGAGAGTTACCTGCCCCACTGCATTCCACCTTTCAACACACCCCATAGCTCTCTCTCTCTTTCTCTCTCTCACACACACACACACACACACACACACACCAGGAAACAACAGCCGACACAAGCTTGTTCAGGATATGCGTAGTCCATGTTTATTTATTAGTTGACTGTGGGGGGTTAGTTTTTCAGATACAGTACAGCGCACGATGCAACAAGCAGGTACAATATCAGCACACCCCAATATACACCCTGTCACCCCCCCCCCTCCCTAACCCACCCCTCTGTATGTGTGTGTGTGTGTTGCACTCAACTCCTTACTCCCCTCCCCACCGGTCCCTCCCCCCGCCACACACACACACACCGTGGCCCCCCACCCACCTCTAGTGTAATCTCATATGTCCCTGCTAGATCCTGTGATATTGATAGGTCACTGTGTTATTGATCACATCATCACTACTGATGACAACACTGATCACATCGTCTTAACTGATAATAGCACTGTTGTTGTTGTTATTATTATCATTAGCATTATTATCATTATTTATACCTAAAGATTTTCCCTTTTTTTTTTTTTTTACAAGTTTTTATGTTGTGTTTTTTTTTTTTTCCCAGCGTGTTTATAGTTATAAAAGAAGGCTGCGACAGAGACAGACAGACAGACAGACAGACAGACAGACAGACAGGCGGACAGACGCGTGGCCGTACAGACAGTCAGCATCAGTACAAGAGCAGAGAGACAGGGGGCGGCACAGAGAGAAGCTGGGCCGGGGCCTGGGGCGCGTTCAGCAAGGCAACTGTGAAATGTTGCGCTGATAAGATGCACGCAGGACTATCTGGGTCTTTGTCAATATGCCTTCTTGTGTCCTCCATGACCCCATTTGTCTGAAGTATGATTCCAAAACAAAAGAACGAATGCGAGAACAGATAAAGATCCTGCAAGCTAACCCACAGGATCTTTAAGGGTCGGATGGTGATAGGAAACCCCAAGATTCATTGCACATCATGTCTGAGCAGCACTAAGGTCTACAGTACAGAGAGGGTTGAGTCAGCTCAGAAGGTGAAAACCTGTGTGTCTGAGTTGATGGAGCGGCATCAAGCACACAGTCCATCTCAAAGTGTAAGGATGCTTCTCTGTTCTCACGTTCCTGAGAAGTTCTCTCTCTCCAAGACAACTTGGGAAGATCGTTCTCCATAAGGACACAAGTATTGACTTTTATTGGCAAGGTGGAGGCATGGAGGAAACTGCTGCAATTCAAGTCATCAACTGTCTCTCTGCATATTCCAGTATTTTGACCTGATCTACATGACAGTGGATTAGGTTGAATTGAATATCAAAACCAGAGGCGCCACTCTCCACTCAGTGACTTCCATACCAGTGACTTGTGAGCCATTGGGGTTGTCTGATATGAGTGCAGGTAAGCTATCAGACTCCTCTCTCCAGTCCCTCTCTGCTCCACCCGCATTAAAGGAAACTACAAATCTGGGTCAAAAAATATGGGAAATCCTTCTTGGTTTGAAATCCTGCTTCAAAGTACTTTCTCTTTGTCAGATTGAGTGTGTCTGGCGCCGTGGAGCCATTATTAGCAGCACCAGCAGCGCAAACCCAGATCATCTGTCACTCCAAGGCAACAAAATAAACCCTCTTAAAGTATTTCAGTGGATTTCCAATATCGACCCATCCAGGACTGCAAAAAGACATCACGATGCGTTCAGGTGCATCTTGCTCCACTTCCATTAGAACAGCGCTGCCTCGGCGGGTTGTATAAACGTTAACATTTATGACATGACTTATTAAATAATCAATAATATCTGCTGCATCTCTAAGCGCTATATAAGGAAACTCAAGGGTGGTTGTTCTCTCTAGGATTCTAGTCTTCTCTAAAAGCCTCTGGGCTACTAAGCAACACGAGAGGAAAAGATGAACCTAACAGGAGAAGATGGCACAGGGCGGGGTCGTATGGGACAAAGGCTACAGCAGGTCAACGCAGGAGTGCATCAGTACAAAACCAAGCAGAGCAATGGATAAAAAACAAAAGAGTACAATTTGATCATCTTATAAAAGAAGCGATGAAAATAAGAAAAAATGACAATCTCAAGGTTCTATTTACATTCAGAGAACAATATGTCGGATTCTCTTTTTCGCTCTTCTCTTCCTCCTTTCTCTGTCCTCCTCTCCATCCTCCCTCCTTCTCTCCATCCATCCTCCCTCCCTCTCAGAGGGGCCCGTCAGGTTTTGCTACAGAGGACGGCCCCTCCGTGTGGTATGCACGGTCTGTGTTTATGTGTGTGTGTGTGTGTGTGTGTGCGCGCGCATAGGAGTGTCTTTCTGTTTGCAAACACATCCTGATCCTGCATTTCAGCTGCTGAGCAAATAGGAGGACAACGGCAGGGAATGGATGATTGACAGACGGATGGACAGAAAGAGGGAGGAGAGGAGGCTCGACTGGACTCTCTTAAGGCAACAGGTCTCACATCGCTGCAAGTCATGGGGCAGAGATGGAGAGCATGAACAATCACACACACACACGCACGCACACACACACATACAGAACAACAGTCGCACTTTAAACTCATATGCTAAATATCAACAAAACGATTTGTAAATGCTTTGAGGGGACATGCATCTTCGGTTTGGGAGGTTTTACATCCGCACACACATTAATAAATAGCGAAATCATTCCCAGACGCATGCACATCAACACAAATAAATAGTGCACAAACGGCATAAACAAAGAAGACAGTGGAGACTCTTGATAATGACGGCACGAAAATAAGTATGTGTTTAAAAAAAGAAATGAAGAGTCTTGCAAGACACCGTACCAAGTATATAAAAAAAGAATAAGGCTTCAACATGGTAAATGTAACAGAATGATGTTGAAATGGTCGTACAGGATGAAATCATTTTGGTCACAGACAAGATGAACGGATTTCTACTTCTCTCCCCCTTTGTCTCACCCTTCATCACATCACCCATCATCTTCCTCTCCTGTCCTCTCCCTCTCTCTCTCTTTCACTCTTATAGAAGGGTGAAGGGGTATCAGATTTTGTGTGTGTGTTTGTATATCTGTGTGTATGTGTATGTGTGTGTGTGTGTGTGTGTATGTGTATAAACTTGGAGTAGAAAAGAGACATCCTGTAAACAGCTTCACTACATAAACCTGTGGAATGTACTGAACCTCTGGTCATCAGTGTGTGTGTGTGTGTGTGTGTGTGTGTGTGTGTGTGTGTGTGTTTGTGTATAGGCGTGTGTGTGTTTGTGTGTGTGTGTGTGTGCATGTGTGTGTGTGTGTGTGTGTGTGTGTGAATCACAGGCAGTGGAGTCAGATCTTAGGAGTGGTCTGTCCCTTTGTGTCTTGTTGCAGGCAGTCAGATGGTGTGTGTGTGTGTGTGTGTGTGTGTGTGCGTGCGTGTGTGTGTGTGTCTAGCTGGGCCGGTCCAGGATGGTAGACATGGATGGAGCGATGGGGGGAGGCGGGACTGGGTTGACGGGGGAGGCGGGACCGGAGCTCTCGTTGCCGTGGGGAACGGGCCCCCGGCCACTGTACTGGCCAATGAAGGAGCCGTCCTCGTTGAACTGGATGTCCACACTGTCTCCGTACTCGGCCAGGGAGTCGTCGCTCCCCAGCTTACTTTCCACACACAGAGACGGCTGGCTGACCGAGCGCTTCTCATCTCCATCACTGAAACAAACGCCAGAAATAAAGAGCAACATCCACTTTATTAGTCAGTTACTGGCAGCATGGGAGGTGAGTTGTTTGTTTTGTAAAATGCAATAAAGTCTATCTGTCTATTCAAGAGCCAGTGTTGGGGGAAGCCACTTTGAAAGTACAGTTTTATAAGCTATCAGTTCACACGCCAAGTTACCCTCAAGAGAGCTATAGCTTTGTTAACTGAGGTTACATGTGCAATGTCATATAAAACAACACATGACCAAAAAATCAAACACTGAATAGGATGTTGACAAAATCTGTATTATATTTGAAATAAAGTGCATGTAGTGTTCACTGTGTTTCTAATGCCCACACTCTGACAGCTGCCTGCCAGAAATTAAAGTCTGGAAGTAAACTCAAACCAAATAACTTTATCCACATTTGTCATACGAAGAAGAAGAAATGTTAATTTTCTTTTTCATGTAAAGTTAATCACGCATTTTCACTCAGCCTGAACCTAAATCCAAACAAAACAACCCATTTTGATTTGTTTTAATTTAGTATTATCATTTTTTTGAACTTGCTGTTGTTTGTAAACTTAAGCAAAATGAATAAAGCTCTAAAGATCTGACTTATACAACCTTGATAATTTAAGAAGTAATTAAAAATGTTAGGGTGTTAAGGATGAAAAAATGCAATTATCTTCTTCTCTTTAATGTCAAATGTTAAAGCCTCCAAAGCCAAATACCAAAAATGGAATAAACTACTAAAAACACCACCGAAACTGATTTAGTTGAACTACCAGCAAGCTACTGCAAAACTACTCTGCAGCACTGCCAAGAACACAGGAAGCAAAGTGTGCGTGTCTAAGAGAGAAAGAGGCAGCTGAAGCACTCACCTCTCCAGGGATCTGCAGGCAAAGCATGAAGGAAAAGGAGTAAAGTGAGAAAACGAAGAAAAAAGACAGACAGGCTCAGAGAGAGCTGGGACTGTAACAGTTAGAGATATATGTTGATAGGAAGCAAACAGCCAAAAGAAGAAGAGGGAGCTGATTAAAGGTTTCATTCCAAAAGAGAAAAAAGATATTCAACATTTGAAAACATCACAATGGACAATTATTGAAGTTATTATATTGTATATCTTTGCTTATTCTAACAGTGGAAACAGCTGCGCTGGAAAAACAAGTGATGACGTGATGAAAGTGATGATGTTATAAGGTAACAATAGATATATATATTTTTGTAAGAATTGTGTGTGTGTGTGTGTGTGTGTAGAAATCACTCGTGGTGAGAGAGACACACCTGTACTCTCCAAAGGTTTCATCTTTCATCGGCCGAGCTTCAGAATCCACCTGACCGTCTTCCTTGTCTTTCACTGCAGGGGAAAAAACATGGACATCAAACTCTGGACGGTGTACTAAATAATTCACAGAGGACTGCAGTAACTCTGTGAGTATGTATGTACATGTATGTGTACATAGGTGCATATCTAAGAGTGTGTGTTTTAAGCGTGCAGCTGTGTTACCTGCATATTTGCCTCCCTTGCTGCGCTTGATGAAGCAGAGGATGAGCAGTATCAGCATCAGCAGCACGATGGCGCTGATGAGTCCAATGAACCAACCTTGGGTGGCGAACCCTCCAGCCACCTCTGACAGCTCTGAGAGGAGGGAGACAGAGAAAGACGGTCTTCAAGGAGTGCGTTCACATGCACATTGATATTCTGTTTATATTCAGGATATTCAAGCGTTCTGTTTATGAGGTAGTAGCAAGGAAGTAGCAACATCCTTTTTGTGAAAGGAAGTCATGGGGTTTATGGGAAATGTGGTCTTAATTTTGAGAAAGAGTAGCACTAATAATACTGCTGATGTGAGATAGTAGACCAAGGTAACTGGTATAATTCAGATTCAGATTCAGATTTATTTTCACCAGGTACATATACACATACAAGGAATTTAGTTTGGTAAACAATAGAGCAATAACAGTAAAGTGGCATCCAGTGCAATATACAGACACAATCAATAGACAATAGGCAATAAGCATATATTCAAGCAGGGCTATTAGCAGTTAAAAACAAGAATAGCACTAGAAATATGAATGTATAAAGTATAAAAATGTACAATACAATAAATTATATAGATTTAACATCATTATATAAATATATATGTATATCTATCTGTGTGTGTGTGTGTGTGTGTGTCTGTGTGTGTGTGTGTGTGTATGACTATCCACAGTCAGTGGGAGACTAGGAGAGTATTTATGAGTTTGACTGCCATGGGGAAAAAAACTGTTCTGATGGCGTGAGGATTTGGTCTTGATATTCATAATCATACCAAGGTATCACAATTCATTTGACAATAATATATTGATGTTTAAAAACGCCACACATAGCACCTTTAAGTTAGAATTCAACAAATGTTATAATTAAGCTAAAGACCTTCATCTACTTTGATTTTTAGACTGTGTGTGTACACAAGTACCTGGTCCTTTGGTCCATATCACATCGTCCCAGGCAGTGTCGTTGCCCTGCTTGATGGCAAGGTGGTACTCAGTTCCTGGTTGGAGGTCTGGGAGCGTATAGAAACCCTGCGTGGAGTTCACCATCTCCGACTCCGCCCACTCACCCCCGACTGCAGCAGCGGCCACACACACACACACACACACACACACACACACACACACACACACACACACACACACACAGAGATGTCGATTAGTGAAATGTGAAGAGTGTGCATCTATCATTCTTCTCTCGTCATCTCCCTCCTAATCTCTCTTCTACTCTTTCTAATCCCAGTCTTCTTCAGGTAGGAGATGTAGAAGTCCCGGATCTCGTATGTCTTTCCCTCTCTTCCACTTTGTGTTATCCACTTCCAGTCCTCTCTTCCCCCTCTCCATTGCCTTCTGTTATTTTCTCCCTTACCAGTGATTTCTACAGCTTTTCTACAGCAAGTAAATTTTCATTTCCCTAATGACTGTGTATTTAATAATTTGTAATGTCATCCCCCTGATGTCTCCCTTTCGCTTTCCACACTCCTCCCGCCATTTCTCTCTTACTGTCATTAGGCAGCGAATGTGGAAGCTGAAGTTCCCCCATCATCCTTCCCTATACTCTCCTATCTCTCCCTCCCTCCCTCTCCTCCCTCTTTCCCCCTCTCACCGCTCTTCCTCAGGTAGCGGATGCGGAAGACGTGGTTCCTGTATCGTTCTCCTGGCACCCAGGTCAAGTTGATGGATGTTTCTGCAGAGACCGTGGAAATGTTGATTGGAAGACCTGGAGGGAGAGAAAGACCGGCAGAGGTATTGGAGGGAGGAAGGGAAAGAGAGACATGTAGAAAAAGAATGAGTGGATAGAGCGGGGAGTTGGAAAGTGATGCATAGAAATGACAGGAGAGAGGAATCCACTATGTCCAATATGTTTTGGAGATACAAGGTTTTGACCCAAGAGTAGTGAAATGTTCTTTGCCTGTACATCTATGAGATTTGCCACTTGATTCTGCAGTCTTGATAAGCAATGAATTACAGCATGCATTTGAATCTGAAGAAGAATAATAGAGGAAAATTGCAATAATAATACTATTAGGAAATCAAAACACCTCCGTCCAGCAAGGTGGCGCCCCTCCGTGAGATGGGCGGTCCCTCCCCGGCGGCGGTGCGGGCCGTCACTTTGAAGATGTAGTGGCTGTGGGGGTCCAGGTAGTCCCACACATGGTAAGTCACGCTCGGTTCTACTTGCTTCATCTCCACCTGGCTGACTCCGCTCTCCACCTCTATGGATGGAACACACACAGAATGAAAAAAAAGGGCTTTTTCAAGTCCCCAGATTTTTTAACAATCCCGCCCCTCCATCCCTCCCATCAAACAAAACCGCCTTTCTCTCCCTGACTGATATCCCATGGGTTTAGACTTTTCAATGATCCCTCACTGCGTTATGTCCCGCCCCAATATCCTGTTTCAGCAGGCAATACATCAAATCAAGGAAGAAGCTGCCATTTCATGGGGTCTTCAATGTCTCAGCAATCCTCTGTGGCATTTCTGTCGCAGCCTTTTTGTGTCCATCCAGAGGTTGGACTCTGAAGTGGTGCATGCTATCAGCTGATTGGCTATCAGCTGTCCCACCTAAACAGCACATCAGCTGATCAGTATCAGGTGGGGGATATAATAATTTTTCAAGGATGATGGTGGCCATGTAAATCAGCTTCTTCCCGTTTGAAAAACAGAGTTAATAAGCAAGATGCATTTAACAGTTTGCTTTTATGAGGAGGATGCCATCAGCCTTTATCCCACCTTAAACTGCCCCTAGACTCTCTTACGCACCCTGTTGGTACTGCAGAATGTATCCCAGCAGTTTTCCATTGGTTTGGATTGGAGGGGTCCAGTAGAGAGCCAGCTCCCTCTCCGATGGACTCTCAAACCTCAGGGATGCAGGAGGGCCGGGGGCTACACACACACACACACACACACACACACACACACACACACACACACACACACACACACACAGTGTCACAGGCATAGACCATTAGCATGTCTGATAAAGGCATTCAGATGTAATGAGCTTCAATTATGTTGTGATGAGTTTTGCTACCTTCAAATGCCCCTGGTAAGATCCTATGTCCAGATATGGATGTCGTAAATATGATTTGCTGCATGTTTCAACTGCTTTATATGGGATAATGGGATATAATAATAACAAAATCGATCCTTTTATTTTAGAAATCAAGTGGCACAGAGCTACTGCTAAATTACCGAATTAATTACCTCTGGCGAGAAAAAAAAACGGCTTGCGGCCAACAAAACTGGCATTTAGTCGGCACAATGCTTAATCTGAGTCTGAGTCAATCTGAGCATGAAATTAAGATCCTTGATGTTCTTTCCGACAGCATTTGAAGGCAGCACTTGAAATTCTACATTTAAGGACATCTTGTAGAATAGAATCCAAATCTATGTAACCAAATACAGCTGATATTGTAACAATATGGTAAACATAAAACAAAATGTAGCTTTTCATTTCCTCTCACCTCCTTCTGGTGTGCTGAAGTGCTGCGGTGGGGAGTAAGGCCCCTCCCCCTTGCTGTTGAAGGCAGTGACGGACAGCTCATACCGCGAATACAGACGCAGCCCTGTGACTTCCTCCGAGTTCTTCATGCCATGGACCACCACCACCTTCCTCTCCTCCTCCCTCTCCATCCCTCGCTCCACTCCTTCCCTCTCTCTCTCCTCCTCATGGTGCGGTTTTTCGAGGGCCCTACGGCCCCGCCCCCCCTGCGGACCCAGCCTCCTTATGTCGATCTGATCCACGACAGCAGAGACAGAGGACAGACAGGGAGGCAGAGGGAAAGGTGGGAAGAAAGTGTTGAACATACAGGTGAGAAATTATGTGATTATATTTGTGACATTAATTATTAAATTAATTAATGTCACAAAATTAAGATGTAGTTCAACCAATAGTTTAACCATGAATTCCCAGTGGTGGAGAAAGTACTCAAATCCTATACTAAGTACTAAGTAGCAAACAGTAGTAATACCATAATGGAAAAAATATCTCATTAAAAGTAAAGTTCTGCGTTCAAAAGCTTAAGTAAAAGTATATAAGTATTAGCAGTATAAAATGTACTTAAGTATCAAAAGTAAAAGTACTCACTCTGAAGAACGGTCCCTTTCAGGGTGTTAAATTATTGATGCGTTAGCCTATAATAAATGTTGTAGGTCTAACAACTCCATGTACTGTTGGAGAGTTTAAACTAACAATGCAACATATGTTATGAGCTTAGCCTTAGCCTATGTTTTGCATGTAAAACCTTATTGTGCAAAGTAACTAGTAACTCCGACCGTCAGATAAATCTAGAGGAGTAAAAAGTACAATATTTCCCTCTGAAATGTAGTAAAAGTATAAAGTCTCACAAAATGGAAATACTCAAGTGAAATGCCAATACCTCAAAATTGTACTTAAGTGCAGTACTTGAGTAAATGTACTTCCAGAGGTGGAACTTATGTTCCACCTCTGCCTGGCATTGCAGGATTCATTGACTTTCATGATATTGGTCACTTTCAAAAATCCAGAGCTACACAGCACAGCCGCCTTTTCTCTCTGTAATCTTGAGGGTCTGTCATTGAGTTACTAATCATTGTTACCTTGTATCCCAGTAGCAGACCCTGGACTCTCTGGGGAGGGTCCCACCTCACTCTGACGGTGCTGTTCATCACAGTTACTTCCACCCCACCCGGAGCCTCCAGGGGCACTGAGGGAGGGAGGATGAGACAGGAGAGAGGGGGGTGTGTGAGGGGTGGATGATGAAGAGAGAGGAAAGGAGGGAGAGAACAGGAAAAAAAAGTCGTCATACATCAACCATACAGAAAGAATCAAGCAAATGAGCAAATTTTCAACAAAAGATTTCTCTTATATAATGTACTATTTTAATTTAAACCAAGGAATATGTTGCTATTATTTGTATGCAAAGGCGTATCTGTGTGCATTATTTGCTTTAAAATGATCTCACAGTTCCTCTGTGTTGCCTCTCTATGGGTGCCATTTTGCATCCCTCTTAATAAGCATTTGAATTTCGAGTACAACATATTTTATTGTGCTTTTATGTGTTTTTATAGATTTATTGTGTTTTTATTGTGTATTTTTACTGCAAACCAAATTTCCCTTACAGGGACAATAAAGTTTGAATGAATGAATGAATGAACGAGGTTAATGGCAGAAAACAGCCGTATCAGACGTACCGTCCTCTCCGGAGTAGCCGATCTCTGGGATTGGCGCAGGTCCTTCTCCCAGCGAGTTGACAGCCTGGACCTTGATCTCAAACGGTGTGTAGGTTCCCGTCCCGTTCACCAAGAAGGGCGGAGCCTTGGCGTAGCTGTGCATCCAGCGTGAACTGCTCCCCTCCGCGTCCCGCCATGACACCTTGTACTGGAAGTCTTGTCCGTTATGCAAGTGCTTGCCCATCTCCTGCACAGACACACAGGAATGTTACATGAATTTGGATTAAACTTAGCACACTCGTGCACGTGCACACAAGAGAATATGTGTACGTATCAGAGGTGTGACCAAGTCAACTTTGCTCGAGTCCCAAGTCAGTCTCAAATCTCAAGACCCAAATTTGTAAATGTACATTACCAAAACAAGTCTCAAGTCTAAATGTAGAACACCAAATCAAGTCAGAACAAATCAAGAGTGCAGTATCAATTTAATATCTTTAAGAAAACAAAATATGTACTTTTCAATGCAATATCGTTTTAATATTATAAAAGCTTAGTAAGTCGAGTTTGATTTCTATAATCATTTTCAGCTTCAGTAAATTCAATCATTCCATACAAATTTAAAAAACAGAATTTAAATTCAGTCGTCTGGTGGAACAAATCTCATCACTTTCAATCTAAGTCATTTACACAACACAACACAAGATCTTTTGTCAAGACTTAAGAAACCTTTCAAGTCATCAAAGTACAAGTCAAAGTCAAGTCCCAAGTCACCAGAACCCAAGTCAAGTCAAGTCTCAAGCAATTCAAATTGTGACTCGAGTCTGACTCAAGTCACAATTTGAAGTCATGTAACTTGAGTCCCCATCTCTGGTAGGTACAAATGCACACAAAGAGAAATACTCACATCCCATGTGATGATCAGAGTCCCTGGGTCTGTAGAGTCACTATGCACACCAGTGGGGTTACTGTCAGGAACTAGAGAGAAAGAGACAGAGAAGAAGAATGAGAGTTGGGTAAGATTGAGAATATCCTAAAATAAAGACGACAGATATTAAACAGGACAAAATAAGAAAGGGAATCAAATAAAATTAGGACTTGTAAAGAGTCACTCTCACCAGCAGGTGGCGTGCTGTGGGAGACGGAGTGCTGGCTGGGGTTGCTGTGGCCCACTTCGTTGACCCCGATGACCTGGAAGCGGTAGGTGGAGTAGGGCTGGAGGGTCAGCTCCAGGTGATTGACCTCTCCAGAGACCCGCTTCCACTCCACCCACCTCCACTTCCCTTCCTCTGAGTGCTGCTCCTCTCTCCCCTCCACGATGAACTCTGACAGAGGGAGAGAGAGACCATGATGAAACTACACTTTGACCAGGTGAATCCATCAACAGAAATTAGGAGACAAGCATGGAGATATTATGTGGTGTGTGCGTGTGTGTGTTCAGTACCTATGATGGCGCTGTTGTGTGAGCGTCCTGGGATCCAGCTGAGGGTGAGGCTGTGGTCCTGAACATCAGACAGAGACAGAGCCTTGGGAGGGTCCGGGGGCGCTGGGGGTTGAACACAAGATGATTAGTGGTAGAACATAAACACACAAAATGTCACACACACATACACATCCCTCACACACATAAACACACCTGCTACATACCTACTACAATGATGGAGCCGCTGGCCTCTACATAGTCCAGCTCAGTGATCACCTCACAGGAATAATGCCCAGTATCGTCTGATTGGACGTCGGTCACTTTGAGGGTGCTGTTCTCAAAGATAGTGTACCTAGACACACACACAAAAAACCCAAGTGTGGGACAGATAGTTTGACTGATAGACAGACCAATGTTACTTTATGGAGTTTACTGTGGGGCCAGGCTACATCATTTTGTAATTTTGTGTAATTGTAATCACAAAAACTATGTTTGAGCATGTATAAGTAGCAGCAAGGTGCTCATTCAGTATCATAATATACAGTGTTGGGGAAGCTACTGAAAGTGCAGTTTTACAAGATACTACTTACATCACATAGGAAAAAGTCGAACTACAGTAGAGGTACCCTCAAGATAAATACAGTATAGTTACATAGAAAAACTAGTTCAAACTACTTTGTAAAAATGATCATATCTAGAAAAAAAAAAGTGTTTTATTTGAAATAAAGTGCAAGTATTCTAACTGTGTATGGACACACTGGAGTTGGACAAACCAAATAATCTGGGTTCATCACAGGTAGAAGAAATGTTAACCTTCTGTTGAATGAAACCTTAAATAAACAAAGGGCTCTTTGCAAAATTGGACAGATATGACTTGACAATTAAAGTAAATAAAACAAAAGATAGAAGGATTAAAAAATGCAATTCCTTCTGTTAGTAGTTAATAGTTGCTAATGATGCAGGATTCACTCTGAATTCACTGAAAAAAAGTAATTAACTACTAAAACTGCAATACCAACACTGAAGATATAACTTACGGTGCTGAACTATCTTGCAATTTTCCCACCATCACCTTGTGAAATTTAAAGTAGTACATCCACTTCAGCAGGACAGTTCAACAGGGTTAGGGTTAGATAACCTCTTAGATAACCTGATAACCTCAACAGGTTATCATTTGATATTATAATGTGCCATAGCAATGCCTTTGCCAAATCACATGCAGAACCCTGCTGGGGCATTTGAAACATCTCAGTGTGTGTTTACTTGTCATTGGGTGGCAATTCCTGGAGTTTGGAACCGTCTTTCTTCCAGACAATCTGGGGTTCGAGCAGCTGGGGGTCTTTGTAGAAGTGACAGTCCAGCAGAGCGCTGGTTCCTCTGAGCAGCCGCACATGCTGCGGGCCGACCAGCATCACCGTTCGGTCTGAGGGGGAACAGAGAAAGACAGGAGAGGTCACAGTGTGTGGGTGTGTCGGTGTGATCGCTGGATCAAGTGCACCATAGGGTTACACCGATATATCAGCAATACAATTTTATTTTCTTTACACATTACATTTATTCATTTAATTGGAATTTGGAAATGAACTCTTCATTTAAAGGCAGTAATGTATCCCCCAGTTTCCCCTGCCATTGAATAGGTGCGGTGGGTCATCTTCCCATAAAGAGCTGCTAACATATATCATTAGTACAGATTTCAATGGAGAGTTTTAGTGTCACACGATCATCTAAATTCTGTTTCAGAGGCTTTTCTACTGTGACAAAGATGAAATTCAGTGGGAAACAGAATCTCTGTCCATTTTTTGGAATGGAAATGGTCAAATTTTAAAATATTGAGTATCAACACAAAATATCATCTATCTGCAGCTTCTGTTCGTTATTGGCCTTCAAATACCCATATCGGTCAAAGCCCAACTGCACAAGCATCTCTTTGCATTATTTAATGGCTTCTGTACAATCCTCAAGCCATAACCTGTAGTTTCCAGTTTCAGGAATGAGGAAAGTCTGATTTAGATCAGGTTAGAGCACTAAACCTGAAACCTGAAATTCTTTTCTGCAGGCAGGGGGGTCCATCCCGCCTGTGTGTGTGTGTTGAGTGTGTGCTAAGTGTGCGTGTTGAGTGTGTGCTGAATGTGCGCTACTCACTGAGGACCTCCAGGTGAGCGGTGATGGAGATGTTGGTGTGGTCTGTGACAGTGCAGGTATACGCCCCGCTGTCGTCGCGACTGGCGTTGGACAGCTTTATCGTCCCATTGGTCAGCAGGGAGACACGGGGGTCTGACAGCAGGGGATCCATGTCCTCGCCCTCCCTGAAGGGAACACACACACATACACACACACACACACAAAGTGACCGCAACCATATTGATCAATAGATAAATTAATACCATACACCAAGGCAATAGCAGTAACTCCAGCTGCTTCGATCAATCAAAGTGTGTTCCCTGGCTAATCAGTGAACGGATGATAGATAGAAGACGGATCGATTAATAGAGTGCCAGAGAGAGGAGGGAGAAAAGCAATATCCTTTTGAACACGATGGAACGTGGCCATAATGTACAAGGCCTGGAAAATGTACTGTTCACATTGCCTCTCATTCATGAAGCTTACTTGAGAGTATACACAGATAAATGGAGTTTCCACAAGAACTTAATCTCTATGAGTAAACCCATCTCTCTAACTGCTATTGTTTTCCAGAGACAGAGCTTAGACCTAAAGTCAGGTTACCAGAAGATCATGGAATTAATTTGGAGAATCAGCTGATGCTTTTTGACCTGACAATTCTGGTTTTATATGAAGCTACTAGCAATATATAACATTGCTAGTCGCATCAAGTTATTACTGACAGTATATCCACCTCCTGGCCACAGTCAGGATATATACAGGTTTCAGAAAGGCAACATTTTTCCAAATGAACAAAGCTAATTAAAGTTTAAACCCTAAATGGGCAGAATATGAAAAAGGACAACATGAAATTAATTTATTTTAATTAAGGGCCAGGAAATCCAGCTGTGTTTTGTAATACAGATACAATGATAAAAAAAAAAACCCCCACTGCAAACCCTGTTCTACATTGATCTACACATGCAGTGCAAATAAACTTGTCAATGCATGGTGAAAAAAGTAAGACATCTAATAAGTGTATTCATCACATTTTAATACTTTTTAAGACCTTAAATTTAGATAATTTATTTGAAGACTTTTTCAGACTTTTTAAGAATCTGCAGATACCCCGCACAGTATTTCACCTTCCGCAACTACTACTCAAACACCCCTCTCACCGCTCACTTCTCAACAAATGTTATGCACATTTGCAAAGCCATAACAGAACTGAACATATATGGTGACTTCTCATATTAGAATTAAGCAGTTTTGCTCCAAAATGAGACATACAAACATTTAAAAGTTGCCATTTGATGTGACACATACCTTTAAAAAAGAGCAAAATGAAAAGAAGTAATGGTGCTTTTTAAAGGGCAGTAGTTAACTTGAGTCCTTGACAATGTGATATCCCTTTTATCAACTGGATCCTCCGTGTTTTACAGATACTGACTGATGATCTTTGGGTACAGTGATGTTTTGTTTTTTTTTCGTTTTTTTTTTTTACCAAAATCGATACTGCATTTTACAATAGATTGCCAATTGTTCAGTCCTGATATACATGCATTTACAACACTCCTTGTGAGAGAAGAGCATATTCACACACTCACGTAAGTCCTAGTGGGTTTGATAATAAGACGAGGCATGTATGTAACCACTGAGTGAGCTAACTGAAGCTATAAGCCCCATGTCTCTCTGTGGTCGGGTCCTGCATGGGACACCAGACCTACAGAATGCCATCTGCTACTGCAACCAATGGAGGGCGCTGTTTCATTGAGAGTAAAGACCAGTGGTTACTAATGCATAGTGGTTGCTGGAACAGAAGTGCTGATTTGGGGTCATATAACCAGGAAATTTAAAATGATTTATGAGGATAAATTAATTCTAATCAGTACTCCACCCCCAACGTCATGTGAGCTCAGACCAGAGGCACAAGAGATGGATGGGTTTTTTTTAGCATCTAAGAAAATTAAATACTAAATTAAACCTACTAAGATGCCCGCAAGCCATCAGAAAAATGTTCAAATTGCAGAACGTGGCAACAGATGTAGCTGCTGAATTATGGATTGAG
Source organism: Centroberyx affinis (assembly GCF_046629955.1). Taxonomy (NCBI): domain Eukaryota; kingdom Metazoa; phylum Chordata; class Actinopteri; order Beryciformes; family Berycidae; genus Centroberyx; species Centroberyx affinis. The sequence continues at coordinate 476,373 of NW_027278738.1, read as the reverse complement.
ATTGCACACAGCATTCTATTTCGCAGAGAGTAGACTGCGGTATGAGCTTTCAGACGCCGCCTTGGGCTCAGACTGGGTGTGTGTGTTTGTGTACGTGTCTCACCATGTGACGTGTGGTCGTGGGGAGCCAAAGGTCGCACAGTCCAGCCCGATGTCTCTACCCTCAACGACCCGATACACCACTCCATCAGAGGACAGGATCTGAGGAGGGAGCTCTGATGGAGAGAGAGAGAGAGACAGAGAGAGAGAGAGAGAGAGAGAGAGAGAGAGAGAGGAAATAAAGGATAACAGCAACATTGTTGTTTTTAGCTGTACACAGTCTCACCATGTTCTTTTTGTGTCATATTTCATGTAAACTTTACCAATCTATACAATCATTCTTATTTACTCACTTCTGAGATAATGCTAGCGGCCTAATATCACTCATCGTAGTGTCAATGGGGCAACATAAGGCCAATCTCATAAATTCTCTGCATAGGCTATTCCTTTAAGATACAATAAAAAGGAGTATCTATATATTCAAGAAAGTAGACTACTTGTGTTACACATCAGAATGGTTTTGATGTAAGAAGATATAAGATGCAATGTTGTTTGCAAGGGTGTCACTTTCAGTCCCAGTCAAAATTCAGATCCTGAAAACCATTTGCCATGAGAAGGTCATCATTGCCACTCTATAGACAGTGAATCCTCCATCATCTGCACGTCCTGCTTGAAAGGATTGTGTAGAAACTGCAGTGTGTGCACTGAGTGCATACCGATGACATAGATGTAGGTGTTGATGAGGATGTTGCCATGCTTGTTGGTGGCCTCACACTGGTACACCGCGGTGTCGGCGAATTCAACGTCCCTCAGTATCAACACGCCGCCCGATACGCTCCGACGAGGGTCCTCATCCACTCCTACAGGGAAGACAGGAGGTAGGAAATGGGCAGAGAGAGGTGGAAGAATGGTATGAGAGGAGGAGGAGGAGGGGGAAGAAGGAGGGAGACAAATGGGGTGAAGGGGTGGAAAGAAATGAGACCAACATGCCAGTATTGTCAGTTTGTCAAACAGAAGCGGAGCCCGGCAACCCTTTATAAGTTGACAAACTGGGGCTACAAAGCAATGTTTAACCAAGATGTTGTCCGCCAACAGATAGAGCAGCAGCTGTTACAGGTCCTGAACTTTTCTGTTTCTCTCTCATCAGTGTCTGTGGAATTTTAAGCAGCTGTGCTTCTTGAAGGTAATTTTTAACTTTGGCTCCACCTCATCCCTGTTTTGGTTGCAGGCATAGCTTCAGTGTAGGCTGCAATGCTAAAAATGATTTTCATTAGATACTTTATCATCAAAAAGCATTGTACTTTAAACAGTAGGACTACAGTTCTTTGTGTCTTGAGGGAAAAGTAGCAAAATACTACTGCTACATTAGGAGAGAACAATGGTTTCTCTTTCTCTCTGAGAAGCACTCAGGACAGACGAGGACGTTGGCCAATCCATCTCAAGAAAAGTATCCTGGCAAATTCATCTATGCTTAAGAGACTCTCAGTTATAGTGGGCAGTTAGTGGACCGCCTGGAAGAGCCAGGAAATGGACGCTCCTTTTCCCTGAAATCCATCTGTGGTTGTTAAGCTCCATGTTGATTATAATGATACAGTCAAACTTGAAGTGGAACAAAGGAAAGAAACACTGAAAAATGCATTGGACAATTAAAAAATATTGAGGGCTCAGAGAATAGTTTACGTAATTTAGACAAGTAGATTTTGACAAGAAGGTGAGCAAAATACTTTAACAGTTTAAATCTTTGACATTCAGTTACTACATTTCATATAGTAACATATATTCATATATATCACAAATTTGATATATATATAACTCTTTTTCTGCTCAGACGCCAATAAGCTGGTCAGTACAACACAAAAAGCTAGACGGACTATATTTCAGTTTTGGGTTCTGGAGATTTGAAAATCCTAAAGGGAGTGATGGAAGTGAATCTAAAAATAGTGTAATTTCTAATTATCTGTATAATTATGTGCAGTACCTGTGATGGGTTCACCGTTGATGCTCCAGGTGATGGTGGGGGTCGGGATGCCCTCAGCCTGGCAGTCCAGACGCACAGTTTCCCCGGGGGCGTACAGCAGGTTCTGGGGCTCCTTCACCCAGTAGGGCTCCGCTACACACACACACACACACAAAACAAAAAAATTGTCATCTACAATTACTTCTACAGCTAGAAAGCGCTTTACAAAGGTGCAAAAAAGAAAAAAACAAAAACCTGATAAAATCCACAATATCTATGAAATCACTCTTATAAATTTATCTTAGAAATTTAGCTCTATTGCGCACTCTTCCTGTTTTGTGCCATAAAGCAATCCAGCAGATTTCCCACCAAATCTGACCCTTCAACGCACAATGTAAAGCGCAGTGTAGAGGCCGGTAGAGGCTGACAATCTTCTAGTTTGTTTATGATAATTATACTAATGTCTCAGAACTAATGTGATAATGATTTATTGATGTTCAAACGATGCACGTAGCGTTTTTGACAAGACCAATCGTGTACTGTGTTTATAACCCATGTGTCCAGTACCTTCCACAGTGACAGTAAAGAAGTGTGCGGTGGAGCCCTGGGTGTTGCTGGCTCTACACTCGTACTCCCCGTCGTCCTCCTGGCTGATGCTCTCGAAGTGAAGCCTGCGGTCGTAGTTCTCCACCTTCCCGCTCGTCTCGTCCAGGTTGCCGTCCTTCTTCTTCCACTCCACCTTCGGAGTGGGTCTGGAGAGACAGAGAGATGAGAGGGGAAGATGGGAAGAGTGGAAGGACAGAGAAAGGGAGGAACACAGAAACACAGAAAATCAGAGAGACGGTAAGACAGAATTGAATATGGAGGGAAGGAGATGGATCGACATACGGAGGAAATTAGAGTGAAACAAATGAAGAGAGGTGAAGCGTCAGGACGACAAACACAGATGAATGAGCATGATCTTGCTAATGATGGAATATCCTATCTCATCGCTGTGGCAAAATTATGATGAGACTCCATTTATCGCCATGGAGACGGAGCACTCTCTCTCCCAGGGGAAGGAGGGTAATTAGAGCGAACAAAAAATAGCAATGGAACAAAAGAGAGATAAGTCGATTTAATAAAAAAGACTAGTATATTAGGCCAGTGTGTGCAAAACCTAAGCAGTGTGTGTGTGTGTGTGTGTGTGTGTGTAGGTGCATGTGTATCTATGTAAGTTCCATGACCAACAATACTAGAGAACCATTCCATGACCAACAATACTAGAGAACCACCAGTACCTTCAAGGTCTATCTAGCGTCAGCCCAAGACCTTCAAGATCTGACCAAATCTGTGAGATCTGTAAGTCTTCTCCAAGAATTTACATAAATACACAGACTTACAATGGAGACACAGGCGTTAGACACATGTAGCAAAGGTGCAACATTGGCATAAAGTCTTTCATTAAAGTGTAGTGTACATGTAGCATTCACTTACTGTAGACTTGTAAATGTAAATAATGCCTGTGCCACACCTATGCCACACTAGTTTTATTTTGTACATGTTCATGTGTTTAGCTGTTAATACTAGAAACATCTGACATTTGCACCATAGACTGTAAAAAATAATGGAAATAGTGACTGACTTTCGACTGGCCTGTTTGAAGAAGTGGGATTTCTTGGTACCAAAATGTTTCATTTTTGGAGCCAGAGTTTGTGTGGTAGAGTAAATGGGTGGAGCGACTGGAGGCAGCCTGCAGGATAAGTCATATGATCATGAAGCACGCCCCAAAATATACTGGAGCTGCTGTCATTGCCTAGAATGGGATTATGCAGACACTCTGCATTATATGCTTTGAAATTCATGCAAATATATTCCTAATGGTACAATTAGAATTAGAACTAGAATAATTAGACTTATTAAAAAAATCACCATAAGAGGATGCTGACACATTTATGCGTTCATGCAAATAGAAAGTCCAACTCCTAAAAAGTGTCGTCATTATTATTATCCCACTTTTCACCTAAAAACTCTGATTACGAGGGAAGAGAACTTCAACCAAAAGCCACATGCACTTTTCCCACAAGATTGGTGTTCAGGGACACCAAAAAAGAGTGGCATATGCGCCGTTCTCATACAGTGGCTCCCGGAGTCATGTATATAAAGAAATGGACTGAGCCTCGTAGACAAGTGAATGAAGAGATCAGAATGAAGAGTGTAGTAGTTCTGCCGGTGCTGTTCTGTCTTTGTGGGACATGGGCTCAGGGAGAGAGTGGAGCAGCTCGAGAGAATGACTTCTTCCAACCGGGGAACAACAGCGAAGGGAGAGAAAGCCGTGTGAAAGAGGTGAAGACTGAAACCGATGCCACAGAGATGACCCACAAACAGACAGACCACCAGACAACAGCCACAACCCCTGACATCTGGGCAGAGCTGAAGGAGCTGAGAGACATGGTGGTGGAGCAGAGGGTGGAGCTGAGGAACATGGGGGAGAAGGTGGACGAACAGAGAACAGAGCTGAGGTTCACCCAGAGTAAGCTGGAGGAACTGGGGAGAGAAAACGCAGCCCTGGTGTCCAGGATGACAGCCAGTGAGAATGAACTGAGCGCCACAAAGACTGACCTGCAGCAGCACAAGAGCAAAGTAGAGGAGCTGGAAAGGGAGAACGCAGCACTGCTGTCAGCCATGGGAGACAGAGTGGCAGCCAGTGAGAAAACACTAGACGGTCTGAAGAGAGAAAATTCAGCGCAAACTGCACAACTGTCATCCATGGAGGCCAGAATGAGCGCCAGTGAAAGCCAGCTGGAGGAGCTGCAGAGAGAGCGCGCACACAAGGTGGCCTTCTCTGTTGGTTTGACAGACTCGGGGCTAGTTGGACCCTTCAATACTGAAACCACTCTGATCTACAGAAAAGTTTTCTCCAACCTCAGCCAAGCTTACAATCCTACAACAGGTATCTTCACAGCTCCAGTGAGAGGACTGTACTACTTCAGTTTCGCTGCTTTTGATTTCCATTATACTGGAACACTTGGTTTAACCCTGTACCATAATGACAAGAGAGCAATGCACAGCGGGATTTATAACCATGATGGAAGTAATGAGTATGTCTCTAATGCGCTGATCCTTCAGCTGGAGGAGAGTGATGTGGTGTACATGCGTCTTCCTCGAGGGTATCAACTCACTGATGATACTAACAACCCCAACATATTCACTGGCTTCCTGCTCTTCCCTGTGTGAGAGAAATGCTGTGACAACCTCAGATGGAGGTTCATAAAATAAAGGTTTCTCACATACATTAACATGTGCTTCCCCCCCCCTTGTGCTTACCTTGTAAACATGCATAGTTCCAGGGAATCAAACCCTCAACTCTGACACTGTTAGTGTCATGCTATACAGGACCGCACGCTTCTCTGTGCTATTCTTTAAAGCCCCCTAAGGATTTTTCACCATTTAGATTTTGGGTATATTCACATAGAGACTGACCATAATAACTTTCTTGACATACTGTAACTCCAAATACAGGCACAGTCACACACATATATACAAATACAGTATATAAGCCATCTTCACACACGCTGATTCATACGTGTCACATGATTGTGGTGACAAAGCTTATGAAGGATGCACTTTGTACAGTGAGACACACACACACTTTCCCTCCTTCTCTCTCTCACACAAACACACACACACACACACACGCACACATATACACAGACAAGCTTTTATGACTCAGTGAGGTTGGCTGGGGCCACCTGTCCTTATCTTTAGCTATACAGTTTGAAAACCCTTTGGTTTTTTGGGTTTTATTTTTAATTGGTAGTTTTAATTTTAGTTATTGATAATAAATGCAATGAACAAAACAGAGGGAATTAACCTTGAATGACAAGTGTACACCATTTATCATACCTTTATAAAAAATTCTGTGAGGTTAAATCATAGACTTTAAAAAAAGGTTAAATGTGTGTTTGAGTGCCAAAATAAAGTCTGTCACCCAACAATTTTCTTTTGCATATTGCATTGAATGATTTATTGTGAACTCACAAAGAAAATGTTAAACTCTACCTTGTGGCTATAAAGCCTGCAACCAGTGTTTACGTGTATATGATTCTGCACCCATAACCCATTCCTCAATATTTTATCATCATGACACTTAAACTGTTGGACAGATTAAGTGTCATGATTCTAACAGAGGGAATACACAGAAAGTCACTGCTGTCGCTGAAAAGCCTCATAACTCCAACTTCAGTGATTTTTAAACTTAATTCCTTGTTTTAAAAATAACTAGTTCAAAAACAAAGTAGGAAATGTAGCACGATGACACAACCCCCTCTCTCAGTTCCTAATTGTTGCATGCAGGTGGATGGCTATCATCTACAGGAAATAGACTATCCGTGTATCAGAGCACTGATAGTCTATTTCCTGTAGATGATAACCATACGGGCCAGTGACTTAGATACAACATCAGGTTACGCCTCGCAGGTTTAATGGCTGCATGAACACACGCTGTATTACACATCAGTAAAGCAGAATTGCATTATTGACGATGATAAAGCATGATGTCTGAGTCATAACCATAAGGGCTGAGATATACAGGCATTTTATGGCAATGTACATAGGCCAATTTGCCAACAGTATTTTGTCATGTTACTTTTGTTCCCTCTATATCTCAGTGTGTCACCCGCTTTCATCCAGTTTGTAAATCCTGATCCTAATCCCTGTTGAAGACAATATTGCCAGTTACCATGAGTACTATGTACACACACAGGCTCATGTGCTTGTTAACACACACAGACACACACACACACACACACACACACACACACACACAGATCCTTACAGGCCTTTGGGGATACACTCGAGGGTCAGGCTGTGGCCCTTGAGGGTCAGCACAGAGGTATGGGGACCAGGGTGATGGAAAAAGTGGGGTTTTCTATGGCGGGCTACATCATTACCTGGAGAGAGAGACAGAGAGAGAGAGAGAGAGAGAGAGAGAGAGAGAGAGAACAGGGAAGATCAGGCAAGAAGAAGAAAACAAATATATATATATATATATATAAACTAAAATACATAAATTGTCAAATAATGTCCACATATAATATTAACTGTATGTGTGTGTTTGTGTGTGCCTGTGTGTGTTTGTAGATGAGCATGTATGCACTGGCTCCATATGTCTGTGTGCGAGGCATATATACTGTATATGCGTGTGTGTGTGTGTGTGTGTGTGTGTGTGTGTGTGTGTACTCACTGGGTGTGACCTTGAGGGAGATGGCGTCCTTGAGCAGAATAGTCCTGGCGTCTGAATACTGGGCGTGACAGATGTAGTCACTCCTGCTATCGTTCTTGAGAACGTTGGCAAAGTACATGTTCCCATCCAGACCCATTATCACTCTCTCACTCTGCCTGATGTGTATCATCTCTGAGACAGAGGGATGGAGGGAGAACAAGGACAGAAAAAAAAGAAAAGGTAGGAGGTAGGTAGATGAGGAAGCAGAGGATGTGAGGATATGTGGAGGAGGTAGGGAAAGTGTCGGAAAAAAGGAAAAGGATGGGACAAGTATAGGAGGGAAGAGAAACAGGGAGGTGGGATACAAAGAGAAAATGAATAACGTCTTCATTGATTTAACATTTGGTATGCATTTCTGGTATGAAGAAACCTTGTAATTTCTTAAACATGCAGCAGTCAAACAGTCAAACAGTATTTTTCTTTAAGTGACTCTAAGTTGCAGGGAAACCCTGTTGAGTGCACTGCAGTATTGACTTGCAAGAGCGAATTAAACAAAACTGACAGGCAACTTAAAAGGCACTATTTCATCAGGATGAGACAGCTGAACAGAGAGAGAGAGAGAGGGGGGGGGGGGAGGATAAAGGAGGAATAAAAAATGGGGAAAGCATCAGCTCTCAGTGCTGCATTCATTAGTTTGAGTGGAAATGGTCTGCAATGCAGCGTAGTGATGCAAAACAGTCTGACGGGGCTCTCAGCTGGAATGATGGACACAAACAAATCCTCACACACAGACAAAGACACTCAGATTCAATGATTTATGGAGAACGATGTGCAGACAGAAAGACAGACTGGAAGACCAACAGAAAGATGGGCAGAGTAAGTGTCTGTCTGCCTGGCTGTCCAACTGAGAGACTGAACAGAAGACACACAGAAATACAAACTAGAGACAGACTCACTCTTGTCCATCCAGTGGAAGACAGTGGGGATCGAGCTTTTAGGAGGGTCGCAGGGCAGAATCATGCTGTCTCCCTCTTCAGCTTCCTTATGTATTTTTTCCTGCCTTGGAGGGTGCGGTCGAGCTGAAACACACACACACACAAACAAAGAAACAAGTGACTCAACTGAATACATTATATAGTATAAGATTACTGCAGTATATCTATGTACTGTAGTAAACCAGGTGAGTTTTCTCTACTATATCTCCCTCTCAGCCTTCCTACTGTTTCAATAAAGGCAGAAAAGTGCTAAGGGAAGAAAACAAAAACAACAACAGTGCCAATTATTAACACTTTCTGTGTTTAACTTACAGCATTCTGAGTAATAGTCTTGCTCAGGAAGGCAGTAGATGATACAGCATGATGCTGCAGTGAAAGAGTGCTGCCTTCTCAAGAGCTTGCTCTGCATTTTTCTATATCCTTTCTGTTTATATGGAGCGGTGAAGGGTTTCATTTACTGCATACAATATTTATTGCCATTGCTTCACAGTTGCTGTAACACTATTGAAAGGAGGGAGTGATGTTATTGGGAGATGGTGGAACTCTTTGGTCTGGTACTGGAGAGGAAGGGAAAAGAGTAATCTTTTGTCAGACAGTTCAACAATTATTGATAATCACCAGGGGAATGAAAGGAGAGTTTTGGCATCAGTGGCACAAAACTCAGTTCATTCTAAATTATCATGAGATTCTGCATTAAGTGTACTTTTCCATGCATCTTCGGCTCCAATTATTTAAATGCGACACTTTCACATAAAAAAATGTCTGTTTTGCTCCTCTCTATCGCCGATTGAAAAAATAGTGATTTTTCCCCTTAGTCAGTTCCTGAATACATTTAAATTTTGTTCTAATTTTGTTTTCCCAGGAAAAATCCTCTCACACACAGGAAGTGATGTGCTTTACATTTCTAGCAGCAATAGTGGTTTGTTTAGGATAAATAGAAGAACTAGGTAGTTGAGCAGTGATCGCCACCATGTCTGAACAGACAAGGAAAAGAGCGCCACCTACAGAAACTCAAACTGCATCAACAGAAAATCCAAGGAGAGAGACATCACAGTACTGGACACACTGTTTGATTGACAGGTGATCTCCGGAAAGAGCAGTGCAGAAACACCACAGCAATGGCCACTTAGCACCGAAGATAGAGACAAAATAAAAAAAACGAAACAGGATCTCGAGGATTACCACTTAGTCACCATTGGCACTTCTTCCTTTCAATAACTTGCAAACAAAGCAATGTACTGTCTACAGTCTATATGAAACCTTTGAACTGGTGTCACTTTGACAGTGTCTGTTCTAACTAGTCTGTGTTTATAGCCAGTCAGTTCATTGCAGGCTAAGTGGAGTCAGGTAAATCACTGACTTCCCAGCAACGCTCTACGCTTGGCAACCCCAGGCACCCGGAGGACTGACTGACATCACAGCTCTGTCTCCAGGCAATGGTTACCACGGTAACAAGAGATGAGAGAGCAGGACAGGTGGCCCCAGCCAACCTCACTGAGTCATAAAAGCCTGTCTGTGTGTGTGTGTGTGTGCGCGTGTGTGTTTGTGTGAGAGAGAGAAGGAGGGAAAGTGTGTGTGTGTCTCACTGTACAAAGTGCATCCTTCATAAGCTTTGTCACCACAATCATGTGACACGTATGAATCAGCGTGTGTGAAGATGGCTTGGTATATACTGTATTTGTATATATGTGTGTGACTGTGACTGTATGTGTATGAATGATGAATGTATGGAGGCCTATACTGTAAGTGCGCATGTATGCGCATGTACGTGTGTGTATGTGTGTGTGTGTCTGTGTGTAGGTGTGTCTGCAGCGTGTGTGTGCATGTGTATGACTGAGTGTGTTTGAATGTGACTGTCTAAGTGTCTATGTGCATATATTTGTATGGGTATGCATGTGACTGTGAGTGTGCGTCTGTGTGTAAATGCTACTGTATGTGTGAGTGTGTGTATCTATGACTGTGTGTGTGTGTGTGTGTGACTCACGCTCGGTGATGAGCTTTATGGTGTGTGTCATGGCGGTCCCCAGCGTGTTGGAGGCGTAGCAGCGGTAGGAGCCTTGGTAATAGCTGAGAGGCTCCTCCCCCTCAGCTCGCAAAGAGCCGGACACACGCTCCGGACCGAACGGCTCTCCATCCTTCACCCAGCGGAAACTACAGAGAGAGAGAGAGAAAGAGAGAGAGAGAGAGCGAGAGAGCGAGAGAGCGATTATTTTTATTCAGTTGTATTCAGATGTTTTGGCAATGAGTGAGTGGGGAGTGGGAGATGGGGAGAAAAGAGAGAGAGAGAGAGAGCAAGAGAGAGAGATCCCATCACGATGTGTCAACACCAATCCAAGGACAAATGGTCATTAAAGAATAAGGCCGGTGTTTTTTAATGCATCGCTTACCGTCAACAAATCCTATGAAAATAACAAAATCAACAATGCGTTTGCTCTACTCCCGTTACTTTCTGACTTCCCACATACCGTTTTTAGCCGTCAACCCGGAAGTCACTGGCTCCAATTGTAAGCTAAAAACCTTGAAATACAGCTCACAAAGACATAGTTTCAATTTTAAAAATCGCTAACTGTTACCACGAAAAGTCAGGCTGTTGTAGTTGTTATCGAATCAAATTAAAATGGGAACAAATTCTTCATTATGCCGGGGACTATTTTTGGTGCTACGGAACTACTTTCCTGAGATCGCAAAGTGTTTACAGCCGGCTTATTAAGTTGAGGAAAAAGTCGGTCAGCCCGGTGCATCGTGATGATGAAATATGTTGCCCAGAGCAACGGCATGGCTCTTTGACGTGTTTTTAACCGTTTTTATTAATACGATGGAGTTCTAAGGCTGCTGGGACATGGCTGCATTGGGTACCGGATACATGGACGAGACTTGTTGGCAAAACAAAATCATTGCTGATTTTGTTATTTTCATAGGATTTGTTGACAGTAAGCAATGCATTAAAAAACACCAGCCTTATCCTTTAAGAGCCAAAGCAAAGTGCATTGACCTCCACTTTAAAAGATGCTACATAGGGAAAATGAAATTAAAATTCAGAATAAACTAAAGTGCTATTAAACATTAATCAGAGAAATTATTGGCTGAATACCTTAGCATTCATGAAAATAAAGTAATAAAATAAATAAAATCTATGATTATTAAGATTACATTGTGTATATTCCAACATTATCAGAACACATATGAGTATATATGGATTGCTGTTGTGCAGTATCCACTGTTATCATATTTTGATTAGATTTCTTAATGATGAGGGGGGGGGGGGGGGGGGGCGGGGTCAAGGGAAGTGAGGGAGAAAGAGAGGGAGGGTGAGAGAGAGAGCAAGGAAAAAGAGAGAAATGGAGCGGGACAGAATTGATTTTGTTATTGTGGTGATTTTATTAGAAGAACATTTATCGCCATGCCAACAGAAAGACCAGAGGAAGGAAGTGGCCGAACTGCCAGACGCACACACATCTTGTTTGTCCATTGTGTTTATCCACTCTCTCTATCACATACTGCACGCGCACGCACACGCACACGCACACGCACACGCACACGCACACGCACACGCACACGCACACACACACACACACACACACACACACACACACACACACACACACACACACACACACACACACACACACACACACACCTTGCTGTGGAAACGACACAGAAGTCTAGCCAGTGTACGTACATGGGTGTCGGGTTGCCGGTGGCCTTGCAGGTCAGACTGATTTCTTCTCGAGAAAAGGCAGTGTATGATGTCGGCATCTCTGTCAGCACTGGAGGCTGTGACACTGAACACACACACACACACACACCAAACTGTAACAAAACAGCCTACACAGGCTATGGGAAACAGTAGGCTACTAAATTAACAACAATTACTGTCTGATGAACAAATGTGAACAAAGTAGAGGTAGCCAGTCTCCCATCATGTATCTATCTATACTACTAATAAAATGAAACTTTGTATGTAGTTTAACTCACTAGGCATATATTAAAGCACTCTTGTCAATAACTGGGAGTAAGGACAGCAATACAACAGTTTATTTTAAAGAGTGGGACCTTGTTATTTGTATGGCCAGGTCTAGACGTGTGTTTGATTCTATCTCTTGGGGCTGTTGCACATCAAATGTTTAATTTCAAAATCGTATTTAATGATTATAGTCAAACCTGCATAGCAAATTAATCACATATAATGGACCATTTCCACATCCTGCTCTAAGTGCCTGGCTGAGGGAAATGAGTGAATGACAACAAGTGAGCTTGTTGAAAGTGTGATAAATGATTGGGGAATTACAGCTGCTCTCCGGTCTGTGGTACACACACTTCACTGCTACATGCATTACATCCAGCCAGACCTAGGTCAAATAGCAGTGCAAATACTCCTTTCGCTGTTGTCATGTAGAAACCTCCCAGTCTTGTTGATTTTCATTTCTTCTACTTCAGTTGAAGGGTTACATGCTCCTCTATGGGTTAAGGAAATTCTACAAAACTTTTAAACCCCCGTTGGAAAAAGTCTAAATGACAATTTGTTTTAACTTGCATGGTGTGCCAGATGGGTGGGGTTTAACACATCAGCAAAAGCCAGATGTTGTCAGGTAAGGTGTCAGGGACAGAGACGTAAATTGAATTTCAAATGCTGTGACCAATCTCACCCATCTGGCACAAGCAGACTAAAGCAAACAGTGAAAAGTGTTGGTGAACGCTGTTTGCCCTTCTTGTCTTCACTCTGTGTGTGTGTGTGTGTGTGTGTGTGTGTGTTTGTGTGTGTGTGTGTGTGTGTGCGTGTGCTGTGGCATGATTGCTGGAGGGATGGAGGGGCGGAGGATGGAGGGCGGTCACAGATACAGCAGTAACAATAAGACAGACTGGACTGAAGGCGTCCATCATAGATAACATGTTTGTAGGGAACACAGTGTCACTGACGTAAGCGGTCAAGAGGGATCACACACACACACACACACACACACACACACGCCTCTTGGTAATTGCTGCAAGGAAAGTCACTTACTGTTATGCACTTTATCTGTTTGTCCACGAGAGAGCAAGGAAAGGAGAGCAGAAAGGAAACACTTAAGACAAGGGCAGACGTTTAAATATGCTGTAAACTCACACACACACACACACACACACACAATATTTTTAACCTGCCGATGCCGACGTCGGAGGAGAAACACAGATTTCACTTGCTGTTTTTCAGAGGAGGAGCACATTCGTTTGTTTATTTGATTAGAAAACATGTTGACATTATAAAGACTAAGACGTCTGGAGGATTCGCCTTCCTCTCCATTTCTGACTCAGACAAACTGGCGTCCCAGATCAATTTACATCTCTGTCTCTCTCCTTCTTTCCACTCGTCCCTTGCTTTCTCCCCCCCCCCCTCCCTCTTTCTCCATCTCTCTCCATCTCTCTCCTCATCTCCTCTGCCTTTCTCTATCCTTCCCTCTCTTCCTGCATCCACCTCTATCTCTTTCTTCTCAACACCTGCTTTCCATCCCTCTCATCCCTCTCTTTACCTCCTTTACTCTCTCCCTACTCTCTCTCTCTCTCTCTCTCTGTGCCACACCCAGAAGAGAAGGTCGTTCACTGAAGGTCAAGCTGAATCTGATCCCTCCTCCTTCCCTCTCTCCTGCCCTCCTCTCCTCCCCTCTTCCTCTCCTCTGGGACCATCATGACTCAGCCTGCTGACCTTTGAACTTAACCTCTGGGGCAGGAGGCCAGTTCTAACCTGATTGTGTAGATATGTGAAAGTGTATTTATGTGTGTGTAGTGGCTTAGATAACATTAGCCAAAAAGCCGGTCATCCAGCTACAGTGTTATTGGTTTTTTTGCCCCGTTGTTGTCCAGCTAGTTCACTGGCCTTGCTAGCTAGTTGGATAGCTAATAGCAAAAGAAAGCTCAATGTAATATAACATTATTCAACAGTGGAGATGGGTGTTTTCGATTTTGTTTTCATCATAGATCATTAACTTCCCATATTTGTATCACACAGCAATTTAAAAAAAATCTGGTTTGGGCTCTGTCTTCTCATCCTTTTAGCATTTCATGGGAAACATGCAATGTAACTCTGTCTGTTTTTAAAGTAATTCAGTAAATAAGCTACTTTTTACTTTTAGTTAAGTTGATGTTTCTCCAGTAATTTTACTTCAACTTAAAGGAATAGTTCACCCAAAATTGAAAATTCATTATCTACTCACCTCCATGCTGGTAGAAAATCGGGTAAAGGTTCTTAGTCCATAAAACAGGCCCCTGCAGTTGCCGACCTGCCTTTAGACCATGCTTCAGACTAAATAACCACTAAATGGCTCCATGCAGCTCTCCCAAGATAATCCAAGTGAAGCCAGATCCCAAATTGACTTGGCCATCTAGCCTTCAAAATAAAAGCGTGAGATTGGAAAATAGGTAAAAATACTGTTCTTACTTTGTATTTAATGGTCAAATTCAATAAGTGAGCACCCATAGTAATGTTGATCATCATCATCATCAATCATTGATGTCCACTTTAGTCTCATTCTGTAGCCTATGTATTCTGCACAGTGTAATACGTGCAGTGTCTGTGTTAAAAATGGCACAATTTATGTCATTTTTCATTATTATTATGACATCAAACATTAAAATGGGTGCTGACTTATTGAATTTGACCATTAAATACAAAGTAATTATTTTCAAGTCAATTTGGGATTTGCTGGCTTCAACAGACTTGGATTATCGTGGGAGAGCTGCATGGAGCCATTTTGTGGTTATTTAAGTCTGAAGCATGGTCTGAAGACAGGTTTCCGGCAACTGCAGTTGTTTTGGAGAAAGCTGCATTGTACTTCTTCCAGGGATCTCCGGGACTGTTTTATGGACTAAGAAACTTTACCCCATTTTCTACTGGCATGGGGGTGAGTAATGACTGATTTTTCATTTTTGGGTGAACTATTCCTTTAAGAACATTTCAACAAAATAACAGCAAAGTAACCTACCCACACCTCATGTCATATGGGAATAATTGGGGGAAAGACAACTCACAGCAACAAAGTGTTCATGTATTTCTAATTCATTTCAAGTTGTCAAATCTCCACGATTGTAGTTTCCTGACTAAAGATTTCTTTGCACTTTGGTTGCTGCTGATCTGTTTTTCACACTAAATACTCATGCACTTGAGTGAGTGATACACTTGAGTTCATGTTTTACAGCAAACTAAACATTGCAATGTTAACCAGACACAAGAAAATCCAGCCACAAAGTTACTTTGGTGACGAAAATTGTTCACTTTGTGCATTTTAGTTGAAATGAATTTGATTCCCTACGCTTGACTGCAGGTATTTCCTTGTCCATGATACACAAATTCAGGAAGTCGTAGAAATCGGAGTTCGCAGAAAATTTTTGTGAGATTTTAATCTGAAACTTGAGCTGAGCAATATTTTCCAGTAGAAGTTAGGACCTGAAAGCTGAGATGAAAGGTATTTTCAAGCAGGAAGCCGGTATCTTCCATCTTCCCCATAGAGTATCAATATAGAATTAGTGGGTTAAATATAGGGTTTATAATTTATAGGGTTTATAAGGGTTAATTTTAGGGTTTATAGGGTTAAATTTAGGGTTAGGGGTCGAGTAAGAACTATAAATCAATGAAATGTCCACACATTTATGGTGCTATCCATACATGTATGAAGATGTATATGTGTGTGTGTGTGTGTGTGTGTGTGTGTGTGTGTATTTACTGATGTGTGCATGAGCATCTCTGTGTTAGGCAAAGAGTAAAAGCATCATAGAAAGAGTTTGAGGCCTTTTTCTAAGTCTTTATCCCGACAAAGGTTTCATCTCCGATCAAAGTGTGAATGTATCCACATGTACAGTGTTTACATGAAGGTGTTTACAGTGGAGGTACTCACAGTTTTCTGGGATATGGATGGCTCCCTGAGCGAATGGAGGAGTGGAGGAGAGGAAGGAGAGGGGGAGGAGGAAGAGGAGGAGGAGGAGGAGGGCAGGGGAGCACGGCCCCCTATAGCCCGTCCACCGACGCTGTGACACACACATCTCTCAATGTCCCATCAAAAGCAACGCGAGACACCCACACACTCATCAACACACACAAACACACACACACACACACCCTCAGGCAGAGAGACACACACACACACACACACACCGGGGACCTCTCAGAGCCTCTGGAGAGTGAGGAAAAACAGACGGTGTGAGCGAGTGTGTGTCTGGTTTAACTCAGTCAGTGTGTGTTTTATCGCAGGTCCAAACGGAGCCTCCAATTCAGGCTGCACTCGCCCTCTCAGGTCCGCAAATCCCTTCTCCGGCTGCTCGCTCCCACTGTGGAGAAGAGACAGAAAGAGAGAAGGAAAGAAGGGGGGGGGGGGGGGGGGATAAAACCAGGATAAAAGAAACCCGGGTGAGGATGAGAGAGAGAGAGAGCAAAGAGGAGGGACAGAGATTGACCCCGAGAACAAAGGAGAGATGAGGGAGGAGGGGAGGGGGGGTAAAGGGGGGGGGGTAAAGGAAGGGCAGGAAGAAGAAAAGAAAGCAAAGAGATCATTAATTTAACCAAACATCAATCATTGCAGAACAAGACAAATATTAATCTACTCCAGGAAAGAGATTACAGTGAATAATATTGGAATTATAAATGAAAAATTCACCACTAACTCCAGGGTGTGCGTGTGTGTGTGTGTGTGTGTGTGTGTGTGTGTGTGTGTGCGCGCAGTGTTGGAAATTCATTTTAAAACGTAAATGCAGTTTGGAAGGACAATCCAAAGATCATTCTGATATAATTGACAGCCACAGTGGACTCCGATGTGTGTGTGTGTGTGTGTGTGTTCGCCCGCGCATGTGTGTGTATGTGTGTGCGTGTACGCGTGTGTGTGTGTGACAGATTTAGGGATTAGGTCATCCCGATAAAGACAGAAGATCAGATCAAAGCAGCAGGAAGCATCTTCTCTACTAATGACATTACAAAGAGAGACCATGTGTGTGTGTGTGTGTGTGTGTGTGTGTGTGTGTGTGTGTCTGACACATCGCCTATCGACTGCATTTCCATTCATTTAAACATCTTCTCTTTTGTCCTTGCCTGCTGACTGAACACTGACCCCATGACAGCATGAGTGTCGGGGTGAAACCCGACAGAGATGGATCAGCCCCGCCGCCTTTGTTCCTGCAGCATATCGCCGCCACACCAGACCCAAACCTCCCGACTCCCAGTTTCATGTTTCGACTTGAAGTGAGGGATTACACGCTCCTCTGTGGGTTGATCCGTGGGCTCGTAAAAACCCTTTTAAAACCCATTGTGCGCTTTCAAAAACTCACGGTCAGGCTAAAAATAAGTGTAACTGGCACTTCAAAACCCCTTGAAACTAGGTCCTGGCTCCATCTATGGGAACATTTTCATGAAACAAAACAAGTGAATCCAAGGTGACTCCCTCTTCTGAAAATATTTTAAAAAGGCTTAGTTTGTTTGGTTAATACATCTTGCAAGGTTAAAAACACATTTGGGCGCATTTATAATCTAAGCAAAAATGCATGAAAGTAGCCCGTTTTTCCATATTTCTACATTCTCTAAGCCAAAGCAGCGTTCCCTTTCCTTTACTCTTTTTGGATTTTCATGCAACATTTTCAGTCAATTAGTGTGCTGTAACAAATGTGCTGAAACAACTATACAAATGCATATGAAAATTAGAGATGCAAAATGCCTGCCAGACGTGACAGTACAGTATGTTCGAAGCGGTCGGACCATGCTGACACCATGCTGATGACCTGAAGTCCTTGAAACGAGAACAGACAACAAGGGCAGAGGAGGTTACTGGAGTTGTCATAACTTATCAATCTCTGAGTGTAACCGTCCTAACTCTTCTGCCAAGCCCCCTCTGAGGGCCTTCTCTTAAAACACACACACACACACACACACACACACTGTGTGGGGGGTGAGGAGTGACAGCTGGCTAATGTAGACCCCCTCCTACATCTAATAATTACGCAACCTGTCCCCAGCGCATATGTCTATTTTTCTTTCTCCCTCTCTCTCTATTTCTCTCTCTCGCGTACACACACACACACACAGGCACAGGGCACACCGACAGGAAACACACACAACCCCCATTTCAGTCTCTATTGTTGTCAGATCCCCACCCATCTAGTCTGCTGTTGTTGTCAATTATGACCCCTGACTCACACACACATCTGCACACATCTCACACACACGTCATGCTCACTTACACACGTGCATGCGTGTGCACACACAGACACACACAAACACTCACACACACACACAGACACACACCTGCCCCTGGCCCTGGGTGCTGCTGTTACCTGCCAGGCTTATTTACAAAATAAATGAGCCAAACAGAACAGCGGGACATAGGGTGTATGTGTGTGTGTGTGTGTGTGTGTATGGAGGGGGGGTCTTAACGGGGGAAAGATAACGACCTGCGATGGGGGTTCCCCCAGATGTAATGATGGCAGAGAGACACTGTAACAGACATAAAGAGAATAGATGCTGTGTGAGAAACATTGGTTAGGAGTTTTTTCCCTGCTGACCAGAGAAGCAGGCTGAGGCGTTAGCTCATATTTGCCTTCGGCTTTGTTTCACGCTCCTTCTCCATTCATTGCTCAGACAGTGTGACAGTATTTGCTCTGATTCTGGATTGTGGTTGTAAAGAAAGAGGAGGGTATTCATCTGGACTTCCTGTAATTTAAATATTCATGGGCCTCCTACTGCGCCGCTGAGTTAAGAAGAGGGGGGAGGGCCTGTACTCATTAATGAATAAAGTCTTAATTTGATGCTGCATTGTGGCGGAACTGCTCTTCTTTAGGAGTGTGTGACCGTGTGTTTTTATTTAGTTTGGCAGCTTAAAGATACTTGACCTGCGCTCATTGAAAATTCTTGTTTGTAATCCGTTGTGTACGATGAAATTCAACGCGCAGTGTGAGCAGCGGTGTCGAGCGCTCTGTCGTCTCCGTTCTGGGAATTTGACGCATTATGGCTCGCTTAAATTAAATCAGACAGGGAGCCATAAAAGTCCATTTAGGATTTGGAGATGAGCGATAGGTGAGATGAGTTTTTAAATCCTATTAACACTGCATGCTGGAGCATTGTGTCAGCAGTCGCCAATATATAACATTCATATTTTTAATTATTTACACTGACTGTACAGCTTAAAGCACGTTCGCTGTTGGAACAAACTCAAAACAAACATGTATCTTTTGTTTTTTTTACCAGATATAACCATGCATTTCTACACAGTAAATACAGAAAGTGGCGTGGTGCTGGCTTAAGCTCCGCAGGCAGCCATGTTTCCGTTCTGTACCGGTTAACATTGAACATACTGTACCAATTTCCTATTCTTCGTCGCCCCACCGCCTCTTTCAGGCTCCCCGGCCGTCCCATCGAACCTGAGGGGCTTTAGAGGGCGGGCAGGTGGGACGGTCCGCCGGGAGGCCTGAGGGGAGAGGGGGGGGCGGGGGCAGGTGGGATGGTCTATTGGGAGGCCTGAGGCGGGGGGTGGGGGTGGGGGGGTGGAGGTGGAGGGATGGTGCCTGACAGAGCGAGAAATTAGTTCATTGATAGATTCCGATCTGGAGGAAAGAATGGGAAGTGTGGATGGAGAGATTAAGGGAAGGCAAGGCAGAAGGAGGGGAAGGGAGACGGAGGAGGATACTTCCCCCCCAGTGCACACGTAAGCCCACGCAAACACACACACACACACACTAAAAGGAAGAAAGAAAAAGCTATTCCCAGTCTGTCCCTCCCAGTTGGCCATGTGACCTAAATTCACCTAAATTCATTATTCATGACATACCTCACATTGACTACATTTACTACTCTGTACACGTATAAGCACACACACACACACACACACACACACTAGAGTGCTGACTATGCTACAGTGTGGGGCAAAGAGGTGGGGTAAGCAGCCTATAGCTGATTTCATCTGTGTGTGTGTGTGTGTGTACGTGCGCTTGTGTGTGTGTGTGTGTGTGTGTCAGTCTGTAGATCTCACTCCTGATGTCCTCCACATCAGACCTCATGAATATGTAATAGAGCTGTCATTTTAATAAAGCACCACTGAGTTAGATATGTCTGTGTGTGTGAAGAGGAGGAGATTGTGTGAGAGTGTGTGTGTGTGTGTATGTGTGAGTACATGTGTTTGAATATATGAGAGTATGAGATTTTGCCTCAATGCATCTGTTAGGTAGTTTTTTTGAGGGTTTATTTGTTTATTTCACTTTATACTATAGAGACTTAGAACTCTGGAAATAGTCCTATAATAACTCCTTGTGTAAGCTGTTTAAGTTAGCACAGGTTTGAAATAAGGTCATGTGTGTCTGTGTGGAGGCTGCAGTGTCTACAGCATTGTTTCCATTATGAATTTTCCACTTTTTTACAGTGGAGATATTGTGCTTTTGCAAGTTTTTCTTTGGATTCAAGTTTTGATAAACTGTAAACAAAGAATGCAAAATGCAATATTCACAAAATGATTAAAAGCGGCACGGAATTCAAACTAATTGAGGTATTTTTTTAATGGATAGTGGATCATTTAAGTTGCACATTTACAGACTGCATCCTCCACATTTTAGAAAAACCGGATGATGAACTTCAGCGAAACATCTTTCTCCCAAAACTGATTCACAGCTTTTTGGAATAGCACTATGTTATGGTAACTATGACACTTCTCTGGATGGCTCTTGTGTGTTTGGAGAAACTGACACAAAAGTCACATTGTGTTTTTATTCCACATTTCCTGTAGCTGTAGTCTTTGCCACTGCTGCTGGATGTGTCACCGTCCAAACAGCAGATGTGATTTCATCGTATATTCAGTTTCCCCACATTCAGTCTTGGGAATGCCAAGTATCTTTCTGGTAAGTGACACTCGCCTTTTCTGTTATATGACAGTGTGACAACCTGATGAAGTCACGCTTCTGATGTCGTCATTCAGCTCTCTTATTTTTGGCGTATGACCTCAGCCTGACGGATACAAGGACACACACACACACACACACACACACACACACACACACACACACACACACACACACACACACACACACACACACACACACACACACACACACACACACACACACACACACACACTTACACCCACAGCCACGTGTCTGTGTTGGGTTGCCTTTGTGTCCATGTCTAACTAGACTGTGAGTCCCTGTGGAAGAGAAGGGATGAATAAGTCAATAAGCATGAGGAGGTTTCTGACCCCGGAACAAAGCACATCAACTGACAGGCCTCCAGCCGCCCGCCGTCTCTTTCCGCTTCCTGAGTCTCTCTCTTTGTTCTGTCTGTTTTTGCGCCTAGTTTTTGGTAAATCGCTGCTTTTCTGTCATTCTGTTCCTTCTCTCTCTGTCTGCACTGATATCTGCTGTATGTCTTTAAAGCTGCTCCAGGCAAGATTTTTATGTAAAAAACCTCCCGTCTTATCAGCTTAGACCATAAAAGTGGGGCTGCAATAGAGAAGAGGGTCTCATCCCCCCTAACTGAGACGCCATAGATTGACCCTATATGCACAAAAATCCTGGTGAGGTCAGGTATGTATGTTCACTGGCAGGAAATCTTCAATGCTCAAAGCATTGAAACTTAAAAGCGAAATATAAAACTTTCTCCTAAACAGCATAGTGATTCGGCCTACAGCCAGTTCATGAAATCTTTTACATCTGCCTGTCTATTTCTATGTCTATATATCTCTGTCCGCCTGTCTCTCTGCCCAAACTATTGAATTCTATCAGTCTGTCATTTCCATCTGTTTGTCTTTCAGTTCAGGTCTGCAGATCCCGCCCCACTAATGAGTGAAATATTCAAATGGAAGCCACTTCACCCTCTGGTCCCATAGCACAACACAACTCCTTTCACATTCAAATCAGCTCTTATTGGCGTGACAGTGTTTAGTCACCTCTGGATTACCCCCCTTCAACCTTTCCCTGCCAGCGCGCACACGCACACACACACACACACACATATATATATATATACACACACACACACACACACCTCTGCAAGCACAAAGCTATTATCATGTGTTTGTTTCTGATTTGCCTCTCCACACATGGCAAACTATAGCAACTGCATAAGACTGCATAAATCAGTCATTAGTGACGGTATGTGGCTGGGTAAACAATGGAGGCCACACTGGGTGGCTTCCAGGCCCGGGTGGGGTCTATTAGACTTCGCTGAAGGCAGAGCGGCACCAGCTGTGAAAGGCCGTACTGTAACAGAGCGCTATGGGCGATATATACAAGACCCACTGCCATACATCCATCAGCCTCCAGCCAAAACCAACACTGGGGAGAGAGCAGGAGCAGAAGGGACCGACTACTACAAGATCGTCACACGATTTCTCAGATAATGAATTCAGCTGAGCATAGCTATAACATATCGGCATGAAGCAGTTAATATCAATGTCAGGCAATTCTTATGAGAGGGGGGGATTCAGAAATGGGGGATTCTTGGATAAGAATGATGTAATCCTCTTTAATACACATTAATTGATTAATTCAAATCAGTTTCATTAATAGTCTGGATTAAAACATGAAATCATGTTAATATTATTAGTGATGAAAGCAGCATGACGCCCTGCAGACCTTGGCCCTGGTAACAGAATAAGGGTGCTACACGGTGGGATGGTTGTGCTGTACTGCAATGTCAATCAATACGTGACGCGATCATGTATCATGTGTGTGGTGATGGGCCCAGTTAACCAACACCATTAACACACTGCTGACCAGCAAGATCAGTGAGCAGCACTGGAGATGTCTTTCTTTCCCTCGCTCTCTTTCTCCTTTTTCTCTTCCCTCTTTCCTTTCCTCTTCCGCTACTCGTTATTTGAGAAAACCGAAACAGAGAGGGGAATTGAGAGGGGAAGCGCCTCGGATTTTGTCTTCCGCTGCACAATGCTCATAATGCTTTCAGTCACAATATACTGTATTTTCTATATCTGGTGATACTTCCTTGTACAAAAGGAATAAACATAATTAGATAATACAAAAAAGAATGTAAAAACATATTATATAAAACTTACAAATAATATATAATACAAGTTTAACTTTTTTTTTTTTTACAGTCAAAGTGCTTAACAATCAAACAGTAAAATAGTAAAAGCCTATATAGCCTAATAATAAAAGTAAAGAGAAGCCAATATAAGACCAGTGCAGAAATAACAACAATAAAATAATATCATAACAAATCAGGAAAAGGCAAGTTTATAAAAATAGATCTTTAAAAGGAGATATAGACTTGGCCAACTTTGTATCTTGACCTCAGTCTGGATTGAGACTTCTCCTCACCTCAGGGCGTCCTGCTGAGTGTGTGGACGTGTGAGCTCGGATATGTAGGGTTGGGATAAACCATGTACTTCTGCGTAGGTGATCAATAAAATCATTAAATCAATTCTACATTTTAAAGGAAGCCAGTGCAAGGAAGCAAAAATCAGAGTAATGTGGTCTCTTGTCTTTGTCTGTTAAGATCCTGGCAGCTGAACCAACTACAGGTGAAAGAGCTTTGACTGATACCACTGTATAGTGAGTAACAGCTGTCCAACCCAGAGGAAAACACACATGGATTACCATTTCTGCCATAGAAGAATCATTTCTGGACAAAGGTTCTTTAAAGAATCATCTCTGCACTCCTTTGCTTAGACACCTGGATTGTGTTTTTGCTTATCTTTCCTTGTACTGCCTCATTTGCAATTGCACAATATAAACTATGGAGGGGTTTGGTTATTTTCCGCATTCATGCCATCACCCACCATCCAATAACTGCGTTCTTGAAAGGTTCTTCATGGAACCAGAAATGGTTCTATGGCATCACTCTGAAGAACCATTTTCAGTTCCAGTTTGCACCTTTATATTACTGTGTTTAGGTAGTAGAAAAAAAAGATTTAAGTTTGGGAGATGTTTCTTAGTTGGAAAAGACTGTAAACTCTGTGAGGCCCCGAGCAAATCCAGCCTTGAAAATCCTCCTATGTAGATATGTTACAGTGAAATGTTACCAACACTGGTATCATCATCCTGGCAGAAATGTCTACTGGGCATCACACACACTCACACACACTCATACTCATGCACCCACCCACGCACTCATCCACTCATGCACCCACCCACGCACATATCTACACACACACACACACTCATCCACCCCACACACACACACACACACACACACACCCCATCCCAACAAAGCCTAGAGGCGAGTCTAGCTTGCCTGAACCCCTCACACACCTCAGACTCCGAAGCCTTTGGTGTGTATCGTTCCTCACACACCCAGAGGGCTGCTGCCGACTACTGAGAGCAGGGATTCACCAGAAGAGCGACGCCTTGACAGTCGCTCACATCACAAGCTAATCCCTCCTGGCAGGTAGAAGAAGTTAGCCGGCACTTTGATTTGTTCTACCTCTCACGTTTACCGCCGCGTCCTCTTGAGCTCGGAGATGCCAGGTGTGAGGTCGAGCCCGACGGCTGCGCTCCGGCTCCAGAGGAATGTGAATACAATTTTGGATGTGGAAGCGATGGTTTCAGATGCCGCACCACACCCGCTCAGATATGGGCAATTTCTCTATGAATTGTTGCCAGCCTTGGAGCGAGGATGGTGAAGCTAATACTGATGTAAATGAATCTCTGGCTCTCTCTCTCGCTCTCTCTCTCTCTACATCTCAGATTGACGTAGATGTCTACAATCCTCTCTCTCTCTCTCTTCCCTTCAGCCAAAGCCACAACTCCATCTCTAAGTTACACCACTCCCAGGTGGGAGATCACGTTTCTTCGCCTCCACTCGACTCAGAGAGCCTCTCCATTTATCTCTCTCTTTCTCATTCTGTTTCTCATTCTTGGTTCTCCCCTCTCCCTCCAAAGCATCTCTCTCTCTCCCTCTCAGTCTGTCCTCCCCTCACCCCACCCTGAAAAAAAAACAGGAAGGAAGGTTTAAATTAAATGGAGATTTGATGCTTATCGTATTATTTAATCAGTCGGTGAAAATGTCAATTTGCATTGTGTGCGTGCGTGTGTGAGGTGTAGTCTCTCTCTCTCTTCCATCCCCTCCCGTCTTTTCCCCCTCATCACCATGGTAACCCCCTGACTCCAGCAGCACACAGCAATATTTCTCTATCCCATCCCCCATGCCGCCCCTCCTTCACTTCTCCCATCCCCCACTCCGTCCCTCCACACCTCTCCCTCGCTTTCTCTCCGGTGCCACTCCCTGCATCTCCTCAATTCACCTCGCTCTCTCGCTCTCTCAGTCCCTCACACACACACACACCCACACACACCCACACACACATCCACACACACATCCAGACACACTTTCTCTTGCTATTGTCTCAATTCCCACCTGCTTCTCAGTTTGGCAGCCTGGTTTGCTGGTGGCTGCAGTATTTTAAAAAAATATTGGGCAAGAACTGCATTTCTCTTTTCTCTCTTTTCACAGCTTCTTAAAGTGCAGCGAACATCCACATCCGTGCACATATACATACACATATGCACTCGTCAATATCCTATAAATACATGGAGGCAGCTGGTCAGCCTTGGGAGATGTTATGGCATCAGGGACAGAGGTATGAAGAGAAGGATAAAAGATGGAGAAAGAGAAGGAGGGGAAATTACGGGGCACACGGCAAGGCACTCAAATATGCACAAAAAATAAGTTGCTGCTCTATTCATAAAAATACTCTCAGTTAAGTGTTGCACAATAATTTCATATCTTGGTTAATTCTGCATGGGTCTGCTCATCCACCCATAGGTTATTAGGGTCTTTGTTATCTAAGACTTTTTTAGTCAATTTATTGTTTTTAATCATCTTTTTTGCTCAAAAAATCATACGCAGATCTATGGTATCAGCACTGATTTGTGCATTTTGCGTGATTACATTCCATTTTTACAGATTTGTAACTTGAGTAGGCCTAGAATATGAGTATAGTCGATGAAATGCTACAACTTTTGGTCAACTAAGAGCTGTCATTCATCAGTGACAGCTCGTGTTAATTCTATGAGGCAGCTGTTATGTTTATGTTAGTCAGAGTTTGATCATTTTTAGGTCAGATATCAGTTACAGGAAAGAAGGGAAGATTGTCACATGGCCAGGAGAGAAGTTTTAAAAGCCATTTAAATTGTGCAAGATTTCTCTCTTGTGTGTTTCATAGGAAAATGAGCCAGTTATGCCACATATTGATCAGAGATTCATTGCAGATAAAGCAGGACACATTGGACATGAATGGGCCTGTTACACAGATATGGATTCAGATTCGTTTCTGACCAAAACAATCCACTGACTGTAAGATTTCCATTGACATCAATTTGTCAGTCTCTGACCAGAGGCTGAATCCACGTCTGTGAAAACACCCTGGAGTAAGTCAGATTTATGTCATATATCAGTCAGTTACTGCTCACATATGGTCATATGGAGTTTGTTATGGTGGACACATGAGTCAGATATACACTATGTGGCATTTGTCAGTTGAGTCGCTGATGATATTGTTGGTCAGATATCCGGCTGATAAAATGTCCTCTGTGTTTGTGGTCGTGTCATGAATGGACTCTTGTGATGGGTCAACAACACACAGAGCAGTCACATATTTACTGGAAGATGTGTGTGCGTGTGTGTGTGTGTGTGTGTGTGTGTGTGTGTGTGTGTGTGTGTGTTCACACATGTGTGTACTGTATGTGTTAAAGCCGTTGAGATTAGATTAGCTGTTTCTGAAGAGATTAAAACCCAAACACAGAGGGGCTGTTAAAACCCTCCATAGTTCCTAATCCCACCTAATGGACGCACCCCCTTCCACCACACACACACACACACACACACACACACGGAAAGGGAAGGTTTAGAGGAGGGAGGAGAAAGGGGAAGAAGAGCTGGGAGGAAAACGAGGGGAAGAAGAGGGGAAGAAGAGAGAGAGGGGCATTCCTCCCATTTCTCAACACAAAGACCCCATTCTGTCAAGGAGGAATGGAAAAACAGAGGAAAAGCAAGAGAGAAAGTGAAGAAAAGGGCCAAAGGAGAGGAAGGACAGATCAGAGGGGAGGGAGCGGGGGCGTGAGAGAGATGGATGAAGATGGATGAACAGAAGTATGACAGAAATACACAGGAAGAAAGAGGAAGAGGGACAGAAAGAGATGGAGATAGAGAGCGAGAGCGAGAGCAGAAGTCAGACTAATCTAATTTTCTGAGACCAGCCGTCCCTCTGACCCGGAGTTCTCCCACTCAAACCTTTTGGTCTGGCTCCAAACTGTATCCTCAACCTTTCTCCTGGGACGTTTATCGACTTGTGGACCTGCGAGGACAAGTGCAATTCATGTTGCCTTGTCCCTCTGAACACTATCAAGCAAATCTAGAAGCTACTGGGCAGTCAGACAGTCTGGCTGCCTGGCAGGCTGCTGAGCTAACTGTTGTATGTTGTGATACCTATACCACAGGACCACAGGTCAGATAGTACCCAGCAAACGTTTTCATATTGAATACAATGAAAACCTGTGGAAATATAGAGCCAAAATGGAAAACTGAGAAGTCATCCATCGTTTGATGAAATCTGGAACTAAATATCTTTCCGATATCAGTGCAAAACAGTTTCCAAAGCGGTTCTAATAATATAATATATAATATAATGATAATTTTACCATGCCATAATATGATACTTTGAAAATAATATTTATCATCTCTGCAAAAAATCGGGCAACTAACTCTAAAACTCCAAAAAAATTACAGTGTTGATGTTTATTTAAAGTGCCAGTGATGTGTACCAGGGTTCGACCGATATGGGTTTTACAAGATCAATACCAATACCAGTCATTTTGGATAGAAGGTGCCAATAGTTGATATTTTTTGCCAGTGATGAAGATCTTTAAATTTGACTATGTTCATGGCAATAAATTCCCCCAAATTACAAGTAGTCAGTGTTTAAACCAAGAAACTCTAAAACTCTCCATGAAATTCTCCATATTCATGCATACTCCGTTCTACAATAAATGTAATCAAACAAACTGCATCGTCATATCCATCATGTTGGAGGTGGACGACACTGACCTACTAATATCCATTGTCTAATAACAGACCATTATATCGTTCTAACACTGATGTGTACTCCAGCAGGGAAGAGCTTGGTCAGTTTGCAGGCTGCAATAGAACAAAAGTGAACTGCAATAATGTGCCATTAGATGGCTTCAGTTAACTTGATTACTGCCCTGCATGAGAGGAGGGGGAGAGAGAAGAGACAATCACCCGACTCCAGTCAATCTTAACTTTCCCTCCTCCTTCTCCACCTCTCTCATCATATTCCCAGTCCAGACTTTCTTTTCATCCCCCCCCCCCCCCCCCCTTCATTCCCTCTTCCACCCCTGCTCTTTTGTATCTACCTCGGGGCCAAATCTTTCCTCCTCCTCCTCCTTCTCTTCCCCCCCGATAAATCTTGCCAGTCTTTCATCCCGTCTTTCACTTACTAATATCTCCTCCATTCTCTCCCCTTCTTCTCAAGTTTCCCTATCCTCCCTCTCCTCCTTTCCTCCTCTCTCTCTCTCTCAGGTTCTGGCCTAATTTGAGGCGATCCACTGCCAAAGCCATTAGAGTGGGAAAAAGCCACAGTGCAAACGATAGAACGAGAGGTGTGTGTGCGTGTGTGTGCTTAAGTGATGTTGCTAAGAGTAAAAAGAGGAATTTCAGAGTAAACAGACAAACAGCTGGTGAAAAGTATGACAGAGAGAGAGAGAGAGAGAGAGAGAGAGACAGAAAAAGAGACACAGTGAAATGTTTTCTCCATGTAAGTTCAGCTGCCTCGATGGGAAGCGCTTCATACTTTAAATCATGAGAGTTGCCAGGTTTGGAAGTCCAGTCGCTGCCCTGTGGCACCCTGTCTCTCTCCCTCTGAGTCACAGTAAAACTCAACCAACAGGAAATCTCGCTTCAATTTTAAGTCGCAATATGACATGGAAAAAAGAATACGTAACTGACAGAAGTCTGAGAGTGAAGCCAGTATCAAACCAATCATTAATAATTCACTGTAATGTTGCAAAGTGCAGCATTTCATCCAATATTAATACAAACACACTTGCTACAGATGACACGCCAGATATTAAAAAGCTGAATCAAGTCAGGCTGACACTCCCTGAAGCATTATTCCCCTGTCTGTCTGCATGTGGAGAATTGTGAATGGTTTTAACCTCATGCCTTTATTTTGAGATCAAAGGTGCAGACAGTGAAAGCAGACATAAGAGGAAGTCCGCGCGCACACACACACACACACACACACACACACACACGCACGCACACACGCACGCACATGCACGTATGTACATCGACACACACGTCTGAACACACACCCAGATCACCCCAGTTGTTAATACTTGCCATCGTATTATGTAATACACCCCCGGCCCACATCTAGTGCTACGCCCACTGACAGACACACACACACACACACTTTCCCAGAGAAACACACACACAGACACAGACACGGACATGCGCACACACACATATGCGCAGCAACATACATACACACACACAAGCAGCATGGTGGGATGCTATTGTCTTCATCTCTCTCTTACCTGCAGGTGATGCGTCTCTCCCGTCTATCTCCTCTTTTCTTTATGCTGTTTCTTTCTCTCTCTCTCTCTCTCTCTATCTCCTGGTCAAGCTGTTGTCCCTGTTCTCTCTCCCTTTTCTCCTGTCTATCCACTGAGTCGTGCTTTTTCTGTTTTTTTTTTGTACTGATGCTGCAGTGGTACATAAAACACACCCTTCTGAGCTCTGTCTCTCCTCCCTCCCTCCTTTCCTCCCTGCTGCTCTCTCATTGGCTGTTTCCCAGAGATGACATCAGCCCCTTTCATAGCAGCCTCTCTCACTCGCTCTCTCTCTCTCTCTCCTCTCTCTCTCTCTCTCTCTGTATTCCCCTGGTACCTACTGCCCCTCCCTTCTTCTTTACCTCCATGCTGCCACCCCCCTTTCTCTCTCTTTTTTTTTTTTTTTTACCTCTCTATCCCCCTCCCTCCCCTCTCTGTTCTGGTTGTCTTGTCTCTTTGGTGGCCGGCTGGTGGGACTGCAAGAAAATCAATGTAAAAAAAATACATTAAACCAGTTGGTAAAATTATAAAGGTTATTTTAAACAAACAAGCGAACCACAATTAAGACTATGCATCTGTTCATCACAGTGAACTGTGCAATAGAGCAAAATAATGTAATTATAATAATAATAATTACAGATGTCTGTCTTTGTCAATCATTATTTCTTTCTTCAATCATTCAGTTTCTTTGTCAAATGAAGAAATAATTTCAAAATTTACAATAAGGTTATTTGTGTATTCCATGAGCTTCCTATTAATACTTCCTCACTAAAAATATAGCATTTTTCATTTACATTTTAGGCATTTAGCTGATGCTCTTATTCACATGGACTTACAGTGAGAGCATCAGTATAGGAGTTATGTCCTGAATAATCCTATTTTGATATATTACAAAGGGTTGAACAGGTAGGTTGGTAATATTTCTTCTTCACAGTATAGTGAGGATAAACTGGAATGAGAAGAGATCAGGCAGGGTCCATCCCATACAGAGTTAGCATGTGGAAAACGTCCCATTCTACTGTGAAGAAATTATAAATTAAAACGTTAGATTCTTATGAACTCCAATTTGCGACTATGAGAAGCGAATACCTGTGATGATGAATACCAGGCCCGATGTGAAGAGAGAAGCTGAAAGGTTTAACATCTTGCATATGAGTGCCTTCTGGTTACCAGAAGTAGCCTAAACTACTTTAGCTGCTAATTTTAGCCCTGGTAGGCTAAACATGCAATGTTAGCTAGCTAGCCTAACTATCCCATCTCATCCAAAGAGCTGTAAGCCACTTACCTAGCTAGCTTACCAGAATTTCCTACGGCATCAATAAAGTATCTAGCTAGCTAGCTAGCTAGAGTAAAGCACAAATTCAAGGTAACGTTTTCCAGACGTAAGCTTATGGGTTATAATGAGATAATGAGATACATTTCTACATCCATTCATTTTCTATGTTTATATAACCACCATCTGCTTTACACTTACTTATATCCCATTCTTCATTGACGTATCCTATTACTACTTGCTGCTGCAGCAACAACTCCAATTTACCCAATTAGAATTCACTTGTACCAAAAGTAAAAGTTGTCATTTCTGTGACGGTTGTAACGTTATTATCTTCAGCCATTTTGCATCCATGTAATCAGTTCATCATCACGCACCTGCTGCTGCTGGCGGCCCAGTGTTGCTCTGCTCAGTGATCTTGAACTGGGCTCAGAAGTGCATCACCCACACATAATTGAATTATTTTCTGTTTTTTGCCGGGTTACTTTGATTTCAAATGTCGTTAGCTAGATTTATTATAGCCTAAATAAATAAATAAAAATTGTAAATGAGGGGAATTTTGTAACGAGTCAGTGTATGGGAAATGTAGTGGAGTAATAAATAGGCTACAATAGTATATCTTAAATATAATGGAGTACAAGTACAAGTATGCCTTTACAGAATTAATCAAGTTAAGTACAGATACCCTATAGGTACTACATATGTAATGAAGTATTTTTGCTTAGTTACTTTCCACCCCTGGTCTCTTTCACCCTCTGTCACTCATCCACTTTGCTCCTCCTCCTCTTCCTCTCCGTCACTAACATGGAAATTCTGTTCTTTTGTAACCAGACTGTAAAGGCCAGTGACACCCATGTGGTATTTGTTATCTGCCAAACAGAGCGGGCAGCCAAACACCCCCGCTCTGTGTGTATGTGTGTGTGTGTGTTTGTGTGAGAGAGCAAGAAAGAGAGAGAGAGAGAGAGAGAGAGAGAGAGAAGTGTGTGTGACAGATGGATAGGGTAAGTGTGTGTGTGTAAGGGTTCTTTCATGGGCAATAAGGGACATAAGGGCGGGGCAGTGTAACAGTGACCAGTGTATGTGTGTGTGTCCCATTATTGTCCCCTTCTCTTCTGCAATCCCTCCTTCTCCTGTATCAAAATGACACAAACCAGCAGCCGGACGCTGGTAAATTTGCACTGTGGCTGTTGAGTCTTTCTATTTTTCACAACCAGTCATCGTTTGGAGCTTTAAACGTGTTCCAAAACATCTAGTCGGCATAAATAGTGAAAGTGGCTGGCAAAAAAAAACACCTCGTTTCCATCTTTCCCTATATCTCTCTCTCATTCACTCAGCTTTTGATCTCCTCTGCTCAGTAAATTGAGTTTCCTGTCTCAAGCAGACGGCCATTCCATTATCTCCTCCGCCTCCTCCAGGTTGTGTTTGTCCCTTGCTTTCTTCCTTCCATACCATCCCTCCATCCCTCCATCCACTCCTTGTCTTCCTTCAATAGGCACTTAATTCATTTAACTTGTGTGTGTGTGTGTGTGTGTGTGTGTGTGTTAGATGCTGTGATCAATACAGCAGATGAGGATCTTTCTCTCTCCACTCTCATGTCCTTGGCTCGTGTCTGGCATTGTCTGGGACATGTCATCAAGCCCCTGGAAACCACACACACACACACACACACACACACAAGGACCACCTACCCCCATTCCTTATTAATACAGTTTCCCGTAAGAGTGACTCAGCCTCCCTGACTGGAATACAGAATACCAAGGAACTGCAGCACGAGGGCAATGCACTCGCACACACACACACACACACACACGCACAAACTTGCACGGATCAACTGCTACCTGACAGCTTGAGTGTAAAAACGGTGGTGTATGGCAGAGAGAGAGAAAGAGACAGAGAGAGAGACAGTAGGGGGGAAAGAGAGAATGAGTAGCAGAAAGAAGAGAGCGGCAGAGAGAGAGTGAGGAGGACTGATGAAGAAAGAGAGAGAGGGAGAAGCGTTGAGAAGATGTATAAGGGTTAAGAGTTTTATCCAATTACACGTCAATAAATCCAGTAAGGCAATTAGAGCCATTACACTTATGAATTCTGCTTTGCTGCTTCCATTCTCCTTGTAACACACACACACACACACACACACTCATACACCCACATCCTTGTACTTCTATCCTTACTTACGACCTTCCATTCTACATTCATTCCCGAACCCAACCTTAACCCTCACCACTATATGCCTAACATTTACCTTCACCCTTCCATCAGGATTAGATTTAAACCAAATCCCAATTGAGCTCTTTACCCTAAACCCAAGTCGTAAGTCTAAACTAACCTTAACCCTTACCATAACCAAACATAATACTAATTTTAACCCTAACCCAGTTCAACACAGTCAAGATATCTTTGATAGCTGGCTTCAAAAAAACAAATGATGTCAATCCTGGATTTGTTGCAATTACTGCCCTCCGCATAAAAAGGGCGGTGTGGGCAATAAATATCCAGTTGCACGCAACATGGACAAATCCAGAACAGCATATTTATCTCAAGAAGAACAAACTATTATACTGAATAAATATGAACGATACAAAAATATTATACCAGCAATTTCACAAGATGATGTTGGGGAAAAAGGACGTACAGTGTAAGGGAACAAAAAGGTTTCTGCCAAAGTGAAAATCTTTACTTCAGCATCCAAACTATGGCTACTGTGTGTGTTCTGCTCCACCGCTGCATGTGTCCCTGCATTTAATGCACAGATGAGTGACACAATAAATCAATAGAAAGAGCTCCATCAATACCTGCACATTGAGGCTGTGAAAAGATTTTCTATTCACAAAGTCTGCCTCATGTTCGGGAATATGGATGCAATCTATTGCACCAATCACTTTTGGGAATTGTATGAAGGAATATCACTTAATATGCAGCAGTGAACTGTATTCATTATTGATAGCTGTAGTCAAATAATGTACAGTAAGCTACCTGCTATTTGATAGAAGTGGTTTGATAGAAGGTTTGATAGAAGGAAAGTGCTGTGACGGACTCTAAACACCCCGGCCCTTCTTACTATCCTTTCTTACTATCAGAGCTTATTGGTGAGGAGGTGGCTTTTTATATGTTTGGATCTCATAGCCTGAACATAGGAGGTTAGGTGGGCCACCAAGTTACCATGGTGATGTACCCTGTGTAAAAGTGAGCCATCTTGGTGACACTGACAAAATAGGGTTAAGGCCAAAGTTAGCTCCCTAATCCACTAATCTGACTTCATGAGACAGGTCCCTAATCCTAACTGTAACCCTAAATCCAAGACCAGACCTTAAACTAACCCTTGAGGAAGTGAGGATTGGACAAATTGACCTCACTTTGAAAACATGTCCTCACTCCAAAGGTCTAAAACTGGTTCTCACAAGGATGGAAGTACAAGCACACACACCCACACACACACAGACACACACACACACACACACACACACACACACACACACACACACACACACACACACACACACACACACACACACGAGTCATGACATAGGCCTCAATGTCTCTGTGTGCTGATGTCGCCCCCTCTCTGAACAGCACTTCACTCTGCATGCTGTTAAAGCTGTTGAAAAACAATTACAACACAAATATCTGCTCAGTACTTCATTAAACTACCTGCAGACAACGTTACCATCAAGATCTGTATTGTGTGAGTCAACAGCACCAACCCAAACACAAGGCACGATTGGCCTATTGTGATTATTTTTTTCAATTTAAGTATGTGCCTAATGTGTTCATTCTGTATCCCTGCACACTGTATTGCACTGGTCCTGTTTTGTGAAATAGTGTGGATGAATTCAGAGCATAAGCCGAGTGTTCAGGTTTCCATTTGACTCCTAGTTTCATCTGAACTCTTTGTTTCTCTGTGGAGCCAGCAGTGCAACTCTTCTCTTTATTATTGCCGTTTACTGATTTCTTTGTTTTGTTCCTTTTATTTTTCAACACTTTGTAACATCGAT
Source organism: Centroberyx affinis (assembly GCF_046629955.1). Classification (NCBI taxonomy): domain Eukaryota; kingdom Metazoa; phylum Chordata; class Actinopteri; order Beryciformes; family Berycidae; genus Centroberyx; species Centroberyx affinis. Next base: position 441,392 of record NW_027278738.1, on the reverse strand, counting down.
AAGAAAAGTGATAAAGTCAATCATCTTTATTAGGAATAAACAGCCAAACTGGTGTCAGATGAGTGCTCTTATTCTTGATAAATTCCAAGAGTCAGAATATTGTTCTTTATCTCTAAGCAGGAAGGAGAGACTCCATGCACAGTGTCTTGCAATACACTACACTTTTATTGCTGAGCTGGACTTCTGACTCCTCTTTAAGGGCCAAAGGGCATCAGGTGGCCCTAAATCTTATATCTTATCTTTTTCTTTTCCTACTATTGCTTTCTTTTCTTAACGGGGCATTCCAGAGATAATAAGACTCTAACAGACACTGTGTGTGTGTGTGTGTGTGTGTGTGTGTGTGTGTGTGTGTGTGTGTGTGTGTGTTAATTAATGCGTCAAAAAAGTCTGAGGACACTTTCAGTTGAATCAAAAGGTTGTTTAGTTTCAGCTGGTCAGTACAAGGCCAGGTTTCAGAAGAATTCATTTAATCTAAATAAAAAATGTTTGTAAGGCCTGAAACACATCTAAAATGTTTACTTTTGCTTTAAATTTAAAGGAGGACAGAATAAAACCAATAACACAAGAAAAGCCTGTGCAGCGCAGCCCTGCCCACTTTACTCTTTGCATTATGGTGTTTATTACAGCACTGGTCCTCTTCTGTGAAATAGTCTGGATTAATTCAGATCATTTTGATCTCAACTCTTTGTTTCTCAGTAATTTGACTGTTGAACTCATATAGCAGCGGTACAGGATGTGATGACTTGAAACAAGGTGCAACAAGGTGACTTCAGACTAGTTTTGAATAGAGGATGGACAGAATAATAGAAACACCTAACATCATATGAATATCAACTATCTGATAAGGAGCAGAGCCACCGTTTGCCTTCAGAAAGGCTTCAGTCCTCCTTTGGATGCTGTCCAGACTGTAGTGTAGTGAGAAATTGGATCTCGGTTATGCATCTTTGTGCGTTGGCCTTGGATACAAGTAGTTTCCGAACAGCACCCCCGTCATGAATACCAGCTTTGTGAAACTCACAACATACAGTATTTGTTGAGACTGTGTCACAGAGGTTGATTGAGCTCAGTTGTAATTTTTGAGGCTGTAGTTTAGTGATGTTTAGCAGATAACCTGTTAAGTGTCCATCTATCCCTGTCGGTGAGCTTCCACTTGTGACAACTGTTGCTCTTTGCTGATGCAGTTTGTCTTTGCTCGGCACATGATGGCAGGATTTTTGAGACTGATCCCCTTGCCACATTAAATCATTCTGCATTTTTTGTGACTGAAGCACCTGCATGTCAGGCACTGACTGTTTGGTCTCTTTGGATCTCTGTTAGTTGTTTCATGTTGCTATGGAAACTCACATAAACTGGTGACTGTCACACCTTTTTTAAAGCAGACACATAATGCTAATTGGCTTTCAACTTAATGTGACTTGCCTGCCTTTGTAACTGTGATTTAATTGTTTCAAATTTTAAGTCCTTTTCATGTGGTGTTTCCATTATTTTGTCTACCCTATATGTCAATGGCTTGCCTGTTGAAATGAAACAAACAGGAGAAAATATGAGGCCATAAATCTCTCCTCCTTTCCCCTTTGAACTTTGGTTGTTGTGCTGCAGCTAGTGTCATACTTTCTGTTTCTTGAAAATTGTTCTGTTCACAGACACACACATCCTGGGCGGGCCGTCATTTCGGTGTCAGTTCTGTATATATTCCACTGTGTGAGTTTGAGTTAACAGTTGAGCTGAGTGCACACTGCATAACACACCTCCTATAAACCAAGCGGCATCACTCAACGCCCGAGGTAAGTGACCATGTGTGTTTATATGGTATATTGGTATTTTACAATATACACTAAATGCTATATGGTGTGTATTGTAATTGCTAAGGTATTGTAAGGGTCCCATGTGGATGGTAGTTCCTACACAGTATGTATCTACAATGTTTTTTTGATTAAAGTGATATCTCACTTTGGCTTTTGAGGATGCAAACCTCCATAGAGGTTCAGGAACAGTCTGTCTTTAACATTAGCTGTGCTGGGGATCTGCTGTCACTACTGTTTTCCCCACTTAATATAATGATCTACAAAGAGGCAAAATTATTTCTTGAAAAGTTCAATCCAGGACACAGTATGAAGAAATCTGGGTCTCATTTTCCTTGATTGTAAATGTTAGAAATCTGACTTTTAGATGAGGTTTTAAAAACTTCATTAACAAAGCACTGCTTTGTTAATGAAGTTGTTGACCATTCTTGAACTTCTACGAAGGTTTGTGTATTAAAAATATGTCTTCTATCAAATGAAATATCACTCTGACTCCAACATTTGGCACTGTTAAACACCTCTTTGTTGGAGTGTAGCCCATGCAGAAATCAAATTTTAATTCCTAGAGATACATAGATTCATATCTGATGCCATGTAGAATGCATCTGAATAAAAGAAAATCTTTAGCTTGACATGCCAACCATGTCGTACTGAAGTTGGATCTTTCCCAACCTTTATTTTCTGGACACAAAAGTCTATGTATTGATAAAATTAATTACTTTATTGCAACAGAGAACACCTTAACTACAATTTTGTTTTTGCATTTCACTAAAACCAGTCCTCAGAGCATAAGTCGAAGTTCCTGTCATCTCTAATCTGATGCTTTATTATCCTTTACTGTTTTCTTTTCAGAGTACACTGTTTTTCTTGAAGATGGCAGACAGAGGTAGGCAAACACTACTAGATACTACTTTAGATACTTGTGGACTGCTGCAACTGGAGTACTTTCCCAACATGAAAAAAATCTTTGAAAAAATCTTTAAAAAAATGTATTTGACATTAGAGCAATGAATTTTAACTGTGAATCTTACATGATTTAAGTTACTATTCTATGAATGTTGAAAAAAGAAAAAAAATGTACTACCAGTGAAATAAAAAAGGAGGTTAAGCGACCGTGAACACAACATTTAGAAGTAGACCAGAAACTGTCATGTACATTACATCCTGATACAAAAATATGTGAGGACACATAATTGAGAGGATTTAGATGCTTGACAAACAGATGTAGGCAAATAGTCTACCATCTAGAAGCATTATGAACGTCCTGTGCACAGCAGTGCATACTTTCCTCAAAGAAATATATAGGCCTAGTATTTTAATTACTTCCTAGAAAGAGCACATAAGAGTGTACTGGTCTCACTAGATGTAACTGATATCTAGCTATCCAGACTTCTATAACTGATAGCTGAAAGCTGCACAGCCCATAAAGGCAACGATGCATCACTTTCAAGTGAATGAGCAGAGCTCCTTGAGGAGAAGATCAAACCAAATAATGTCAGTATTCAGATTCTTATGGACTGTTGCAGTCCCAACGAGAAACAAATCTGAACATCATTTGACACTAGAGCAATCATGAATCTTACATGATTTATGTGAGTTATTATTCTATGAAATTTGACCAAAAAAAAGGAATAAAAAAAAAAATCAACTTGACTACCAAGCATAATACAAAAACTTTTGGTGCATAATCTTCTCCTTTTCGTTTCAGATAGACTAGGTATTGAAGCGCAAGGTAAGTGAACCGTCAACACAACATTTAGAAGTAACCAGAAACTGTCATATGTTACATCCAGAAAGTTTACAGATCCAGTACAATGATTTCAACTCAGGAAAGGTTTGATGTTGATTTCTAACACAAAGAGCATCTTTTTTTTGTTTTTTTTTGTTTTTCATGGTTAGATGAGAAACGAGGGAAAACCTGCCCAAAGTGGTGATTTGGTGAATCATAGTAATGCTTTCTAAAGCGCACTGTAGAAACTTTTCAGACGATGGGTTTTAGGAATAAAAAAAGAAGCTAATGAGAGAGGAGTCTTTGCCCTTTGACCTGACTTGCAGTTACTGTATAGCACTGCTTCTCCTTCACATGGGTTCCAGTGGGATAGAGACAAAGGAAACATGGCATTTGAAAGCCTTGATTGATAGCAAGCTGTCATCTGACTTGCTACACTGAGTTTATCAGAATATCATCAATTTAAAAGTAGAATTTCTACTAAACTACAGGCTGTTTGGTTGAAATGAGACAGTTAAAACAACAAGAAGAGAGACAACATGGATACTTTCTTCTCTAGTCATCTTTGAGCTGAAATATAATGTCTTTCTCCTTGCAGCCGGTGCAGTTGCACGAGCAGGTGCAGACGTGTCTGTTGGTTTACCTGGAGCACTGGGGATGATTGACACCTTTGACCGGCCCGGTGATGCTTCTGCTGTTGGAACCTACGCGGGCAGCGGCTCATTTGCCTATGGATTTGAGGATAAACCTGGGCAGCGCCTTCCCAAGGCAGGGCTGTACGCTGCTGCAGGAGTGGGCCACGCTCGAGCTGAATGGAGCGTTTTTGATGCTGAGGCCAAAGGGCCCAACGCAAGCGCAGGAATCGGAGCCTCCAGTGGGTCTCTCAGTGCCGGAGCATTTGCCAAAGCAGAGATAGCCAGTGCTTCAGCCAGTGCTGGTCCAGTGAAGGCTACAGTGGGTCTGTCAGCAGACACAGGTGTTGGGATTGGTCTGACAGGTGTAGAGGCAAAGGTACTGGGCACAGGCGTCTCTATTGGTCGGAAAATGGGCGTTTCTTTGTTCGGCACTGGGTTTGAGTTCAATTTGTGGTAGAAACTGTCTGGTTTTGTGTCAAATACATTCCCATGTCTTGTCTGCGCTTTGCACTTTCACATCTCAACCATAAAACTTTGGTTCCAATTTTCCAATGTTGTGCAGTATTTGTATGTCTACAGTGGACAATAAATTTTGGCAGTGATTAACAATGACTTTTCTGTGTTTTACTGACATCACCACACAACACCATTTTGATCCTTAAGCTCCAAAAAAAAAAGTTGTTTAGATAATCAAACTCATCTGAGGTTTATTATCATCTGTATTAGTTTACAAAACAACCAACTTGGAGTGCATAAAGTACTGCAATGCTTTGAGTAACTCACGTTCTAGTCTCACACACACACACACACACACACAGCTGTCATAGTGGTGTTCATGATCCATAACAATTTATATTTACTGTACGCAGCTTTTAATACTACAAATACATGGGCAGTCACACACAGACACAGTTTTCACCATTTTCTCTTAATTAGAGGCAGTAAATGATAATCACCTGTGGTCTGCATCAACCCAATTTTTCATGAGACCACACACACACACACACACACACACACACACGTTATCTGTCCCAGGGCTGCATGCGGATGGCTCCGTCCAGTCTGATGGCCTCTCTGTTGATCATGGGGTTCTCGGCCAGTGATGTCACCAAGTGGACGAACTCGGCGGGGTCTCCCAGGCGCGAGGGGAAGGGCACCTGGCGGGCGAGGAAGGAGCGCAGCTTCTCTGGAAGACCAGCCAGGAGAGGAGTGGAGAACAGACCTGGACAGGGAAGAACATTAACTTAGACACTGAGGCTTTGTGAGACCGACAAACCAGGGTTAAGCCCAAAGTTAGCTCGCTAACCCACTAATCTGACTTCATGAGACAGAACCCTAATCCTAATTGTAACCCTAAACCCAAGACCAGACCCTAAACTAAACCCTTGAAGAAGTGAGGATCGGACAAATTGACATCACTACACAAACATGTCCTCATTCCAAAGGTCTAAACCTCAAACTGTTTCTCACAAGGATGGAAGTACAAGCACACACACACACACACACACACACACACACACACACACACACACACACACACACACACACACACACACCAGTCATGTCATAGGCCTCAATGTCTCTGTGTGCTGATGTCGCCCTCTAAAGGATCCTCTCTGAACAGCACTTCACTCTGCATGCTGTTAAAGCTGTTGGAAAACAATTACAACACAAATATCTGCTCAGTACTTCATTAAACTACCTGCAGACAACGTAACATCAAGATCTGTATTGTGTGATTCAACAGCACCAACCCAAACACAAGGCACGATTGGCCTATTGTGATTATTTTTTTCAATTTAAGTATGTGCCTAATGTGTTCATTCTGTATCCCTGCACACTGTATTGCACTGGTCCTGTTTTGTGAAATAGTGTGGATGAATTCAGAGCATAAGCCGAGTGTTCAGGTTTCCATTTGACTCCTAGTTTCATCTGAACTCTTTGTTTCATTTCATCTTTGTAACATTGCTAAGAAAAGTGATATACATATAAAGATATCCATATAAACTTTATTATGAATGAACAGCAAAACCGGTGTTAGATGAGTGCTCTTAGTCTTGATAAATTCCACAGTATCAGAATATTTTATCTTTATAAGAAAAGGGGCAACAGGTGGCCCTAAATACTTTTGCTTTCTTCTCTTAATGGGATGTCCCAGAGGTAACAGACATTATATGTGTATGTGTGTGTGTATTCATTTTTAACACAGGCAGTTTGTCTTATCATCCCCTTTGTCTTGTTTTATCTCTACGAAACAAGATTCACACAGCTGAATCTAAATAATACAAAAAACATACAGTAACACTTCAGACATGAGGACACATTCAGTTGAATCAAAAGGTTTTTCACTTTCAGCTGGTCTGTATGAAGCCAGGAATTCATTTTCTTCATCTAAGTAAAAGACTGTAAGGCCTAAAACGTATCCAAAGTGTTTACTTTTGCTTTTTGTTTAAAGGAGGGGAGGTCAGGAGGTCAGAACAAAACAGGTGTAGTCCAGTGGAAACTACCTTGGATAAAACATCTCTGTACAAAACATGGTCAAACCTACTTTCACTTTTTTCTCTTCACTTTCACATTTGCTCACTTCTCTCCTCTGTTTAGCTTTTTTGTAACAGAAGTTTTTCAGAGAATCACAGGTGAACGTTGGCAAGCAAACCACAAAGTAGAGCGTACCAGATGTAAAACATTTGAAAGCTTTTACTTTCGACAATATTTTATGGTAAAATCCAATAACACAGGAAAAGCCTGTACAGCGCAGCCCTGCGCAGGTCTTTACTCTTTGCCTTGTGGTGTTTATTACAGCACTGGTCCTCTTCTGTGAAATAGTGTGGATGAATTCAGATCATTTTGATTTAAACTCTTTGTTTCTCAGTAATTTGACTATTCGACTCATTCAATGGATCTCTGTTAGTTGTTTCATGTTGCTATGGAAACTCACATATAAAACTAGTGATTATCTCTTTTACAGTTTTTTTTTTTCACAGTTGGTTACAATCATTTCTCAGTACTGAGTTCACTTTTTCAAAACTCTTCACACACTGCAACAGCACTAGTGTGGACCAAATTGTAAATGATTTTTCATTGCTTTGCATTCAATGACCCCAATTTTCAAAATGTTTGAATTAATTTCTCACTCAAACTCAACCACCAGCAAAACTGTATGTACCTATTTACAGTATCTATGTATCTATGCACCAGTCATAACACAATGACCTAAGGAGCACTAAGGACAGGGTGGCATTACAGTAGATGCACCATTTTATGCCAATCTTGAAGTAGTAAATGATTTTGTGCTCTCTAGTTTTTCTTTTGTATATTTTTTCTTTTGTTATTTTAATTAGCTTAAGTATTTCCATTACAAAATAGAATGGCACCTCTTGATAGAATGTACTCCAGTGTGCTTTACTGTATGTGACTTGCCTGTGTAGCTGCCTTTGTAATTGTGATTTAATTGCATCAAATTTGAAGTCCTTTTCATGTGGTGTTTGTTTCCATTATTTTGTCCACCCTCTATGTCAATAGGCTGCCTGTTGAAATGAAACAATGAGGCCAATGAGAAAATATGAGGCCATGAACTTTGGTTGTTGTGCTGCAGCTAGTGTCATACTTCCTGTTTCTTGTAAATTGTTCTTTTTCTCACACAGACACACAGACACACACACACACACACACACACACACACACACACACACACACACACACACACATCCTGGGCGGGCAGTCATTTCAGTTTCAGAGTGAGCTGAGTGCACCCTGCATAACGCACCTCCTATAAACCAAGCAACATCACTCAACGCCCGAGGTAAGTGACCATGTGTGTTTATACACATATATGGTACAATAATGCTATATGGTATACATTGTAATTGCTAAGGTATTGTAAGGGTTCCATGTGGATGGTAGTTCCTACACAGTATGTATCTACAATGGGTTTTTGATTAAAGTGATATCTCACTTTGGCTTTTGAGGATGCAAACCTCCATAGAGGTTCAGGAACAGTCGGCCTTTAACATTAGCTGTGCTGGGGATCTGCTGTCACTACTGTTTTCCCCACTTACTGTATTATATTTATTTACAAAGTGGAAACATTACTTCTTGAACAGTTCAATCCAGGACACGGCATGAATTTATTATTTACAGTATGCATTTTGAAAAAAAATAAATCAAATGAATACCAATGAAATAAAAAAAATTAGGTTAAGCGACCATGAACACAACATTTAGAAATAGACCAGAAACTGTCATGTAGTACAGTGGTTCTCAACGTGGGGTCCGGGGACCACCAGTGGTCCCTGAGGGGGTTTCAGGGGGTCCCAAGCAAAGTGATGAATTGTTAAACTTCACCATTATTTCCCTTACAAGAAGTTAACACAATTAGAGAATGTAGAAGAATGACTGTTTTGATCATAGTTTCACTGTTATCTCTCTACCTACAATACAGATAGTCATGGAATTCTGGACAAAATCATATTTAACAATGAAAATATTCTCAGATTTGGGTCCAAGAGACAAAATCTCATCAAATGGGGGGCCGTGGCTCTAATGTGGACTAAATTAGGGGTCCTTGATATGAGAAAGGTTGAGAATCACTGATGTAGTACATTACATCCAGATAGTTTAGTTTTTTTTCGATTGCTAACATGCATTGGTCAAAACTGAAGTCACATTGTCAAAACTCTTCACACAGTCAGCGAAACAGAAGTCTATGTGGACCAAACTGAATCATTTTTCATTGCTTTCACACGAAATGAATTCAATGACCACATTTTCCAAAATCCATGAACTCTCTTCTCATTCATACTCCACCACCTGCAAAACACTATATATCTGCAGCACATTTTTCAAATGCTAACACACTGTTTTCAAAACTGATAAAAACACATTCAAAACAGAATGATGGCAAATTTCATGCATTTCTGTAGTAACCATATTTCAATATGGTATATATATATAGATATATGTATATATAGAAATATCTTAGCATATATAGAAAATCTTAGCAGAATATTTACAATAAAATTAAATAATAAACATTCCAAACACAGCTGAAAGGTTTTAGTCTGTTACCAAACAGACAAAACTATACATGTTGTTGATGGGGTTTTTTTTCTTTGTAATTACTGTATTATTGCAGCCCTGGAATTTCAGGAAATTGTTTTTTTTTTGTTTCAACTTTTTATTTTTCACAAGTAAATTACTATATGCAAATATATAGAAAATATAATATATAAAGGATATTGAAGTAAATTGCTGCATTTCTGATTCATTCTTGTTACATATACTTTAGTACAGTTACAGTTTTTCTCAATTGCTAAGACACATTTCTTGAAACCTTCCACTCTTTTCTCTAAACTGTAAACACAACACCCAGTTTTCAAACTACATTCACAAAACCTCTGACTCTTCCTGCAAAACCAAACTTTTGCCTTAAAACAGTTCAAACTGTGCTCAAAACCAAACAATGTTGTCAGATCAGACCCCAGGTCAATCAAAATGAAAAACACCACTGAACAGTCATTAAACACAACATAGAACAAAGGTAAACACAATGATCAGAACATAAAGCTGTAGAAATAATCTTTATTGTCAAATGAAAGAAATGCATTTTGCAAAACTTTTGCAAAAATCCTGTTTAGCACTTGTAAACGGTAAAAACTAAATATATAAACAAGAATCACAAATACCAGTGCATACAGTATTTGTACAATCATCCATCCACGGCATCATGTCGACATGCTGGGTCAGGCCACAGGACTTCATCTACATCACAGGCCACATTCTCCCTGGCCAGGCAACGTGGGAAATAACTTCTGGTGTGCCGGATCCACGCTTGGCATGCCTCCACACCTATGTCATTACAGGCCACGATGATTTTCTGCTGTATATCACGCAGTTTGATTGCATTGTTCTGACGGACCATGTCGACAATGAGGGTCTCTTGGTGTGGGGAGAACATAGATGTCCTCCCACCCTGATGTGGCAGTCTTGCAATTCTACAAAAAGAGAACATGCAGTTACAAAAATATACATGCAGTACTACAAAAATACTGTATACATGCAGTACTAGGCCTACAAGTATATTGGCAAATTGATGTACTGAAACACCTTTTTACAGCACTGTATAGAGTTATACTGTAAACATTTACGTAATGAAAAAAAGCAATTACCTGTTCTCCTCTCTGAATGTCCGGATTATGGTGGACACAGTGAATCTGCTGAGGTTGGGTTGCACTCGTAGTCCTGCTTCCCTCATTGTCATACCATGGACAAGAACATGGTCTATCACAGTAGCCCGTATTTCATCAGAAATTACTGTTCTTTGTCTTACCCCTCCTCGTCCTCCCCGACCACCTCTTACTCTGCCTCTGCCTCTGCCTCTGTCTCTCAGATTGTTGTCCATAGTGAAACTTCAACAACCAGGGCTCCCTGAACTGGCTTATATTGGTTTTCACATCATTAGACACAAGTGTGATCAATTTTGAGTTGATGTGTTTAAGTTGAGACACCTGTGCTTTAATTGAGTTTTAATTTTGCTACCTGTGCTTACCATTTTGCAACACAAGTGCATCACAGTGCAAAATGTGTTTTAGTGGGTGAGAATATGTTTGCAAGTTGTGTCTAACCAGGTGAAAAGTGCTTATGGTTTTGCCAAAAGGGTGACCAATTAAATAAATGGGTTTAGGGCACTGAGGATTTGGTTCAGACAATAGGGTTTAGTGTTTTAGCAATTGAGAAAAACTGTAATAAAGTGAAAAGGTGTTATTCTTATTCTATAATGAAATACTGATGTATGTGAAAAAGCATTCAAACTTCAAAGATAAAAGTTCATAATTTTACTCCCTGTTGTTAGTGTTTTTTAGGTCAGTGTGTTATGAGTGACAGTGTCTGCTTTCTGAGTGAGAATTGTTGCCAGCGTTATGGTGGAACGAGCTTATTTTGAGACATGTATGAAGTGTTTTGGTGGTTTGAGTGAGTTTTGGAGTTGAGATTAACTGTTAGGCCAAGATGCATGTTGGTAATGCAGACTGTATGAAGAGTTTTGAAAAAGTGGCTTCAGTATTGACCGATGCTTGTTAGCAATTGAAAAAAACTGTAATGTTCAGCTGTTGTGAAATCTCACTTAAAGACAAAAAAAAAATACATAATTGAGAGGAGGGAACATTTGTATAGATGCTTGGCAAAAAGATGTAGAAGCATTATGAACATCCTGTGTACAGCAGTGCATACTTTCCTCAAAGAAATATTATATTTAGTGTGTTATTGACTTCCGAGAAAGAGCACATAAGAGAGAGACTATTCCCTGAACTTTAACAAACTGCTGACTTCTATAACTAGTACTTTCCCAACATGTAAAAAAAATCTGAACATCATTTGACACTGGATTTTAATTGTGGATCTTACATTATTTATGTAAATTACTATGAAATGTGAAAAAAAAGAATCAACTTGACTACCAAGCAGAATAAAAAAGGTTTGGTGTATAATTTGTTCCTTTTCTTTTCAGATAGACAAGCTACTGAAGCTGAAGGTAAGTAAATAAAACACAGCTAGAGGTTAAGTGACTGTGAACACAACATTTAGAAGTAACCAGAAACTGTCATGTACATTACATCCAGATAGTTTACAAATCCAGTACAATGATTTCAACTCAGTCATGAGTTGTGTTTGAGTTTGATGTTGATTTCCAACACAATGAGCATCATTTTTTTCAGTTTTTGGTGGTTAGATGGTACAAAGCTTGTAGGACTGAGTGAGAGCTGAACCTTCCACTGCAGACAATATTTCTATCTTTGGGGAACAAATATCAGTGTTGGAACTCCGCAACAATGGAAGCACAGAGATTTTGGCTAATTTGGCAAGTAGCTTGCTGGCTATTGTCTGACAGTCTATGGGACACCCGATTAACTATGCATACTGTCAACCAATCAGACAGAGTGTCATTCAAGTAGAATTTCTACTGAACTACAGGCTGTTTGGTTGAAATGAGACAGTTAAAACAACAAGAAGAGAGACAACATGGATACTTCCTTCTCTAGTTATCTTTGAGCTGAAATATAATGTCTTTCTCTTTGCAGACAAGGCAGTTGCACAAGCAGGTGCAGACGATCTCGTTTACCTGGTGCACTGGAGATGAGTAACAACTTTGACCGGCCCCCTAGGGCTTTTTGCAAAAGACCCTACGCGAGGACAAAATCATATGCCCATGGACTTAAGAATAAACCTGGGAAGCGCCTTCCCAAGGCACGGTGGTCCGGTTCTGCAGGAGTGGGCCACGCTCGAGCTGAATGCAGCATTTTTGACGCTGAGACCAAAGGGGCCAACGTAAGCGCAGAAATTGAAGCCTCCCCCTCGACTCTCCGAGCATCTGGCAAAGCAGATCTGGGCAGTGTTTCATTCAGTGCTGGTCCAGTGAAAGGAAACGGTGGGTCTGTCAGCGGACACAGGGGTTGGTGTTAATGCGACAGGTGTAGAGGCAAAGGTTCTGGGCACAGGCTTCTGTATTGGTCGGAAAATGTCTGTTTCTTTGTTCCCCCAGTTGAACCTACATTTGTGCAAATGTTAAAGTCTCACTCAAAGACAGAAACAAGTGTGACGATACATAATGGAGTGGAGATGCTTGGTCTATTACATTACAAATGCAACAAGGGGTTTATCTATTTTCTATAACAGGACGTTTTTCCTTAGGGAATTTCTGAGGCATTTCTGACAGTTGTACATTTAACATGGTCCAAGAAAGCTATGGTTTAGGTTTTTAGCTCATGCTCTTTCTTCCCTCAGTAAATCTGATTGGAACTGCCCTTGGTTTGGGTGCTACCTTGCATCCTGCTGTTTGGGGTAGCCTATGACAAATAAGGGTGGAGAATGTCAGGAAAAAAAGGAAAAGCTGGAAAAGTGGTGATTTAGTGAAACACAGTAGTGCTTTCCTAAGCTCACTGTATAAACATTTCATAGACGATGGGTTTTAGGAATCCCAAAAAACAAAATAAACAAAATTAAAAAAAACAAAAAAAACAAGACAGGAGTCTTTGCCCTTTGACCTGGCCTGCAGTTACTGTATAGCACTGCTTCTCCTTCACATGGGTTCCAGTGGGACAGGGACAAAGGAAAAATGGCATTTGAAAGCCTTGATTGATAGCAAGCTGTCACCTGACTTACTGTAAACACTGAGTTTATCAGAATATCATACATTTCTTTAACCCTGAAAGATGTTTTTGTCATTCAAGTAGAATTTCTACTGAACTACAGGCTGTTTGGTTGAAATGAGACAATTAAAACAATGAGAAGAGAGACAACATGGATACTTCCTTCTCTTGTCATCTTTGAGCTGAAATATAATGTCTTTCTCTTTGCAGCCCATGCAGTTGTACAAGCAGTTGCAGAGGTGTCTTTTGAAACACCGGAGATGATTAACACCTTTGACCGGCCCGCTAAGGCTTGTTATAAAAGACCCTACGTGGAGATCGACTCATATGAGAATAAACCTGGGAAGCGCTTTGCAGGACTGTCTGTTTCTGCAGGAGTGGGCGACGTTCAAGCTGAATGGAGCGTTTTTGATGCTGAGGCCAAAGGGCCCAAGGCAAGCGCAGGAATTGAAGTCTCTCATGGGTCTCTCCGTGTGTCTGCCAAAGCAGAGATGGGCAGTGCTTCAGCCAGTGCTGGTCCAGTGTCAGGTAAGGTGGGTCTGTCAGCGGACACAGGGGTTGGTGTTAATGCGACAGGTGTAGAGGCAAAGGTTCTGGGCACAGGCTTCTCTATTGGTCAGAAAATGGCTGTTTCTTTGTTCCTCCAAGTTGAACCTACATTTGTGCAAATATTAAAGTCTCACTCAAAGACAGAAACAAGTGTGATGACACATGATGGAGAGGAGGGAACAGTTGTTGAGATGCTTGAGGCATACAGTTGTAATTGAGTAAATATTTTTTAAACAAAAGGCAACCTTTTTCAACCTTGATCTCTTAAGAAAGCACAGTGATGGACAGGATACAAAGTAAGTGACAATGTAGTGTCAAGCAGACTCAAACCTGTGCATTCACAGTTCATGGATAATCACCCATTGGGTTCACTGAATAAATGAGGCACCGCAGTCACCAGTAAAATGGAGATTATGATGTAAATAACTCAATATCTTGAGTGTACTCAATGTACTTGTCATCACAGGAATATGCCGTGAATAGTGTATAAAGACGTCCTCAATGGGCTTCCATATGAATGTATTGGACTTTCTTACTGTATAAAGTTGCAAGGGCTGTTCAGGTCTGACTTGTGTTGATCCCTTGCCTTATATGGAAGGCTGTTGGGGCAAAATACTTGTCAACACAAGCATTTATTACCTCTAGGCACAATAAACAAAAAACACATTGAGGATCAAAAACACACGTTCAGAAAGCACCTGACAGGCTACTTAATGTTTTCCTGTGCTTTGTGGTATAATTGTTTTGTCATTTAAATAATGTTCATTGTTGAATCCATAATAAACTGGTACTGATTCTTGTTTTTGCATTCTTGTTTTTGAAGCTGAGGTCATAGGGCCCAACGCAAGTGCAGGAATTGAAGCCTCTCCTGGGTCTGTCAGTGCGTTTGCCAAAGGAGAGATAGCCAGTGCTTCAGCCAGCGTTGGTCTGCTGAAGGCTAAAGTGGGTCTGGCAGTGGACACAGGCGTCGGTGTTGGTGTGGCAGGTGTAGAGGCAAAGGTACTGGGCACAGGCTTCTCCATTGGTCGGAAAATGGGCGTCGCTTTGCTCGGCAATGAGATTAACTTCAATTTGTGGTAGACTGGTTTTGTGTCAAATACATTCCCTTATTTTGTCTGCGCTTTGCACTGTCTTTCTATTTCAACCATAAAACTTTGGTTCCAATTTTCCAATGTTGTGCAGTATTTGTATGTCTACACTGGACAATAAATTTTGGCAGTGATTAACAATGATTTTTCTGTGTTTTACTGACATCACCACACAACACCATTTTGATCCTTGAGCTCCAAAAAAAACTCTTGGCATGAAGAAATAACAGTTGAGCAGATAATCAAACTCATCTGAGGTTTATTATCATCTGGATTAGTTTACAAAACAACCAACTTGGAGTGCATAAAGTACTGCAATCCTTTGAGTAACGCACGTTCTAGTCTCTCTCACACACACACACACACACACACACACACACACACACACACAGCTGTCATAGTGGTGTTCATGATCCATAACAATTTATATTTACTGTACGCAGCTTTCAATACTATAAATACATGGGCAGTCACACACAGACACAGTTTTCACCATTTTCTCTTAATTAGAGGCAGTAAATGATAATCACCTGTGGTCTGCATCAACCCAATTTCTCATGAGACCACACACACACACACACACACGTTATCTGTCTCAGGGCTGCATGCGGATGGCTCCGTCCAGTCTGATGACCTCTCCGTTGATCATGGGGTTCTCGGCCAGTGATGTCACCAGGTGGGCGAATTCGGCGGGGTCTCCCAGGCGCGAGGGGAAGGGCACCTGGCGGGCGAGGAAGGAGCGCACCTTCTCTGGAAGACCAGCCAGGAGAGGAGTGGAGAACAGACCTGGACAGGGAAGAACATAAACTTTCCATTCACTTCAGCCTCTCCACTCAAATCAACATTTTAAAAGACACTAACACATTAACACTCATCAACAATAAAAATATGAAGTAACAGGTTCATAGAGGCTGAAGATTCAAAACAGTTGGCGTTGGTAAACTGCAGGGTAAAAGTGGTCTATGGCCTTCATGTCTAGTGTATTCAAGACTCAACAACCTGCTTTTAAGGAAAACATTAAAATAATTGTGGAGGATCATCCTCTCTATTGTCTGTGGACCAGCCTGCCCTGGTTCATGTTTACAGTGTGAAAGTAATGTACACCAACCGGGTGCTATGGTGACGACTCTGATGCCCATGGGTGCCAGATCTCTGGCGATGGGGAGGGTCATTCCAACAATACCACCCTTGGAGGCGGAATACGCAGCTTGGCCCACCTAGAGCAAAGATGGAGGGAAAAAACTGAGAGACAGCAAGCAATTGATTCTTTTTAAGTTTGGTTTTGGAAAATCAAGGTGTTTTCAGGTTTGGTTTTGAAAAAAAAAAACAGACCGATTAATGGAAGCATCAATAATATTGTTGGCAGTTACAATTTGGACAATTTTATTTCATTTATCTCTTCAATCAGTCTGCAGCCTCTGTGTGTCATTAGCTACTGATGCAAACATTAACTTGCTCCAGTATTTGGAGTAGTTTTGTGAAGCACAGGTAGCATGCAGCTTAAGACAAACAGCTTACCTGCTTGCATAAGGGACACAGCTAAACAGTCTACCAGCTCTCAAATAACTTTATTTCTGACTTTGCCTGTCTTCTCATCCCCTCATCCATGCTCTGTGTGACTTTCTCTCCAACCCACATGTAGGGAAAATTCACTGTGTTGAATCTTTGCTTTATGCTTTTTTTTTTTTTTTTTTACATTTATTTTAGCCATTTTTATGCTTTATTGATAGTGACAGTGTGAGAGAGAGACAGGTATGGGAGAGAGGGGAGGACATGCAGCAAATGACCACAGGCCGGACTCGAACCCAGGTCGCTGTGGGAAGGACTGAGCCTTATGGTGCGGGCTCTACTCGGTGAGCAACCGGGGCGCCCCAATTTCTTTATGTTAACTACCACTACATAAAATATGGTGCAATGAAGTGTGCAAATATAATCCAGCCAGCTGAACCAATGTCAAAACGATAATTAAATCAAGTGTGTGTGTGTGTGTGTGTGTGTGTGTGTTCAAGTGTACCTGTCCATCGAAAGCTGCCACGCTAGCAGTGTTGATGATGCAGCCTCTGTGTCCGTCTGCATCAGCCTCGTTCTTCCCCATCTCACCCACAGCGAGGCGAATCACATTAAAGGTTCCTGCGATGTTCACCTGCAGAAAACACAAGAAAAACACAATTTCCACATGATCCTCTGGACAAGGTGCACATACATGAGCTGATGCATGACAAACATGTTTGGCTTTCCAATATGTGTGTGTGTGTGTGTGTGTGTGTGTGTATCCATCTGTCTTACAGTGATAACGCGCTGGAAGTCCTCCAGGCTGTGAGGGAGGTCCTTCTTAAAGTTGTAGGTCTTGACGGCCACAGCGATGCCGGCACAGTTCACTGCCAGGTCCAGCTTCCCAAACTTCTCTCTGGCCAGAGAAACCGCTGACCGCACGTCCGCCTCTGACGTCACCTAGGCAACGACAAGCCCACTTACTCTTGTTGTTCTCACTGACTCTCGTTGTTCTCACTTACTCTCGTTGTTCTCACTTACTCTCGTTGTTCTCTCCTAACTAGAACCTTGCTTGTGTTGTATGAAAAATCTCATCTGTAAGTCGCTTTGGATAAAAGTGTCTGCCAAATGTGAAATTGTAATTGTAAATTGTAATTGTACAACAAGGAACCCTTTACACCTGGCATTAACATGCATCCTGGGTGATCAGACTGTATATCGGCTAGGGCAAAACCGCATAAAATCCAGGAGTAAATGCACCCAAGATCCACTGAAGATCTGATTAGCCAAACCAACTGCTAACCGGAAACTGCACACAAATCAGCAGGTAGCTTGGATAGTAAAATGCTTGTGAAAAATGGATTGGTGGTGGAAGTATGTGAATATTATACAAGAAAGTGCAATCTGGGTTATGGCATGGGAAAGAGAAATCTGATTTTATAAGGGTAAAGGTAGTATCTAGATAATTCACATCTACATACAATCTGGATGCTAGACACACGTTAATGCCAGGTGTAAAGAGGGACCAACGGGACGAAGAATCTAGATTTTAGCAAGTTTACATTCCTCTTACATTTTCATTTTCATTTGTGTGGTTCCACTTTCTTTATGGTTCATTCTGAACCCGAGTGGGGAACGGGAGCAAAGTCTATGGTAGAAATGATGTACAGTCCATGCTTTATGCCTCCATCATGCATGGACTAAAGGACTAATTCACTGAGTGTTGGGTGATGTGTGAGCGCCATCTGCAGAGCTAAGAGTACATTGCAGCTCCAATTCCAGCTGCAGCCTTGATCTGAGGTGTTGGGAGATGAGGGGGAGAATAGAATGACACCAACAAGAACGTGTAATGTTTTCATCCTTGATTAAGGCGGCCTTGATCATGACTTAAATTACTTAAATTACGGCGAGTAATCACAAAATAACTCCTGGAATTCACTGAACATCACAAACTGAGTATCCGAGGGTGAATTGTTCCTTTAAAAGTCACCAGCCAGCAGAGGTGGCCATTTTGTTAGAAAGGGGGTGAGAAAGAAATATAGTAAAATTATATTTACATCATGCATGACTTGTGTGCAGAGTGAGAACTTGAACTTAATTACAAGAAGTTAGCTTCCACCATGACATTCGCACTGCGGCTGCACTGAAAAAACCACAAACTCTGAAACTACGATCTGGACAGAAGCTCTAACCCACATCTACCTGAGAAACCACATGTATGATAACTGTTCTTCACACAGGGTGGAAAGGTCAGCAGACTTTTGGCAGGAGTGGGGATTCGTACCCAAGAGTGTTTAGAGACGAGAAAGCGCCAGCATGGGCTTTTCACACTCTGTTTTTATAGCAGCCCTAAGGCGGGAGAGGTTTTGTGGACTCACGTCTGCGGGGGCGAAGGCACAGCGGTCTCCCAGGCTGGTAGCCAGAGCTTGACCATCAGAGGAGGGGAGGTCAAGGATCACAGCAGACGCTCCATTCTGCACCAGACGCTCCACTGTGGCCCCGGCCCAAACCAGACGCACCGCCCGTCACCAGGCCCACCATACCCTGCTCATCATGCACACACGAAACACACATTCACAAAGGCATAGACCAACGATACACACACACACACACACACACATACACCCACACAGAGATGGAAGAGGAAAAACATGAGTCACTGAGAAACCTGGGTGAAAGGAAGATCAAAACAGATTAATTGAGAATGTATAGGCAAAACTTTGAACACCTAGTAAGTTAAATGTGTGTAACTAAACCACAACAGGTCATAAATTGCTATGTGAAAATACATTTGGATATGGGCTCATCGTTAAGGAATGCAAACTCTGTAGTCTTCAAGCTCTCTGTTAGAAACATGAAGCTCCAATGTCAATGTAAAGACAGGGCAGGTTAGCTAACACTGAGGGCGCTGTGTCAACTCATTGGTTTCCCATATGGATAACGTTACACAATGAAACTTCTGAACGGCACTGCTAGGAAAACGGTAGCGGCAAAACCTACACAAGTTTATTTAAACTCTTGTACATCATAACCCCCAAAACTGAATAGTTTAAGTCATGCAATTTGGAGCGCGTATATGTTTTCTTTTTCTTTCCTCACCTTGACGCTCCGAATGTTCGCCATGTTCACGCAGACAGACAGACAGCCTTTGCGTCACACCAAAGATCGTATATTGAGAGGAAGATTCACTCATCCGTTTGGGTCCACGTGCCGGGGTGCAGGAGTGGGCGTTAACCCTCACGCATGCGCTCTACTATCACAATTTTGCCTCACGCAAGAGCCGGGTTATCACAGCGTTACTAAAGGTAATAATAATTATAATAAATTGTATTTGTATAGCACCTTTCATACAGGAAATGCAGCTCAAAGTGCTTTACAACAAAGAAATTACATGCATGAAAATAGACATAGAATGAGCATAATAATAGGTAGTAATAAACAAATGTATTCCTCTCACAAAATTACACATTGCACAAACGTGAATTGTACCTCTGGATGTTAAAAATAGAGTTTACGCGCAATATGGTTCACCTAAAGTTAAAATGTTAACAGAAGATATCGCCAACAATGCAACTGTTCCCTAATATAATTTCACCAAATCACTGAGAGCAGATCATTCAAATTCTGTGGAGCGACCCTGGTATGCTGCGCTTCACGATGACGTTTACTGTGCCAGAAATAGAGACAGAGTGAGAGCTCTTACTTCTTCTGCCTCTCAGGTCACACATGTCATGCGGGTCGAGCGCGGAAAACCACGTAAGCCCCACCTACTTGGCTTTCATTCGACCAATAGACGAGTGCTTTAGGGAACGCCCCGCCCTGCCATTGGCTGAGATGCAGAATAAACATGAGGGATGCTGTCCAATCACAGAAACCGTCTGGCTCAGGAAGGTCAGTTCAGGCGACCACTTGATGCATCCCGAGTCTGTCTGACTTGTGCCACTGATGCTCTGACTGATTACCTCCGCCAAGGAGGTTATGTTTTCGGTGCCGTTTGATTGTTTGTCTATTAGCATGATTACGGAAAAACTACCCATCAAGTTTTGGAGCGGATCCGGATCCGACTCACGAACAAGCAATAATAGCACGAACCTTGGCGGAGGTCTGCGCTCTCCGAGTGCCCTTCTAGTTTTATATGTTCACAATTTAGGAGAATACAAGGGGGCTCTTTCATTTGACCACAGTGCATTGTGGGCCTTGATAAACTAAAACCAACACTATGCAGGACTACAGCACTGCTGTGGGTCAATTGACATTGTAATTTAAGTGTGGAGTGTCATGATCCTTGGGCCCTGAAAACCTGCTACAACCGCATTCTACAATTTAGAAAAGACATGGCTGTCAAAATGAATTGAAGCAGTCAGAGATCATACTCTTTTGTAGATGCTTTTTACCTAACCTAAGATTAGGTTCTTAAAGACATGAACTCTTCATTTTAGATGGGCTGAACACAAAACATCAAAATCAGGACTTCTTGTGATAGGCAGAGGAGATGCATGTCAACACTTATTCCTCACATGCGAGACACTCCCAGCCAACAAGGCTTTAGGTACACTCTCTTTTCATCTTAAATTGTCACAGAAAAATGTCCAAATATGATTAATGGCCAGGCAAACAGAGACAATACTTACGATACAGACAAATATCCTTTATTATCTTAATATGCATGGCATGAATTATTGATTATCTCATCCTCAGTAATCTTTCTAGAATCCTAAATGGCAAAAGAAAAGGGTTTATAATGAGGACTGTCACCAATCAATATCCCAGAGCATTTAAATACATTTCATATATCATAATCCCACAAAACACACTTTTTTTCTATTAGGAAATCTAACCATGTACAGCAGAATCTTGAGACCTACAGTAAGGGCTGTCAACAGGACAGGGAAAGGATGTACATGTTTGTACACAACCTTCAAGCAGGAACACAGAGCGTCATACTGCCACAATGTGGAAGGCAGTAAGTTGTATCGTTGTATCTCCAGAATAGGGGTTGCAATATCCCACACCCCACAACAACACAACTTACTACCTCACCACAGCACAGCCACAAACACATACACATCTGCATCAGCACATAGAGCTTGTTTTAGCAAAGCAAATCAAGGAAAACATGTTACCAATGTCAGCGTTTACTGTATTAGTCTTATAGATGTGGGAGGGCTAATTTTGTTTCTCAGACCACAGGGTCCATTCCAGGATCAGTCTGGCTCTTAGTTAGATACTAGTCCATACCCGGGGATGTGCACGCCACAACTCTGTGCAGACTTGCCAAAAATGCGCATAAACAGCGTAAATTTGGGAAAATGGAAAAATCAGCTTCGTCAGTCCCTGCCTATGCCAATGTTCAATGCCCATGTGCAGTTTCAGATTGATTGGCCAACCCATCGAGGAGCAAAATGGATGCAGACAGACAGACAGACGGACAGTTTTCCTCATTTTATAGTAGGATTCATATCTTGATCTATGTACAGTTGAGCTGTTGCAATAAGCAATAACGCCCGCCAATCTATTATTGTGTTTGCACATTTTTCCATTTTTGTAGTTTGAAAATTTCATCCTGTGGGGGGCCAGCACTCCTAAATTAAAGTAAACACTGAATGCAAAACCATCAGTCAGATCATGAATGAAACATGTATTGTCTTCTGACAGGTGTCGATGCACAGACGCTGCACTGTGTGTCAAGCCTGGGAGGCAATGCCCAGTTTGTCAACAGCCAGGAACACATTAACATAGCAAGGTATTGCAGAGCGCTTGATGTGATTTTGGAGATCTGTTGGTCGCCATCGGCAACAGAGACTTTGGTCGCCATAGCAACTGAACATAAGTGGTTGATGGGCCAGTAGTCTTGGTAATGTAGGTGCTGGTTTGGTTGCCGTGAGAAAGACAGTAGGCTGTATAGTTATCTCCCAGATCTGGTGTGATCCTAAAACTATACAAACTACTACCTCATCCCACAGCCCCCTTCTCTGGCGTCCATGTCACAGATATCTTACATGTCTAAATTGAATACCTTATTGCACAACACCAACTGTCTGGCATTGTAAAGAGCCTCACATTTCTCTCACTCATTTTTACCCAAGTGTCTCTTGTCATACAGGTGCATCCTCTCTCCTACTTCCCCCTTGGTCTTCATGATCACCACCCACACACCCCGCTGTGCATCCTCTCCACTAAGCCAAGGGCATCCACACCCCTGGTCCCTAACAGGGCCTGGAGGCCTGTGGAGGAGACAAGTCAGATGCTAGAATCTGATCAAATGCAGGACACAAAAATAAAAAGGTAGCCCGACAGGGATAGGAGTGAGAGAATAAGATGAGAGAATGGATGAGATGGCAGAAAAAGAGACGATGAGAGGATGCAGAGAGGCAAGGGCAAGAGAAGAGGTGAGCAAGCCTCAGAAAATTAAAAGCATCAATCTTCTTCTCATAGGCTTCCTGTCCTTGAGGATGGACTCTGCCAACCGACCACCTAGGGAAAGAAAACATGTACCATAAAGAGAAGGAAATAAAAAGCTGGCCACATCACCGGCAAGCATCAAACTAAGCAACAGAGCATCAATCATTAGAATACATTTGCACTGCTAGCTCATATATTAAAACGGGTTTAGCTAACACGCTAACTTGTGCAGCAACTCAGCATACAAGCTAGCTAGCTGCTTGATTTAGGTAACCAATCCCTTGTCGACATTAGAGCAATATCTATTTGATGGATATCAGAACAAGTAAAACTGCTGCCCTTGCAAGCTAGTCAATTTAGCATTGAACTTGGCGAGGCAGCACTGCAGGACCAGGCTGCCTAGCAAGCCAGCTAACCAGCTAGCCAGCAGTGTTAGCTGACAGCTAGCTGGAATTGGCGGTTCTCGACCTCTCGGTCCGTAGCTAGTCTCACACTAACGGACCTGCCGTCCCACACATACATCCGTGGCTGTCAAAATCGTCTGTAACGGGGTGCGTTTCATCAATCCTCGTCTCTCTGGTGCCAAAGGGTGGCGGTGTGGTTTACCTCAAGCTTTCCTGAAGCCCAGGTGGCTCCTCGTATCATCCTCGCCATCTTTCCTGGTGGAGCGGGTATGTGGTTGCTGCTGATGCACAAATATCTCGAGATTTACGGATCTGTGGAGCGCGCCCACAACGAGACTTCATGTGCAGCCTGCCGTTCTCTCTCCTTCTGCCTTCCATCACACTGAACCTGGCAATGAAAACAGTGTCACACTGCTGTAATGCACTGTAACACTACTGATAGTCACAAAATTATTTACCCAATAGCTTCAAAATATCACATCAAGATGGAGCGGTCAATCAGCAGCTTGTGTACAGATGCAATGGGATAGAAACATGCGCGAGATTATGCACGTTTCCCTGCAAGGCATACATTTGCTGAGTACTGATAGAAGTTATAGGGATGATAGGGATGTAGTGAAGGGTAAAACAAACAAAAACAACCACCTAAACTCAGTGTAGCCATTATTTGCATAATAATTCACCCACCTTGAGATAAATCGTATATAAATTCATAGTATCATCATAGTAAGTAGCGTCAAACTGATGGAAGTTATGTTAAGATTGGGTTCAATTTCAATAATTCACAATAATTTAGCATTTTGTTTAGAATGGTCATTGTTTGCCTAATGATAATCACCAACTTGTATTTACCACTCCATCACTGACTGACTCGGTGATCAAATCTCTGAAGGCCATGTTGATGGTTTCATTTGTAGAAAACGATAAAAAAAAAAATGTAAAAACAGGAGACCGGGGACACCAGAGAAATCCTTTTTTTACTAAAAGAATAAATTTTATTTCAGCACTGTAAGTCATTTCCCAACCGGTACAAACATGACTGCCATCTTTGTCTCTTTCTGAACCATTCCTCCCCTCCCTCTGTGAGATCAGACCACCAACAGCCAGACAAATAAAAAAAAAAGCTTCCTTCTTCTTGTCTTTCCACAAACAGTCTGGTGCTTCCATAATGCTAACAATGATGACAAATTATACCAACCATAATCATAACAGCAATAATGTTGATGATAATAATTCTATAATAATAATAATATGGATAAAATTTGTAACCCTTTTCGCTGCACAGGTAGTTTTGGGTGGCCCTGGGTATTGAAGTACATGCATCAGTACACATGTTGTTGAAGGCATGATGGACCAACATTACAACGAATGGCTCACAACGATCACTTTGAGCCCCGTGGGGGGTACAGCCAGGCAGGGGGGTTATACTGGAGCTTGGGGACTGTGGAGAGGGGGGTGGCAGTGTAGAGAGAGACAGACAGAATAGGGAGCCTTATTCAAATTGGACACAACGCTGTGAGAACGCTGCAGATAGATCAGAACAGTTACAACACAGATCTGACGATTCCATTCCACATTCTGTATGACAAACATGAATATTTTTTTTAACGTCTTCTAAAATACAACATAATACATTTCTATTCTGGGACATTTGGTTCTCTTAACATTGTTGAGCTCTTCAGAAATGCTCCTCTTTAGGCAGACAGAGAGGCAGCGTGTTTTCATCCACTGGACACAACACTATGATTTCATCACTGTCATCAAGAGGGTGAATTTGCCCCATCACACTTGAGCTAAGATCTGCTGTACCTTCCCCACTGCTTAGAGGTAGACTTAGCAGGAAGAAATATATTCCTATGGGTGATAAAAGAAAGCTCCAAGCAATATAATGCACTTGCACAAAATAGGATTACAGTTTGTTGGCAAAACCTTGGTAGTAAATCTTTTTCCTCATTCTAAATGGATGTCAATACGCTGCTTACAGGCTCATTATTTCTTGCTTGCAATGCACCTTTTATGTGAGGACTGTTCGAAGGTAAACTGATCTCAGATCTGTGTTTTGGGGAAAATTCAGCCACTTTGTTCTCACCATCAACAGCCTACACGCCCACATAGGAGCAGACTCAGCAGAGCAGCGTGTTGCACTGTCTCCGAGTCTGGGGAGTAAAGGCAAGTGTGAGGAGAAAACAAGACGACAATCACACGTAAAAGGAATGCAAAAGAGGGGTGCAAAACCACAGCATGATTGAAAGCCTGTTTGTCAGGTGTCATTCCTTCCTGCGTGTTCGTTGCAGATCTGATGTGTGCAGTGGTTCACACAGCCTCTAGTCAGTCAATGGAGATCTTACAAAAGAGGGCGCAAGAAAGCAAGAGGAGCGGTGAATTCACCCACAACACCTACGCCAACTGTCCGCCGGCCGCTGCCTCAGGCATCACCGACGCGTTTCACAACTGACCCCTGACACCCTGACCACGTGACCGAGCCTGGCCACTCACATCTCTCGCTCGCTCGCTCACTCGCTGTCCAGAAACACACTTCCTCCTCTTCCCTGTCTGTCTGCGTCTCCACGACAACCACAGTGTAAATATACATGTACTGTAACCTCACAGACTTGTCAGATAAATCACACGTGCTGTAACGTCATTATATATAATAATCATACTCATCAGAAAACTCGTTACTTGGGGCAGACCGTCAGTGTCGGGGGGCTAAAAAGGGGCGTTATAGGGGTAGAGGGGGATGCTATGTGTACTTTGGTTCTCAGGTGTTTTAGATGAGATGTTTAGCTGCTTTGTGCAAGGGCGCAGAGTTCAGCTTCGATAGATAATGAGTCGACCATGAAATTGTTATCAGGGATAATATGAGAATCAAACATAGTGCAGACGACGATTTTCAATTCGAAACGGGCAATATTTACTTACGTACATAATAAACGGTGAAGTGGTCTAAAGATGCCATATAAAATACAGGTAAGGAAAATCGCAATCATTACAGTTCAAATCTCTAGGTTGGCTAAGCGTATTTCAGTACTAACTGAAGCAATGGTAGAAGGATTAGATTAGAAGATGTAATAACATTAAAAATAGTAAGAAAACACATTTGCACAATTGAATAAAACAGTTTTGATTTTTTTTCCTTTTTTTTCCAGACTCTGGCTAGATACATACAGAAACTGATTATCAACGTTAATATAACCTTTACTGTTAGTTGGGTTGATTAAGGGGCGGGGCAGCCCAAGAGAGAGAGAGAAAACGGCCAATAGAAACGGTCCTAGGGCTAAAGGAGAGGCAAAGAGAGGGGACGATAAGAGTGAAACAGAGAACTGAAATACGGGGGTAGGGGGGTGTGACAGGAGGGTCATCTGTGTGGAAATCTGTGTGTATGTGAGTGTGACTGCGTTTAATTAGTGACTGAATCAGTGAGCATGGATTAGACTGTCCAGTCTGAGTATGTGTGTGTGTGTGTGGGGTTGAATGTATTCTATGAAGGAGTGGGACTAAGAAAGAGTGGAGGGCAGAGGGAAGAAGTAAAAGAACAATGGGGTGGGGGGTGGGGGGAAGAAAAAGTGTCATAGAGCAGGGGGTTAGGATAACAAGCATAAAAATCACTGATCAAATATCTAACAAACTAAAACAGACAAGGACAAAAGAGGGACACTACATCATGTATTGTGTTGACTTTTTTTTCCATACTAGCTAGTGTGTAACTCAGGGTATAACATCTATGTATCCATGTGTGTGTCTGTGTATGTACTGTTTTGTGTATAGATGATTATGATTTTGTGTCTACCTGACACCTCTATGTATTCTTATCTGTCCATGCAAACTTGAATGTGGGATTTTATAGTCAGTAGAATGTGTTACCAAATGATCTCTGATGAACCGACAACCACTCCACTGGGAACTGAAACTGCACAAAATCACTTCAGCACAAAAGCAGAGAGAATGCTGCTGGTAACAAATCCAACTGAATATGTGTCTGTTGTTTGTATGTGTATCTGTGTACGTATGTATAATATGTATGTGTGCATGCTTGTGTGTGTGTGTGTGTGTGTGTGTGTGTTTATAATTCTGGCGAGCGAATCAAGAGAGGGCATCATAAACCAGATCACACTCTGGCTCGCCGCAGAAAAGCCATCTTCTAACAATGTACTGTTGCGATACACATACTTGTACTAATGTCAAAAGTTGAAAGCAGTTAAGTATATGACTCCTAGTAATTCTAGACTTAGTATTTCGGCCAGTGGTGCTATATTCTCTAGCCTAGTCTTGGTGTCCGTGTATTACAGTCCTGTGTAGAGTCCGACGCTGTTACCTACTCTTAACCTAAAAACACCTACAGCATTCTGTATCGTATGCTTAATCCCTACCAATAACAGCTAATAATTCCAAACCTTTGATTTCATTTGGTGTTGGTTTAAGAGACAGCGGCGAGGCCCAGCCCTGTGATGAGCGTAGGCCTACGCTCATCGCTGGGTCAACTGACAGCGTTTCACTGTAATGGTTGAAGTTCGTTAACGGAGGGGATGTCTGACGCGACTACATTAACACTTACATATAGTCAGGGTTTTTTCCTTCAAAACGGCATTTCATAAGAGCTTTTTCCATGTCGATTTTGTGGCACACGATATAGAGCATAAGTCATCAACATAGTAAGAAAATAAGGTGCTTCTTGTTGACTTGCCTTTCCTTTTAATGTCATGAGCTCATTTCAACCTCTCTCAGATATCAAGTTTCTAGAAAAGACAATGTTTATGGCCAGCATCTCTCAGGCAGTATCTATCCGTCTACGGCTTTAAAATTTGCAGCTGTGCTACCAACGATTGATAAGAAGTAAATACTTGTATTTCCTTTGCCAGATGAAACCTACTTTGGGGGACACATCTCATCCTCTACAAACATAAGTGCTCTAATAAAAGGATTCAGAATCTTAGAAGTCTCAGCTTGTGAGCGGAACGCTTAAGGCCGCCATGAGGCCTCCCTCTCCCCTGTCATGTGACATGTGTTCCAACCCCTAAAACCTCTGCCTTGATCGGCTGAGGCACTTAAGGGGGGGGGGGGGGGTCCTTCATGTTGGTCTAAAGTGACACACTAGAGCTCTGCTGGGCAAGAGCTTTTGGTGTTGGGCTATCACCGTGACAACGGTTACTCAATCACCCGCGGAGGGGGGATCTTTGAGGCTTCGACGCCACACCCCTTTCTTATCACTGGCCAGCTCGACCGGCTGGCCTTGTTAAAATACACTTTGGGAATTACTTTATCCAAATCTGAAACGATTCCCAGTAATCCTTTACGTGGAGAATCGGGAGTCATTCCAGATTAATTGCAAAATTCTCGTATGAATGTGAGGCCAATCTGAGGGGAACCCTGCCTACTAGCAGTTACCCTAACCCTCACCATTCATTTCCATCTTTTGACTGGGCAGCATTATGCTTTCTTTTTGGCCTTAACTCCAGAAGGTGCCTCAGAGTTTTTCATTTCTTTTTCACCTGGTAGAGGACTGTCCAGTGTGGTTTTAACGTTTTTAAAACAAAGTGCTTCTTTGTCTGAAACCACTCTGTTCACATTCTGACGTCTCTCAAATAGATCTCTACCTTAAAATGTAGTTCTAAAAGTCATAATGATTTAGTCAGGTGCAGGGGGCACCCCTCAGACTGTCAATTCGACTGTTTAGGGGTTTGCTCTAATTCATTACATTTAAATAAGTGCTCTTTGTTGGGATATACAATCAAAGCTTTTGGAAGAAGGGGCAAGGGGGTTGGGAAGATATATTAATGCACTTTTTTTAGGGGAGGGTGGGTAAGACCTTGCATACTTTAGGGCTTAAGGTGCATAAATTCATGGGGTTTCTTAGCACAGCTAAGCACTAAGCTATGCTACATAGGTCAAGGTAAGTTAGCACGCTAATACCATGGTGGTGCAGAAGTGCTCCAGTGATAGATAACCAATCGATCTATATAGGGGTATGTTGCTAGCAAGTATGCTAACACTCTGTGTGTTTAGCAGTGTGGCTAACCTACACAGCATGGGCGACACGGGACACTGCACAGAAAATTAGTCTGTTCCATTAAAATCTTTTCCCAGAATCCGAATCTTCCTTGGCCACATATTCAGAGTCAAACTCTGAACTCTCTGGTTCATGTAAGGCACACCTTACAACACACCACATTAACACCTAGCAACCAACCATGACGACCAAGCCTAGATGCTGTAACCATGGAAACCACATCCAATCTGTCACCATAACCGTGAGCTTAGAACATCTGTGTGCAGAGATTCGAACAGTGGGACCATTAAAAACACAGAAAATATGAAACTCAAACCGTGCAGACCCATACTTACTATGGGGTTCATTTAAGTTGTGGGCTATATCGGGGGGGGCAGGGAGCTTCAAGCTCATCTTACTCTGAGTAAGGGAGGGAGGCAATTGGGATTTTTTGGGGGGGCGCTTACAGACTCATGGAGAAAACCTCTCTTCATAAAAGAATGTAAAACCACATGAGAAAACTAAAAAGGGAGTAACGGCTAACTGTTCTGGCCAATCACACGGAGCAGCAGAGGAGGGGGAGGAGCTCATGGTGGAACCCTCCCCCCTTCACTTCCTGGTCCATGTGATGAGGCGCGCAGCTAGCAGGCAGGGCTACAAAAACAGGGAAAGGCAGTCGAACACAGATCACTCTCAGAGCAGTGCATCCTGGGCGGATGCCGTCACTCCTCCTTCTGTAACGCTCCGTCTGACGGGCAGTCGTCAAGGCAACAGGGGGCCTCCACTTCCACCCCCTCTGATTGGTTGTCTCTGCTGGCTAAGGCACACGGGATTGGCTGGGCCAGGGGGGCCAGGTCCAAGGGCTGGCCGATGGCGGAGGCTGCTGAGCTGCCGTTCAGCTGCTTAGTCGCGACCTCTGGGGTAGAGCACGCCTCCTCTGAGGGCTTTGGGGGACTGCTGGATGGGGGGGATGACGACGTCTGGAGCGGGATGGCGAGAGAGGGATGGAGGGCAGAGGATTTAATGGAAAGCCAGGAGGGGTTCAAGATGTGACAGAGGACATTTACAGCTGTGATCGTTTGTGGTGATTTCACTTTGTTAAAAAAAACTACTTTGCTAGGAAAACAAACATTGCAAGACTACACAGCCTTGTATAAAAGATTGGGCCATTGCTCTCTTGTGTCATACCTGTGTTCTGTTGGCAGTTGCCTTTTTCCCTCCCCTTACTTTTGCTGGAATCTCTTTACCCCTCCTGTGATGGAGAAACAGAGAGAGATAGATGTAGGACATGATCAGTGTCAGGATCCTGCCTCCTTCCGTTTTAGAAATAGTTTCTCTAAGCTCATAGGCTCTGGCAATAATTAACACTAGCCACAAGAATGTTACTGTCTGATAGAGAGACCACTAGTTCTCCAAGATGTAAAACAGAAAACAGATGTAAATATTAGTGCAATAACCAGCAGTAATTAGGGTTTCAGCGTCTGTTTTGAGTCATTATTTTGGGTTGAAACCCTTATAAGTGATGGTCACGATGATAATATATCCAACTATTTTACAATCCTGGAGAGCCAGTGGTTTGCGTGTCAAAATTCTTGTGGTGATGCTAATCATCTCCAGAGGCCATGAGCACGAACAGAATACTTCTGAAACCTAACAGGAGTGGCTCGTCTGACCTCTATAGTAACTAAGTTCTTCCCCTAAAATACAGCGGAAAAAGATAACCTTGGCTTTACTAATTGATCATCATCTTACTTACCCTTTCCCTGCTCCCACTGACACCACCTGCATGTTGAACCCCCCTCTCCCACGGATCGGTTTGTTCCCAGCCCACTGGCCAACAACCATGCCAGCTATCTCCAATTTCCCTCCCTGAGGGGGGATGGACTGAAGACCTGAGGGGGAGGAACGAGGTGATTGTCGACAGAAAAGTGAAGAGGCTTGATGAATATAGACTAAGAAACTATGTCTGTAAGTGAAAGAATGCATGTCTGTACCTGGGAAGGCTCTGGGCCTGTGCTGGGCGGGGTGATGTGGATGATGCGGGTGATGATGAGGGGGCATGTTGCCCATGGGGCGAGGTGGGTAGAGGGGAGGCATGGGGTAGAAGGGGGGCACCATGGCAGGGGGCAAGAAGGCAGGAGGTGGGAGGGGAGGGGGAGGAGGAGGAGGGCGGGACAAGTTGATGCCCTCAAGGATCGCCTGGCGCATCTTCTCCACCCTGGACACCAGCTCCTCCTGCAGAGCACACAGACAGGTTACTTGGGCTGCAACTAACGATTACTTTCATTATCAATGAATCTATCGGATATTATTTTGATTAATTGATTAATCATTTAGTCTATAAAATGTCAAAAATAGTAACAAATGCTCATCACAAGTTAGCAGAGCCCAAAGTGATGTCTTAAAATTGTTTACTTGTCTGACCAGCAGCCAAAAAGAACCCAAAGTATATGAAACAAAGAAAAGCAAGTAAATCAAATTTGTGAAGCTGTAACCAGCAAATGTTTGCTTAGTGCTTAATGTTTCGCTTGTTTAGTTGACTATTCAACCAATCGTTACAGCACTACAGGTTACACACATACACACACAGTAGCAGACTGAAGGTTCGAGAAGCAGGCTTGTAACCAGAGTTACTGATGTGAAAACCCCAGACAGGCTGGGAACATATGGGTGGGGAAAGTAAATAAGCAACACCCTCTCCTCCCTCAGCAACTATTGTAGAAGTGCCACTGAGCAAGGCGCTGAACTCCTAGCTGCCAAAAGTACTGTGGTAGTACTGGGCAGCTCCCGGGTGAGTGTGTGAATGAAACGACTCCACCAGGCTGCTGCTGTAAAAAGAATGTGTTTAGTTAACTAGCCTGGCTAAATAAAAGTTTACAAAAACTAACTACAGGAGAGAGAATGGTTCAGAGATGACACAGAGGCAAAAACAGGGTTACAAGCCCTACTATACACACACACACACTCTGTTGGTATTTACTAGTGAGCAGTTCATTGGCTTGTATCCCTAACAAGTCGTTTTCTGGACTTGTAAGTCAAGTTAAACATCCCTCACACACTGCCCCGTGCTCACAGGATTACAAGTGCACACATACACACACACACACACACAAACACAAACACACACACACACACACACACACAGGCACACATAGAGAGAGGTCCATACCTGCCCCTCACACATGTCCAGCAGGGCGGCCCTGTCGCGGGCGGCCCGGGACAGTTTACTCTGGAACAGTTTGCCGTCGAAGAAGCCCCAGGGGCAGCAGTGTTCCCACGGCAACGGCTGGCCACACACATCATTGACAAACAGCGCCGTGTCGACGCCGGCCATGAAGAGAGAAGCCAGCTGCACACCGCGGGCATCCACCTTCTCCACCTGACAGCCAACACAAACATTAAAGATGACAGCATTTCTATATTGTAGATGGTTTACAAAGATGAGTAGCAGAAAAGATGGCAAGGCTAGAAGGAGTGACAGAGCAGCAGAGGTTATGAGTCATGAGGCCCTGAGTAAATGGTATGTGGTCTGCTGAGCCATCTGGATGCCACACACAGTGAGAATATATCCCCAAAAAACAGTAAGCATGTCATCCCCCACGAATGATGCACACCCCATCTGGGCCAAACAGTAACAAATACATGACCATGTTGGGATGTTGGCTCCTCCCTTGGGCCAATCAGTGCAATTTAAAAAATGCCAGCCCATGTTTTCTCAAAGTCCTTTAAGTGGCGTCTAAGATATTAAGTGTCATGAATGAATGAATGAATGAATGAACAGACATCGTGGGGGACAATAAAATGAAAGCAAAGGTTGTTTACATTGTTTTCCATTTGACAAATATGCCACCTACTCTGGCAACATTATTGCTGGTACAAAAGGAAAAACTGTTTTTCTTGTGACCCCAAACTGATTTTGCAGGCTATGGCAAACTAATTAAGTCAAATTTAGTTTTTATTGGCCCACTATCAAACAATATTTCACTAAGCCTAACTTGCACTTAGAGGACTTAAGGAACCCACTCTTTGCACTGCTATAAAGCTCTCAGGGACATGATCAGGAGCACAAAAAAGCAGGAATAAACAGGGAGACTGGTATCTCCCATTAGGAATGAAATGGGAATTGTGGGTATCCTGGAAAAAAACTGATCATCTTATTATGAAGGAATGAGGAGTTTACCTTGAGCTCCTGTAGTTGGTCAGGTTCGTAGAGCTGGTTGGAAACTGCCTGGGCCAGGAAGGCATCTAGCTCATGTCTCTGGAGGATCCTCCCGCCAGGCCACTGCATCATATACCTGGGAGGGAAGGAAAAACACACAGAACTTTAGAGCAGGAACACAGAACTTTAAGGTCAACAGTGTACTGTTAAGTTCGCTCCAATGAACTGAATTGATGAGATTTAGAATCACTTCAATTTGTACAAAGGGTTACAAGGAATTTGACCTGGGCGACAGGTGCAGACACATTACAGGATAGCTACACAATACGGGATTAACAAACTAGGTGCAGGACAAAGGCCATCACATATAACAAGTATACATTTCAAGAATTGTTCCAGTCAGTGTCTGAAATTAACACCCAACAAATGCAAATAAAAATTTTTTTTGGTGGAATATTCAGTTAAGAGATGGTAATACTTGAATGTCTCAGTTAAGTATATTTGAATACTTGAATGTCTCAGGCTTGGGTATTTTGCCTGCTGAGCCCCATACATTCTCTCTGACCGCCAATTAAATCAAAGCGAAACCGTGTCTCCATGTCAAACAGGCTCCTGATTGGCTGCCTGTTTCACTGGCTCTACACATAGCGGTAGCACCTCCTGTTTCTCTGCTGCCTGGATGGTTAACTAGGCCTCACGTTAAGTTGAAACTCCCCATGTGAAAACAGAGCAGGTGTGAGGACGCCAACAAGAAAAAAATTAAAATACAGACAAAGATCCATTGTATAAGTTAGTGAGCAAGTTTTAAACTAAAACTCTAAATCTTCTCGTCTCTTTATTGAATGTGTCATACAGCGGATGATTCTATACATGAAACAGCCTTGAAAACAGGTAGGGTGAATTTTTCATGAAAACTGCATATTCATTGTTTTGGCTGGTAGAAATTATTCTTGGTAGGTAATCTTTTTTTAGTTGAGCAGCACTTGTCAGGTGAGCCAAAAAGTTAATTTCAGACAATGGTTCCAGTGCAGTAGCACTGGCATAGTTTGTAGCAGCACTGGTAACAGCATAGCAGATTTTTGCTTTAAAAATATATTAAACGACATGAAAGTAACAGAAGAGGTCTAAATAATTTTAGTAAGTAAGTAAATTTATATAGCACTTTCCAAACTGAGGTAACTGAGGTTAAGTGCTTTATACAAAGAGAGACATGAAAAGGCAGCAAACGGTGCTCAACACAGTGCAATACAGCAACTGCAAGGACAGAGAGCCAAGTAAAAGGCAATTAAAACAAACCACACATATAAAAAAGTTGCTTTTAAAACTGATTTAGTGTGCTGTAGAATACTTTCAACATTGTATGGATTATTAATCCCGCTTTAACCAGCACCTGAGAAAAGCACTGCTGTGCAGAGGGTATCTATAATAGAGTGTATTGATTACATTATTACATATTTCCTGTTAAGCCTTGTGTGTGATTTTGTCACTAAATCAAATGAAGTTGCAAGGACAAGGCAGGCAGGTAACATTAACTGTAATATTTATGTACGGATAAAAGTTTGGTGTAATCACTGTATTCAGTGTAGGGATGTTCATAATACTTGGTCAGCAACAGGGATGGGCATGAGTAGTCAGATACTTGATTACTTGAAATGGACATTGAAATAGACATGACATTCAAGTATTTTTTGTCAAGAATGGAAAACACACTAAACTTACTAAAATCATCCATTAACTTCAGTCAAATAAAAGTCCTGACAAAAATACACTGATTGTTTTTCAAAAATAATTATGGCTAATGATTTGATCGGTGGTGTAGGTGGCACCATCAGTTGGGTCGACGCTGATTTGTTTAACAGGGTCACTGAACTGGAGGAAGCTGGCATGAATGCTGGAGAGCAGCGCAGAGACTAACAGTCTTTTTGGGGAGGACAACTGCACCACAGAGGCAGGACAAAAAGAGGTAGAACTTAACTTAAATGAGCCACGCGCATCCCATCCAACCACAAGTACACTCCAATGGTGGCAGAGGAACAACAAATGTTTCCAGACACTTATGGCCCAATTCAGACTTTGATTTAAGCGCCATGCAGTGGTGCTTAAGTCAGTTTATACACATGTGTAAAATCAAGACATGTCCACAGTCACATTACGATAAGCTGATTCTAACTTTTCTTTATACAACTAAAACCCCGCAACATGTCTAGTCACATCAGTGTCCTGATGTAAAAAATAAAAAACCAAAGACATTAAATATGATCTAAACTGTTGAATCACAAAACGTGAAGCAATAACCAGTAACATTAAAACTAAATGAAAGATAAAATAATCACAACAATCTCAGTCCATTAAATGCTTCACTGAACACTTGGAATGTGCTTTTACGCATCTCCTCTCTCGCCCTATTGTCCCACAGCTTCATAATCAAGGCGACTGAATTTTTAAGGGATCATCAAGAGACGGCAGTACCAGCAGTATCGGTAGGTGCCAAGAAATCATTTAAATGTGCCGGGTCTAACAGATGCCCTGTGCATCCAGCGTTTACACATAGAGCCTCTATCATTGAGCTATGCCGGCTTTTGAATGAAGATGATTTGCAAAGAGATGCCACACAGCCAACATCCCTCCTGGGTCACTCCAGGTAGCATGCCTTTAAATCCTGGCAACAGGTGCTGTGTCGGACAGTGTGTCCAGGTATACTGTGGGAATCTCTGTCTCCTGCGTCCTGGCAGTTCTTAATGGTAATGACGCACCAAACAATATATCTACATCTATATCCTGACCTGCGAAGATGCATGACCAAGTACAGTTTCCATCGTACTGTGGGCTTTCCAAACATTACAGAAGTCATCAACAGTCGCCAAGCAACGGACAACAGAATAGGAAAAGGCAACATTCCACGAGCATCCAACTGGTATGTGATGCAGACATGGCCATAAGAAGTGTTTGCAGCAAGTTTTAATGCAATGAGTACTACAATTGTATTCATTCAGGGATTCAGAAAAATTTCTTATAGGCAAAATTACAGAATAGTTTAAAGCATTTCAGAAATGTAAAGTATATTTTATTATGTTTTTATCCAATTAATTTCTCAACGGTTAGTTTCCAATTCAATCTTCACGCATCAGTGTCCTAACCAAAACTGAATTTAAGGTGCACAGTATTTAAAGCCAATGCATCAGCAGATAAACATGAAAAGGAGAAAAGTCCATTGTCTGGATATTTCACCATACTAATGGGAGAGACAAAACAGCCAAGGACTTCTTGATTATGTATAAACTTGACTATGTGACTAAAATAAAAGGCATAAAAGGCAATAAAAGGCACTATTCCATTTGTGAAAAAAAACTGTCAATCGTTTAGGTTGGGCATGAAATAGCCTCCCAGCCAATCAGAATTCAGAAAATAAATCAATACAGCCATTACATTAAAAAGAAAACCAAACAAAAAAAAACAGGGACATACATGCCATAGCACTGTATACAAATGAAAAAACACTATTCACACATGCAATCAAATTAATTGTAACACACATTCACACAATTATCAGACATGTCTAAAACACTTTGAAAGTAACAAAATATTACAACAGTGTGTAATCTGTGCTTTCCAGGTGGTTGAGAGTGTTATCATACCTGAGCACGCAGCACATGAGCAGCAGATGTTGTGGGACCTGTGCTGGGTTGAGCAGGGCGGGGCAGTCAGAGCGCAGGCAGGCCAGGAAGGCCCTGGTTCTCCTGGAGCGGTCCTCGCTGGCCCGGCCCAACCACAGCCGCCGCAGGTTGGGGCAAGTCCACTCCCGGAAACAAAGGGCAGGAACCAGCTCCGGGGTCAGGGCTGACTTGGCCTTGCCGCTGCTCCACTCTTTGACAATCACTGGAGGAACTGTGACACAGAGGCAAGAGGAAATGCGGTCTCCATCCGTTCGTTCATTCGTTCGTTAGTCACACTGTAACGTTGACTTTGTGCCGCTAGGGGGAGGCATTGACAATGAATGGGGACTCAGTGGTAAAGCAATACAGTTAAAGTTATCATAGGTAACATAACAGTCTACACACACTACACACTTGGAGACATCAGACTGGGTTGATGTGTTGAAGTGAGAGTCAATGGAGAATTTTTGGGCAAACCTCTAACCACAAGACACTGTAGTTATTGTACAGTAGTTGGACTGTTGTACTGTTATTGCATCATCACTGCACTACCACTCTGCCGTCAGTGTTGACTACTTATATCATATTACCACTTACCTACTGTGCAATACCATATATCACTTATCATTTATATTATTCATAACACTCATGCTCCTGGTGTTGTATGTTATATTGTATATTGTATTATAAATTGTATTGTAGTGTACATTGTGTAATGTACGGATTGTATTTATTGCGTATTGTAGTTCTTATATTTTGTCCTGTATTGAGTAAAAACAGGACAATTACAGTTACTACATTTCAAGATATAACTTGTAAGCCTAATTCTAAGGAGAGTAGGCAACAGAAATATATGGTCCATCTGTCCTTTCATTGTCCCATACGAAAATGCTTATACAATTTCACTCATATTTCAAGTACACTCAGCAATCACTGACCCAAGGGTGGAACTACATCACTGGTGGGGAACAACATGTTTACTATTTGCTTGTAATAGTTTGTTTTTCAAGAAGAGATGTAATGGTGGTAGTGCCCAAGTATTTTAGATAATGTCTGTAAATTTTCAGTGCAGTTTTTGGAGCAGGTTGGTACATTACTGTTATCATTTCACATTTTAGGCATGTAGCCAGCGCATTTATCAAAAGCTGCTTACAATGAGAGAGCAGGTAGGGGCTCAATGTCTTGTTGTAGGCTTTGAACCTGTGACTCACTCTCTCTCTCTCTCTCTGGCTACTCCAAACTATGCATAGATATTTAGTTCTCATGCTCACGGGAACTTTTCGGCACTGCTGACACTGGAGATCCAAGCAGCAACCTTTTGACTATTAGGTGGCTGTCACTAACCAACCTGCTGACTCGCCACAAGATATAACCGCTTTGAGTATCTACTTCCCATTACTGAAGGGAACAGAGAAATAACAACAAAGAGAACAAACAGATATGAACAAAGAGGATAGCTGACAACTAGGATTTCACTAGGAAGATAGTCCAGTAAAGAATCATGTTTTACTGGTTGTCTAAAAGCCCAAGCAGATTAACATTTGGCCAGTGACTCCCTCACCTGATAATTGTGCAAATATAATATGTAATTATAATGATAACGAAGATTATACTGGTTTTCATTTCTCTGGTGAGCTTCCCTGAAGTACCTCAGTTGGGTCCTGAGATACAACTCTGAGAACAGATGTGCAACAAGGTATATGTAGGCTATACATAATTACAACAATCCTGTATCGCTCTGTCTCTCGTCCTCCCCTCCTCCTCAGTCTTTCTCATTCCCATGACCTACGCTCCAGGGGTCCCCTCTTGCGCAGGGCGAGCCTCTCCAGGCGGCGGTGTGTTTCGGCTAGGCTGAAGAGGACGCCGTAGGCATACTGTCTGGCAGCACGGAACAGCAGCGAGGCAGGAGGCAGCTCAGAGTTACACTCATCCTCTATACACACTGGCATCTTCATCTCTCCCTGGGGGGTCGAGGGAGTGGAGGGAGGGAAGTAGGGAGAGAGATGAAAAGGAAGAACATGGATTAATAAGAGTGGGCCTTTGACAAGGTTGATATATAATCTATATGTCCATTTTTATAACCCTTATTTAACTAGGCAAGTTGACTTAGAAGGCATTCTCTTTTTACAGAAACGGCCTGTGGGCGCAGTTCATAATCAATCTAGCAGTCACGCTTCTTGAACAATTGAAAATTAATTCTGAAGGTGAACACAGACATGAGAAGGAAGAAGATGGATGAAGTGAGGTTGAAAGCTTTGAATGTGCTATTAAAGAACAAGCCTCTTAAAGCTTAACTTTCCCTTAACACCAGATATTGAGAGGTGGTTGTGTACCTTGGTCAATATGTGGTAAATCTGGGGGTACATCAGTCCTCTGCGGTGTCTGTGTTCGGCCACACGAAGCACCTCGGCACTGACCTGAAAACCATGGACACCAAAGGGGGGACTAGTTGTAAATTTTCAAAACCAACCCACAACAGTTTACACATTCAAACTGTATTTTGATTATCTGGTTTGAAAATATGATATCTGCCAAATGGGAAATTGTAAAATATGCACTATACAAACATGTACAGTCTCTTTCTCTCACACACACAGACCTGAGGCAGAGGGGGTGTGGTTATGTCCATGTGACTTCGCGTTGCCATAGACAGCAGTGACGGAATGTTTGACCCGCTCCCATTGCCATGGGAACCGTCTCCAGAGGCCGAGCCCCCCCTTGCACCAGGATCCTCCCACCGGGAGGGCTTGTCCGTCAAATGGCTGAGAGAGAGGAAGGGTAAGGACGGTAAGTCATCTTGAGTGACTTGATGGCTACATTTCCTAAATAAAGTTTAAGATAGGTCTGGCCTTGCATTATTCATGGATTTTTTTGTGTGTGTTCACACTATTCTCCGGAAAAGCACTTTTTTGTTAGCCTGGTGTCCAGACCCTATGAATCGCAGTTTTCAGCACTCTTCGAATTTGCATGGTGATTCATAAGGGTCTGGACGCAAGCCTATCCACTGGCAGTTATTTCGGACAGATACTGTCCGAGATACCTGATCGGCTGGTCGATGTAGGCGGGACTAATCTACTGATGACGGCATTACAGAGCGCAGCAACAACAACAACCACCAACATGGCAGCACCACCGGAAGCGGGAAAGGAATTGGATGATAGCAAGCTAGATTTAGTGATTTCGTCAGTCATAAAAAACGTAATGGCATCGATGAATTAAAACAGAAACAATCCGTGTGTTTAAAAGCCTTTTTAAGAGGTCAGGATGTATTCGCGGTGCTTCCCACCGACTTTGGTAAGAGCTTAATTTACCTGCTCGCTCCTCTGGTGGCCACAGAAATGGGACTGCCAAATCCTCTTGTTATTGTCATTTGTCCGTTGGTCGCTCTTATGGAAGATCAAGTGAAAGAGGCCGCAAATTTTGGTATTTCTGCCTTGCGACTTGGAGTGGACTTCGCAAAGGAAATACAGGAAGGACGAGAGTCGATCAAGTAGTCCGGGGGCCTGGGTGCTCGACGACAAGTGGCAACAAATGACGACAAATGATATCGTCGCCGACGGTTAAGGATCGGTTGCTTGGAATTGTCGTTGACGAGGTCCATCTCACTCAAAAATGGTATGTACAACAATAACACTGTGTAACGCTGTTGTCTTCACTGGGAAGTGAACGCCGCCATGATTGTTGTTGCTATGGGGCACCTCCAGATTACGTCAATCTGCTTTGCTACTGTGATTGGTCAAAGAGTTTGATCATTGAGAACTAACAGCAACCAATCGGTTGGGGCAAGAAATTACGTCACCGAATCAGTGGTGGATAGGCTCGTGTCCAGACCCTTATGAATCGCCATGCAAATTTGAAGAGTGCTGAAAACTGCGATTCATAGGGGCTGGATACCAGGCTACTTTTTTGTGCTGATAAAAAAAAAAATGTTTTTAAACTTATGAATCAACAGATCATCTAATAAACACCACTAACAATTTTTTATTACTCTAAGGTCAGTCTTCTTACTTTATAATTTATTATAATGCTAGTTTCCTCCTATCACTCAACATATTGTATGCTAAAGTGTTAGCATGGAGCACTGCAGCAAATGATCTACCTGGGGCACAGAGACAATTTTTGGTGTCTAAGTTCTTATCTCTTAACAGGTAAGTGGACTGTCACGCAAATCTCCAAACAATTAGAGTAACAACTGCTACCAACTTTTCTGGCGGTAGTTTCTCCATTTTCATTCCGGTTGTTGACGTAAACTGTCAGTTGCCTAAGTACTATGAAACTCCTTCTTCCTTGTGATAGTTTGGCTCATGAAAAAAGTGATCCAAACATGTGGTCACCTATAAAAAAGCTGAACTTTTCTCAACCTGAGAAAGTACTCACAAAAAGAAGCCAGGCGCAGCACTTTTTCTCAAAGCCTCCACTTTATGTCCACCTCACAAAGTTCCCATTGACTTTAATAAAAAAAGGCGCCTTCAGTTTGAAAAAAACGCAGCAGTGTGAACAAGGCCTTACTTTCTGTGTTCTTACTTTGCATTGCTGTCGTTGGGTTCATCTCCATCGGAGGACGAGGAAGGAGAGGGAGAGGGACCAGACTGAGTGCCGGTGTGGTGATTGGGTAATCGATTTCCCCCCTGAGTGGAATCGTATGGAGCTGACCAATCAGAGAAGCCCATTTTGCCCGTCAGCGAATCGTTGCAGTCTTGCATTGGTGGCGGTGGGTTCTGGAACAGAAGGGCGGAGCCAGGTCCATATGGAGCATTTTGATAGGGTGGCTTTAGCCCCGGAACCTGGGGAGGAGGGAACTGTGATCGGATAGAGGAGAGGGGAGGACAAGGGGGGGAGGAGGGACAAGGGAGGGGAGGGGGGAGGGAGGGAGGGAGCAAGGATAGTGAGGGAGAGAAAGGGGATAGGGCACAGAAGAAAAGAAGGACAGGAGCAGATAGGAAAGGAGAGAAGTGTAAAAGGAGCCAGGGAGGAGGGGGGAGGAGAAGGGAAGAGGATGTCTCAGGGACAGGAACTAATGCTGTCCTAGTTTATTTCACATCTACTAGAAGCATCCAGTCAAGGTTGGTAGGAGGATTTGGGATGGAAAGGACTGCACCCTCCTCCCTAAGCCCCTTTTCCCTTAAATGAGCACATGCCACAAAGGGATTTCAAAGAGCAAAAACTTAATCCAATCTGCTACATGTAGATTCATGTAGAGCAGAGTACAATTACATACACATAAAAGGCAGAAAGTGAAGGATTAGCAAGAGAAGGAATCTACCTGATTCTTTCCAGGCTGCATCGGTCCCATGTGGCCAGGTGGTCCCCCAAATGGACTGGGTCCAAACCCAGGTACTGGGCATGCAAAGACAAACAAAAGTATGCAAATAAAAGAAAAGCACGTTAGGAACAATGCATGAGTATTTAGTAAGACAATAATGAAGACATCAAAACATGTAAACTGGGTCTGGTTCTGCTTCCTAACAGAGCGAAAAGGTTTGCTACTCACGAATGAAAGAGGAGGGCCCCATGTTGAGCGGGCGTGGTTTGGAGGCAGCTGAGAAATATTCCACAGCTTTCTTAAAACGCTCCACCTTGTCCTCCATACGAGACTGCAAGGGGAACACAGCAATACGTGGACTATTTAAAATGCTGGGTTAGGTGTGTGAGAATGTGGTAATACCCAGCTGGGGAATACATGCGTCTGTTTCTGGGTTAGTGTGTGCAAATGTTTCTGTGTCTGTCGCTAGGTTTCCTTCCAGTATCCAAGTAGCAAAGTAGACCGGCTGAATGGAAATGGCAAATTTTGATAAGTTTCCTCAGTTTCGCTGACTTGAGGTGGAAACGTTTTTTGTCGATGGAATGATGGAAACAGATTTGTTGAATAAATAATGATGTAGAGTAAAGCCTCTTTACATTTTTCTCGTGGATATGTTTTCCGACAAAGCCTACTCATTTGATTTGACCCAGCTGATGGAAACACACCAAATTCGTGCTTAAATTTCTACAACATTTCAAAACTTCACATAAAATTCGCTTGACATTTGGATGGAAAGATAGTGCGCGTGTGTGTGTCTACATGTGAGCTACCTGTGACTGTTTGAAGACAGGCAATGGCGTCGAGGTTTCCCAGGTCTTTGATGGAGGAGACGTACTCTGAGACGGCCTTGATCACCACCTCGCAGGGCGGCAGCACCAACTGATGGGCTCGCACCTGCCACAGCAACGGTACAAAGGTTTTGATGTTAGTTGCTATATATTGGGTTGGGTGTGGAGGGAATAACACTGGGAGACGGCCATATGAAGATTAAGTGTTTTTAAATCACTTTATCTTATTACTTAGTTTTGTAGCAACTCACTGCTATGATATCAGTATGCAAACAAACTAAAGCAAACAACTCCACAGCACTAGAAGTAGATATAGCTGTTACTGGACGGTCAGTAAATAAGCCCACATTACAAATGCAGGGTAGGACGCATCTACCTCTGAAAAAGAAAGCATCAGGGTGCTGAAAATTAGGGAGCATTGACCAATTAACCAATATACTGGGCCGCTAATGTTACTGGTCGATGGCCTTTCCCAGATATTAATATTGTTCCACCAAGAATGCAGTGATGAAATATGCACAAAACTTTGTATTTTGGCATATTACCACATGTGGGTAATTTCACCATTACAACATACCTTCTATATCATAAAAGCAATCATAAGTGTATTTTAGAATGCTGTTTAGGGTCTCAAGAGGGCTATGATTTAGATTCAAAAACACATTTTGAATGATCTCTCAGAGACAAATTTGAGCACTAATCGCCAGGGAGTTGCACTCATTTCAGGTAGTCCCTCAAAATAAAATCCATCAGATTTCGCTGCTCTCTGACAAGCGGATTAAGACCTATAATTCCTTTATCAGGCCTGATTAGACATGAGAGTAAAGACAAGATTCTCTCTCCTGTTTCCAGGCCATTACTGATTAAATTATCAGCTGAGTCTCAAAAATCTCTCATCACTGCGGTTTGCATGCAGTGAGGCCATTTCAGAAGAATATGGCTAGCACGGATATGCTGTAACATGCAAGTACATTTTAAAGGGATGGGTCACCAAAACTGAATAAATATTCATTCCTGGGATCAATTTGGCTTGGGTTATGGTGTCATTTTAAAAACAAAAAACAAGCAAAAAAAACACACTTGTTTTGTACTCCAGTAGCTGCTTTTGGTAGCAATTATGTCATTATCAAAGCCACACAAATTCCCAAATGTGGGAAAACTTCAAGAAATTGAACTTGTTCAGTGTAATGTACCACAGCTTCACAACAACAGCTGGAACATCTCAACAGCATCCAGCAGGTTTCAGAAAGCCAAATTTAAGAATTTCATAGCCAACCATGAGAGAATGAACTTGTGCAAATCCCTAACATTTTATGGATGTAGACCAGTGTGGGGAAATAATTAGTACTTCAGTACCAGGAAGACCCTGGAAAGACTTTTGGGGGGAAAAAACTCCATATTTTAATGTTTGGTGAATTTTGAGAGAAAAATTGTCACTTTCTACATTTCCAGGACCATTCATTATTCATTCATTATCTAGTTTTGAATACATTTCCACCTCAGTGTTTCCCCTGTAATTTTATGCAGTTATGTTTCAAGTTGAGGTTGTATTGTGTTGAGGCTAAATTACAATGCTAATTTTAAATTCACATTTTCCCTAGCAGTGGTGGTAATTTCCTTGCTGTGGTGGCGCACCACTGCTAAATGAACACAGAAGAAACACTGCACCTTTTACATGTTTTCCA
This sequence comes from Centroberyx affinis, assembly GCF_046629955.1. Classification (NCBI taxonomy): domain Eukaryota; kingdom Metazoa; phylum Chordata; class Actinopteri; order Beryciformes; family Berycidae; genus Centroberyx; species Centroberyx affinis. The sequence continues at coordinate 396,576 of NW_027278738.1, read as the reverse complement.
TTACTGGGTCTTTCAATTTCCCTGTTTTCAGGACACATTGATAAAAAAAGATTACTGTGGCATGCTACAGTAGGCTAAGGTTTGCAGTGGGCTTGGGTTGGGAAGTATACCTTGAGAGAAGCTAGTGGGTGTTCTGGTCCCAGCAGACTCCAGTGGAAGGCAGCCAGGTCCTCATCAGGCAGAATATGGTTCCCTACAAAACAAAATGTTCAAATGTTTGTTGTGTCAATAAAGAGGGACAACGGACAAAGAGGAGTGACAAAAATAAACCTCATAAGTGGGGGGGGGGGGGGGGGGTCTGAGTGAGAGAGAGATGGAGAGAAATGTAGGATACATGTTTGATTGTGTTAGTGTGTGTCTCCTTACCCAGCAGAGCAGCGAAGCAGGGCAGGTGCTGTGTCTTGAGCCCAAGCTGCCTGGCGGCCTCAGACAGCAGGTACTGGTGTGTGGTCAGGTTCTTGCCGTTCCAGCTCAGTTTGAGCGCGTGCGAGGAGAAGTAGGCGGGTACATTACACAGGGCAAACTCAGAGTCCTGAGCGATCAGGCCGGCGAAGCCAAAGTCCCTATAGAGAGACAGCACCTCCTGGTGGTGGTCCTCCAAAGTCTGAACAACCTGTGGATGGAGGGAGGAGAAGCTGTGAGCTGCTGTACGCTGGTGTTCCATGAAAACCTCTGAACTTATTTACATTCTAAGGCAGTTCCTGGACTCGGCCCCAGCCTCTCTCACTCCATTTTGAGAGACTAGTGAAGCTTGTGAGCATCAACTGCTAAAAAGGAGTGGACACTTGTTGCTTTCTAGTGAGGTGTCATGTTCGGTGGGAGGGATGGAATCGAAAACAAACTTTGGATGGAGTTCGGAAAATGTCTCCATCCCGTTAGGAGCCTGGTTTGTCACGTACTGTATTTTTGTATTTTGTGTTAGATTTGGGTATTAGCTGATGGCATAAAGTAGTTGTTTCTGTATCAGTTCATAATGTTGGAAAGACCTAGGAAGAACATTCATAACATCCTTAGAATCTGCCAAAGTTCGAATGATAGGCTGTGAGACTGACCAGCCACCAAGTTAGGCACTCTATTCTGCCGCTACACTTTTTGAAAGTAGAGATCACCAGACCTACAATGGTGCCAACACTCATGAGACTTTGTATGGTAAAAAAGCACCAAGAAGTTCCATAACCTTGTGGATCATGAAACTAATTCATAAACCATTGTATGGTTTCATTGCATGAGGGTCAATGGAAAAATCTCTAATGTGAATGTAAAATTGTCTGTGTTCCACCAATCACTGCACAACTAATGGCAATGCAAATAAAAGGTCAGGTAGGGCAACATGACTGCTAGCATTCAGAAAGCATTGTAATAGTTGGACTTCTGTAACATTGGCCAGCGGTTCCCAACCAGTGGGCCGATACACATGGTTGTGCCATGGAGCAAGCCCAGGAGAGCCTGCCCAAATTCTGCCCAAATGGTATGATGTTAATCAATGTCATTGTTAATCATCGTCAAAACTAAATAATTACATTTAGTTACTTCATTAAAAATCTATTTAATGAACTTGTAATCAAAGTTCTTCCAATATGGGCCAAGGAAGGCAAGCTCATTATGTGGCCTCTGTGTTGTGACCAGGACATCTCCAAACTATCAATTTGGGATGCCTAATATTTTTGTTGTGCACCTTGCCACTAAAAAACTATTAGGAATTAATGATGTAAACAGCGAGAATATTCAACAATTCAATACTGACAGACTCATGTAAACCTGAGCAAGCCACCCAAAACAAGAGCTGAGAGGCAGCATAGAGAAGAACAGCAAGGCATTTAGTAAAGGTGTAACTCAGACAGGTGAGATACGTGACACTGCAGGAATATGACAAGACCGTTTCTTGGAATACAGGTAAGAAAAGCAAGTACACAGAGGAACTCAGTGAGTAATGTGGCTATACAAACACAAGGAGCATAAAAGAGTGCCTTGTACTGGGATCTGGGTGGGACTTTTGTCTTCATATAAACAAGTATCCTCTTTGGATATATTGTGAGAATGTCTTCTTTTATATTAGTATTTGAGCGGGTGGATAGGTAGAACCAAACAGACAAAAAGAAACAGGTAGGTATGGTTGATGGGAGGCAACCTAGGCATGTAATGGTTTAGCTCCATTTATGATTGGTCTTAAGCATGAGGTTATGTGTCATTTTCCTTTTTCAAAGGCACCAAGTTCATGTTAAACTAGTCCTTGCCCTACTGTGAGATGCTTGCTGTAGATGGTTAAGTAAAACTGGATTTGTTCATTCCTGCACCTTTCCCTATTACTTTTGATACCCAAGTAAATGTTCTGTCAATGGATCAAATGCTCAAAATAACAGGCAAAATTAAATTTATAGTATTTAATCTGAATAATCTCTATCGCAAACCACCTGACCATCTAGAATGCACAAAATAAGTCATTACAAATGCACTACAGCCATGCACAGGCGGTCTATTAATAGTTCAACTACTCAGCAGTTGTTAACAATGTGTAAAGGTTCATTGAGTTCATGTTATGTAATATATAGGCTAGGCCATGGTGTACAATACACATGTTTCTAACCCTTCTCCCATAAGGATGCACAGACTGGGTTAGCCAGTAGCCGCTGTTCCACATAAAAAACACTGCACTGGAGCCTTGCCACCATCTCTCCTCCCAGTAGCCCATCCCAAATAAATCCATGGGAGCAGAGAGAGATGCACAACCGAACAAACGCATAAAAGAGCAGCTACATGCATCAGCTATCATCGGACCAGTGCACAGTTAAAACAGGAATCTTTGCTCTGCTGGCTGGATACAACGAATGCCTATATGACAGTTTGGGAAAGTAGCAACTGATAGGAAAATGCCAGACTGATTCGTTTCACTGGTCAATCACCTAGTTGCACTTGGTGACAAACTCGTAGGAAGCTAAAAAAAAAACAAACACTGATTGATGTAAGCTATTACATGGACGTGCAGTAGCAAAGGATTCATGTTAGATGAACGGCGTGCTAAATGACCACAATTTAATAACTCACCCGCACTCGGAAGCGGAACATGGCGAGGCGGACGCAGTGGCTGAGGCAGGCCGGGGGCAGGAACCATGCCCGGGGAGGCGGGGTGGCCTTGCTGCCGACGTGGTTGACTATGAGCTGCGCCGTCTGTCGCTGGCCCTGAGCTCGCCGCGCCCACTCGGGCCAGCGCTCCTTCCCCAGGGTGCCGTTGAAAACCACGACCAGCTCCAGGCCACCCTGGTACAGACAGGCTTGTGAGAGGGCGGCCAGGTAGCCCAGCATGGCGTTCCACTCGCCCCCGCACACCCAGTCCGTCTGGTAGCCGCCGTAGAGCCGCTGCAGGCCGGAGTCCGCGTCGATGAGGATCCTGGCAGGCGGGGGCGGGGGAGGCATGGGCCCGGGGTGATGTGGGTGGTGGTGTGGGTGATGGTGGTGAGGGGGCTGGCGGCCCGCGGTACGGGCAAGCTTCAGGAGGTCCACCGGGACTGCGGCCCCGGGACACCGCTTCTCTAGATACTCTTGGAAACCCTGTACTCCCATGACGGTGTTGTTGAGCCTGTGTGTCTGGCCGGGAGCGGGCTCGGGATACGTTCTGTACGCCGTGTTTGTAATGTTATGTGGGGCGAGACTGTAGCTAGCTATGCACTGTTGGCAAGCTAACTGGTCTCTGATGTAGTGACTGACTGGAGTCTAGTTAACCTTGCAAAACAACTTATCTGTCACCCAGACACGGTAATTTATCGACCATGCACCGCCTTACAAATATATTTGACAGCTACTTATTCCAAGAAACCTAATGTCAATCCTTCAAATTTGGTCGTGAGTGTTCAGTTTAGTGTCCATCCCTGTAGATTTTGGGTGAGGTGCCAGCAAGGCCAGTGTAGCTAGCTACAGCTTGAAAAAGTTTACCAAATTGCCTGCCCCCATAACTTGGCTTTTAGAAAACTGGCTTCTCAAATAAACCAAGAAATGCAGTTGGCTACTGATAACGATGATGCAGCTAGCTGGTGGATGTTACAGAGCAATGCCTACAAAATAATAATCCTACTGAGTGGTGCACATGAGATGCAATACTGCGCATTAGTTAGCAACCTACAGACTGGCTGGCCAGTTCGCGGACATGATGTTAAATCGAACAGCTAGCAAGATCGTTATTTCTATCTGACAGTTGAAATATTTGATATTGATATTACACTATCTCAGCCGAATTTCAGCACATATGTAGTGGTAGCTTTTTCGCTTGGTGGTGTCGAAATATCAATTAAAAAGCCAAACTAGCGAGCTGTGTGCCTGACTGAGTGGCTAGCTGTAGTATTTGCTAACTGAGTGGCTAGCTGGTGTTAGCTGCTGGCAGGGTCCCCGGCGTGATTTGACGCGTCAACTCTCGAAGACAAGTCCGGGGCGGACACGACGCGGAATGAGATGGATGTTTGACGAAATAAAAGAAAAGTAACTAAAAGAAAATAAAAATAAAAGCCCGATGGTGCCTCCCTCGCTTTCTTCCACACTCACGGCTTCATGTTGCGGAGGGGAACATACTTCCAAGCGACATCAGCCATCTTGCGACTTCCTCGCGGCCCAGTAGAGTGGGAGGGAAGGCGCAGGGAGCGGAGGGAGGAGGTGCGGGCCGGGGCACGCTGGGAAATGTATGTCTATAACTGTATAATTTCCTATCAGAGGTACTTTGGAGAGAAACACAAAAAGACTGCAAGTACCAGCAACAGGCGTCAGACGGTTTGGATGAGGAAAAAAGCTGGGGAGTCGCTTTGGTCCAAAAGTGGTTTATAGTACAAACGCCGTTATTTTGTAAATTGCCTAACCTGAATGGAGGATAATCTCTCCCCCTGCACATTAACATGTACATTTCAACCATAACTTTAGCTCTGGTACGTGGCTGTTAATGGTGCATTCTCTGTCTTCTAAGGGTTGATTCAGTGAATCTTTTGCTTTTATATTTACTGCAAGCCAATAAATCGAAATTGATAGAGTCAGGCATGAATTTCCTTGTTATGGGAGATATTTTTTTACTGGTGTAACAGGTAGAATCGTTTTGTCCAGTTCATGATGAATTGTCTGTGTGTATGTCGCCTCCGTGTGGTTGTTTTCCGCACAGCCCTCTCGAAGGTAAAAGTGCCATGGGAAAAAATGGGGAAAAAATAAACTAGGCCACCCGGCCCACCAAGCTCTCTCTTTGAGTTGCCATGGTGAAATGAAACTATAGTTTCACCGATTGCAATTTCTCATTTTCTCTGTGTTAGAAATTATCAGGGAAATAATAGGCTACCTCAAAAATACGCCGAAGAACGATTCCCAATGTGTGTGTGTGTGTGTGTGTGTGTGTGTGTGTGTGTGTGTGTGTGAGAGAGAGAGAGAGAGAGAGAGAGAGAGATTTATTTCACACTTGCTTTGGCAATGTAAACATATGTTTCCCATGCCAATAAAGCCCCTTTGAATTTGAATGAGAGAGCGAGAGACCGAGAGCATTTATAATTTGTATTTTTTCTCATCATTAGTAATGTTATATTACTGATTACTACCAAAGCTTTGACAATACTGAATTATATGCCGACAAAGCTCAATGAATTGAAGTAAATTGAATTGAGCTGAATCGAGAGAGATAGAGAGAGAGAGAGAGAGAGAGAGAGAGAGTTTTGTCTCCACACGCAGTGTTTAGAACTGGTTTGAGTAGTGAGCGCGCAGCGCGCCCCCGTGTCGTCCGTCCATCCAGAGTGAAGATGAGGATGACGGCCCGGTCTCTCTGCTGTCTGTCCAGGGCACTGAGACCCGTGTGGAGCGACCGGCTGGCCAACACTCCCGCTGCCAGGGTAGGAACAGCCTTTAGGTTTATTATCAGACTGGGAAACAGGCTTTGTTTTGACGTGTGAAGTGGTATATTCGCTTCGCTTGGTTGATTTGTCCAGTCAGTGAGTCTAGCTAAGCTGATTAGTTGGCTAACTGGGCTAGCGGACTGCTGGTTTTATGCCGCTGTCCTTTCAGCACCACAACGCAAGGTCAGTTTGCTGTCAACCTGAATTCCCTACAGAAAAAATATGTACTTGAACAACAGTCATTTGCTACCAAGCCGAGAGAGATAAGGCTGCAAATGTATACTTTAAGTGCTCCCTGCAGAGCCATAAAATATTCAGAGGCTAACACTACAGTATTAATCTACATGGACTAACTAACGGTTGCTAAGTTACCAACTCCTCTCCCTTCACTGAGAACCAAGTTTATACTACTCAAATATCACAACAAAACTTTAAAATATCATGCAGCTAACTGTAGGTGAAAATTTTTACTCCCACAGAAATTCTATAGTAATGCCACAGGAGATTAAAAAAAAATCTAGAAAGTACGATCTGGTCACTATAAACTCACTTTTGAGTGCCACAGACACACTTTTAAGTCCCTATAGGAATATTATAGTGATATCATGGGGGATTAAAAAAATACATGAAGTATGTTTAGGACATTACAAACTCACTATTGAATATAGACACAACCATAGGAATATAATAAGAACTTTATAATGATTTTTCTTTAGGCCCCTGATTTATCATTTATTGAGCTGAATAGAATTCATAACCTCTTTTCAACTAACCACCTTTTCTCTATATCCACAGGTATATGGGGCAGCTTCATGTAATCAGCGGCACAAGTCCACCTACGCTGTGAGTTGTCCAGGACACAAATGTAGACAAAAGACGTAATGTAGGCCTAATGTAAGACAAAAATGTAGCAGTGATTTATGAGTTTTTAATCATAACATCCTCAGCTCAAGAGCTCAGCCTGCAGACCCGCACTAGGTTTACCTTGTGCCCTTCCTGTCCTCACAAACCTACTGTTTCACCCCACAGGCAATTCCCTAGCTCGCCAACAACTGTCTTTACTGTATGCGTGCAGGAGCACCGATGTTGTTTCTTTTCATCAGTGGACTTGCGATGCCGTCAGGAGTCTGCTGGTCGCTGTGTGTCTTCCACTCCTCCTTCCCCTACTAACCCTCCTTGTTTTCTCTCCTGCACTCTGTATCCCTCCTTCCTCCGTCCACCCACACCCAGACCATAGTGAGTATGGCTGCTTACGGACTTACAGAGATATACAGTGTTTTGTACGCATTCGCATACACACAGTGGTGTAGCACAAGTTAAATGTTAGGATTTAGTAGATGAATAGCCAACAGATGGAAAGTTAATTCAGTTGCCTGTCCAGTAGCTTAGAGTCTTCTCAGTAGTTTGTTAGGGATGAGTATACCGGATTGTATTAGGAGGATGTTAATTTTGTGTGTGTGTGTGTGTGTGTGTGTGTGTGTGTGTGTCTGCTGCAGCCTCCACCTGCACGGTATGGAGGCAGGCACACTGTGACTCTGATTCCTGGAGATGGCATCGGACCTGAGCTTGCCCACCACGTGCGCGAGCTGTTCCGGTCAGAACACACACATCCTGTACACTCTCTTACGCACACACATATATACAGTGTTTGAACAGTCTCTCACTCCCTCACTCACTCATTCACTCACTCACTGAATAGCTCCATTCTTCTTCGTTTTCCCTATGTATTTATTCTCAGGTTCTGCTGTGTCCCAGTGGATTTCGAGGTGACTAATGTGGACTCCTCTCTGACCTCAGAAGATGACATCAACAACGCCATTATGGCTATCAGACGCAACGGAGTTGCCCTCAAAGGTTAGTGTTTACGTGTGTGTGTGTGTGTGTGAGTGTGTGTGTGAGTGTGTGTTTGTGTTTCTGTGGGTCCATGAGGGTGTGCGTACATGGAACAGGTTCCTATTCAGGCCTGGAAAGTCTGGAAATGTATGTCTCAGAGAGAAAAATTCATCATGTCTTGGAACAATAATATTGTGAAATAAATATTCCACAGAAGCACATCCCTTTCAAATTCAAGTTGAGATTCAGCCATAGTACTCACCCATAGTATTTACAGAACTGGAGTCAATCAAAAATAATATATATGTTAATAATGTCTGTAAGGATGTCGACGGTTTTAAAAGGAAACTTGTAGCTCTGCATTTATCAGGCTTAAAAAAGAAAGAGGGGACATTTTGTCTTGTTTATTGTCTTCCTTATACATTTTATATATGAAAGCTCTGGTTCTGTTATGTCTGTCCACTGGTTGCCAGACCTGAGGGTTTTCTGTGTGTTTACTCCAGGTAACATTGAGACCAATCACAACCTGCCGCCCTCCTATAAGTCAAGGAACAACCTGCTCCGGTGAGTCCATCACCTTTCACCTTTCATCTCTGCTCGACTCAGTCCTGACAGCAGCCAGGACCCTCCTGACTAGCAGCTCTATCTTATCTTCAAGTGTCCAGTGTGAAACTGTAGCAGTACAGTAGCAGTTTTACTTTGCTCTCTGACTGAGCTTCATCTCTCTTTCCTCTCTGTACATCTCTCCATCTCTATCTTTCTTTCTCCCAATCCTTCCTTCTCATCCATCCCTCTTTCACCTTTACACCCTCCTTCCCCTCCTCTCTCTCTCTCTTTCTCTGTCTTTCTCTCTTTCTTGCTGCTCTCTCTCTCTGTCTGCAGCACCACTCTGGACCTGTACGCCAACGTGATGCACTGCCAGTCTCTGCCTGGGGTGAAGACGCGCCACAGAAACATCGACATCATGATCATCAGGGAGAACACTGAGGGAGAGTACAGCAGCCTGGAGCACGAGGTGTGTGTGTGTGTGTGTGTGTTTGGGAGTGGAGGGGGGTGGGGGTTACATTTATGGTTAGATCGCCCTGCCAGAATCATAAACAAACCAACCTCCACTTCTCTCCCTCTCTCTCTCTCTCTCTCTCTCTCTCTCTCTCTCTCTCTCTCTCTCTCTCTCTCTCTCTCTCTCTCTCCAGAATGTACCGGGCGTTGTTGAATGTCTGAAGATCATCACCAGGAACAAATCTTTGCGCATCGCTGACTACGCGTTCAGAACGGCTCGGGAGAGAGGACGCCGCCGAGTCACCGCTGTACACAAAGCGAACATCATGTCAGTTTCTGAGGGCTCAAAGTCCCTGACTCTGTGTGTGTGTGTTTTATGTCTCTCCCTCTCCCTGCATATTTATCTTTGTTTGCATTTTTCTATAAAACATGCAGTAATAAATCTGTGTGTGTGTGTCGGAGCAGGAAGCTGGGTGACGGCCTCTTCCTGGAGTGCTGTAAGGAGGTTGCCAGCGGTTACCCCGAAATCACCTTCGACAGCATGATTGTAGATAACACCACCATGCAGGTAGCTATGGCACGCTCACATTCACATATCATTACTGCTCCTGTCATTATGTGGTGTTTACATCATCACCATCATCACTTTTAGTATCTCACATTTCTACTGAGTCTACTGGGACCCAACACAACCAGGCCCCTGACCCGTGTGTGTGTATGTGTGTGTTAGCTGGTGTCCAAGCCCCAGCAGTTTGATGTGATGGTCATGCCCAACCTGTACGGGAACGTGGTGAGCAACGTGTGCGCTGGCCTGGTCGGCGGGCCGGGCCTCGTACCCGGGGCCAACTATGGAGAGGACTACGCCGTGTTCGAGACGGTGAGCGGATTCACACTCTCACTTCATGGATTGTAAGGAAACCAGAGGGAGTGAGGGATGAGAAGAGGGAGGGGGACAATTCAGAGAGAGAAAGAAACAGAAAAGCACAGGGTCATGGGTTTTGAAAATGGTGTTCTCAGTAGTTTTCTCAATATGTGTGCTACTGTACGCAGGGCACCAGGAACACGGGGAAGAGCATCGCCAACCACAACACAGCGAACCCCACGGCCATGCTGCTGGCCTCCTGTCTGCTGCTGGATCACCTGAAGCTCCATGCCTACGCCAGCATGATCCGCAGAGCCATCATCGCCACTGTCACCGAGACACAGGTACGCCGCCTTGTACCTAAAGTCGTTTCATGCCCGTCTGTCTGTCTGTCTGTCTGTCTGTCTGTCCATCCGCCTGTATGTCCGTCCATTTGTCTGTTGGTTGGTCTTAATGTCGGTCAGTGTCTCCCTGAGGTGAGACCTGTGTTTATGCCAAGCATGTTTGGAGCGGTTTATTAAAACTCTGGAGCATTTACTCCTTTAGTTCGGTTTGTTTGGCCAGGTTACCAAAACTACTTGTGAGTCCATGTGACTCATCATGTGATGTGTTTACAAGCCCTAGTTCGCTTGTCACTGGGCAGTGTGAACCTAAACAAACCCTATACAAAAATGCAACAAAGCAAGCATTTCCACTCTGGTTCAGAGCAAAGAAACCAAACTGTAGGTGTCATCACACCCTAAAATGCCGCTACTAAGGCCTGCCCATCAGTTGTTTGATGAATGATTAAAGATGCCAAACATTTCATTCATATATATGATGAATCCATAAGTTTTGACTGAAATATCCCCTCCATATCCCCTCCATGGGACTGGTAATTCATACACTGAAAGCAGAGAGGAGCAGAAAAATTAAATATGTTAGAAATTATATAGAACATAGTATTATTATTTGTTATGATACTCCATTTGACAGTGATATATTACATAGAGAATAAAAGGTATTCAGCTCAGGCCGCCTTTAAATCTTTGTCTTTTCCTCTCTTCTGCTCTCCAGCTGCACACTGCTGACCTGGGAGGCCAAGGCTCCACCTCTGAAGTGGTCAAGTCCATCATGAAGGACATCCAGAGCACTGGACCCCTGACACTGAGCATCTAGAATACACACACACACACACACACACACACACACACACACACATGCAAAGACACACGGCAGAGATGAGTATATGAAAGCATTCTACCTCTCTTTAGTACATTTCCTATGCAATTTCATAATAACAGAAAGAGCAGGTGGTTTGATAGTAATACTGTATAAACAGATGGAAGTTTGTATGTCTATGCAACAGTTTCTATTTCTTCATAGGGTTTGATAGCCTTAAAACTGTTAAAAGTAGAAATGCATAATGACCATACAGAGAATTGCACCTTAAATAGATTCTGTTCCCCAACCTCCTAAGTTTTTGAAGTTGTTTGAGCGCTGCGTATGCATCTATACTTTGCCTGTTTCATTTTCTGTGTGTGTGTTTGTCTTTAATTATTAATCCTCAAGGCAGCGTATGCACCTGCCGCTATACTGCACCTGTTTGTTTCACCCAATCCTTTTGATATTTATTTGCTCGTTTCATCTTTATTCATTTATTATTAATTCAAACCATACTTATTCATGCATCTTGAATGTATTGAAATTTAAATGATTTAGTTTTTTGATCTATACGCAGCTGCTGGCCATCTACTGAAAGTACACAGCTGTCCAACTATTGAATGTATTGGACCAAGCTTAATGTAGAGCTCAGGACTCTTGACCTTTACCCCCAATAAAGTCTATTTCCCCCACCCAGCTCATTCTTTTGTTTCTAGGATTGTCACCTCTACACACACACACACACACACACACACACACAAACACACACGCATACACATACACACACACACACATGCAGTAGCTTAGTTAGACCACCAGGAGGCCACCTTGTCCCATGTAAGGGCAAACCACAACATTTGGTGTGTTTGGATTGAGTAAAAACCTTTTTAGAGCCTTTTTTTTTTTTTTTTTTAAATGCATATCAGCCAGTCATGTTCTCTACCTCCAGTATGATGGATATGATGCAGTTTGTTTGATCACAAATCTATTGTATAAAGGAGTTGTAAAAGTAGCAATAGTAGTAGTGCTGGCAGTAGCAGTTATAGTAAAAGTAGTAGTAGAAGTAGGTGTAGTAGTAGTAGTAGTCATATAGTAGTGATAGTAACAGTAGCAGTAACAGTAGTAGGAGTAGTACAAGAAGTAGTAGTAGTAGTGGTGGTGGTAGTACTATTAGAAATAGTAGTAGTAGCCTAGTAATAGTATAGTAGTAGTAGTAGGCGTAGTGGTAGGAGTTGGATCCTGAGTTTCAATGGAGAGTTAAAATGCAGTGAAAAGTTGTGTATTTTTTGGGCATGAAAAGATCATGCTTAAAGATACTGAATATCAGAACAGAATACTGGTGGAAGTATCTATCCACAAATATCAGTGTCGGCCTCAAAGACCCACCCTGTCAAACCCTACTAGTGAGATGCAGGCTAAGGTGCATCCCATTCACTCTCCACTGCATACTGTCTAGCAAAGCAGACACACCATAAGAATAACCTTAAAAAATGCATCTCTGCTGGAATGTATATACTTTATAACATATTAAGGATTATTGGTCAGTTGAAATACTCAAACACAGTCGACTGCAGAAGTATCTTTCATAATGCTATCAAAACTAGAGAAACAGCTTGAACAGCCTCATGTGGCAAAGATTTGGTTTTCAGAATGAGAAGAAGAGGTATGAGCCTTGGTGGTGTTTTGGCAACACAAGTCTGAATTTCATGACACCCTGCAGTGTGTGTGTGTGTGTGTGTGTGTGTGTTCACGTTTCCCTGTATGTGCTTAAGGTCACACAGTGGGCCCCTCGATAATTAGAGGCTTCTCCTAATGAGGGAGCGATTGAGGGGAAGCAAACAGATTACCGCACTGTCAGAGAGAGGGAGAAGGAGTAAAAGAGAGAGAGTGAGAGAGAGAGAGAGTGAGAGAGAGAGAGAGAGAGAGAGGTGGAATGCAGGAGAGAGAGAGAGAGAGAGAGAGAGAGAGAGGCGTGTTGGGAAGAGAACTCTTCTCCTGTTGCTGCGTTCTCATTTCTCCCCAACACTTCTCTTGCTCCCTCTACATCCCATCTGTCATCACATCTGATACCCTCTCTCCTCCCGCTCTCCACCCCTCTCTCTATCACCCTGCACCCCGCAATGCAAAATCACACGTACACATATTATTTGAATGTAATTATTGTCTTGTGTCTTTGATCATTCTGGGAGGCTAATGGCAGAAATCTCATTTGATCTATTGGTGTATGGCCCCTATGTGTGCTTCTGTGTGTGTGTGTGTGTGTGTGTGTGTGTGTGTGTGTGTGTGGATGCTGCCCGGCCATGCTGAATGTGGCTGAGGATCAAAGAGGAGCCAACAGCAACATGGCGGATATCTAAACAATCAGCAGGAAATTACATTAATTCACCAATGCAGTCTCAGCATCACGTCCTTTGATCAGCACTCCCGCTTTCCACTGGAGTAGCCCTCCTTTTCTCCCTCTTTTTCTCCCTCTTCATAATTTCAAGAGAGGCGAGAAGAGGGAGGGATGAGAGAGCGCGAAAGAGGAGGGAGAAACACCAGTGAGGATAAGAGAGACGGAGGGGAAGAAGGGAGGAGATGGTGAGACAGGAGTCAGCAGCGTGAGTTGGCAGAGGTCACCCTCAGTGTAATAGGCGAGAGGAAAAGACACACACACACACACACACACACACACACGCACACACACACACATGCACACACACACTCACACAGCATGGACGGGACTAGTGTGTGCAGCAGCAGATCTTGTTGTCCCGGTTCCTACAGATGCTTCACGGGACGCTGAGGACGAGGACGAGGTGAGTAAGACGTCTTCGTTCGCCTGTACTTTGCTTCCGATCTCTCTGTGTCAGCTCTCTTTCCAGAAGTTAGGCCAGAACGAGTGGCATTAGTTTGTTAGGGATCGGCGAGGTCAGGGAGGTTAGACCTGGAAGTTTGGAGAGTGAATTAAGCTGTGAGGGGTCGTAGGAGAGGGACACTGCTGACAGGAATGGTCTGGACCAGCACAGTACTGTGAGTATCATAAAACGATGGCCTCAGACTCTGCTCCCCGCACACAGAGGCTCAACAACGATGGATTTCTTGCACCAGCTCTATTCTGCTCAAATCGTGAGCTGTATTATGACTACTTGGTTGGTGAAAAGAGAAATTCAAAGGGAACAGCAGGTGCCAAGTCTTGTAATTGGATTAACATAGCCAAACGATGTCAACGAACATGACCCCACAATTGTTGACTTCAAAAAGAGAGTCAGAAGACACTAGTATCATGACTGATGGCTGATGTAGTTTTCCAGACTGTGTGCATAGGACCTGGTGTGAGCTACCTGCAGACTGTATGGCACTCTGTATGTACTGTATGGCAGTGAGAGTGTGTGTGTGGGAGAGAGCTCAGTGAGGTAAAGCAGGTCTCACTGTGGCCCCTGGCTGAGCGGTTATGGCTAAGAAAGCAATAAGTTTCTTGTCTGCGGACTCTCTGAAATATTTATATTTTCAATGCACCACTAAAAGTTTGCTTTTGAATGGATTTATTCCAACATTCTATATGCATTTTGTTGTTACCTTATGTTCTTTGCTCAACATTTTAAAAAACAGACAAACACGGATGATTACATCTTTAAAAATACTGTTACAATTCTGTAGGCAATGGGCTTATGATAGCTAATACTTTCATTCCAGCAACCCTTTTTGTCAGATTTACCACATTTTTCAAATGGTGTATATCTCAATTTACTGTGAAACTGACACTTATAATTTTGTTAATTAGTGTAGAAGACAATTTGTGTTATAAGACAAGACTGATGAATGTAAGGGGAGCGGACTGGAAAGGCTGTTCTGTGCTAATGTAGATGGGCAATTTTATCAGCAGTTTAGACCAGCAGTATTTTCTTTCATAATACTTTTTTTTTTATCATAGATCACCAACTGTATGTTAGGCACATGGATGTTAGTTATCCCAATTAGGGATTGCCAATTAGCGATTCACATATTTTTGCAATGTTTCTTGACATCGTTGGCTGAGAGGCTGGTGAGTGTATCGTGACTTAAATGATTATGAAACAGGCATGTTAGGCAGCATTAGGCAGGTCACAGTTTGTTGTTAATGAGCATCTGCAGGCCAACAGCGTCCACTCTGGAGGTCTGCTTTGTTTCCACGCAGACGGTCTGTGTCATTGTTATGCTATAGTTAATGGTCGGCTCCACAAGGGTCAAGTTTGTATCACCTCTTTTTTAGTTGATCTCCAACCCCAACACCCCCCCCCCATTCTCCAAACACACACACACACACACACACACACACAAAGCTGAGGTTAATAGGGGCTCGACAGTGTTTGAATGTAGCCTCAAGCTTCTGTGAGCACATTAACTGCTAAACAATGAAATCTATAGCATGTTTGTAGTCTCTCACACACTTTTACAGTTAAACACACACATACACACATACACGCACACACACACACAAACAGCCGCAGAGGCATGCAGAGAGGGCCTCTCGTGTGGGACTATTTACCCAGCGCTAATCCCAGCATTAATGGGCAGGTCCTAATAAGGTCACGGCTGCTTGACCAATTTCTGGTGATCAACATTACACGCTAACAGCCAGTTATGACGGCTGTGGGGGAAAGTCTACTGACAAAAACACAATGAGCAAGGGCAGAGTTCTCTGAAAAGGGTAGTCTGCAGCGCCATCATGGGTTCTCCACTGATTACTGCCATTAATGATGCTTTATTTTTTCAAAATAGGGTAAATAGAAATTGAGCAAACAAAGAGAGAGAGTGCATAGTGGTCCTATTTCTTTCTCTGAGTTGTACTACCTTACCTGATCTATCCAGCTTTTAATTTGTGTGATGTGACACACAAGTGAAATACTTGAACAATTTAGAAAGCACGAGGTCATGTTTGTCCTTCCCAGTATTTGGTTAAAGGATAATGCTGCCCTTTGTCGTATGAAATTCTTACCCTAATAGAACCTCAGTACATAATTTGGCATAATTTTTCCATTACTGAGATTTTCTGACTTGTTACTGTCATTGGCCTCCATTGGATCTAAATATGTGCCCTAAACATCTTCAAAAACCTCCAAAACATCAAATGTTTGATGCATGCTAAACTATGATGAGTCTGAAATATTGCTCTTTTCTATACCATAACTTTGAAGGAGGAGCTCCGAATTCCCAACTCTTTAAGAGCTCCTCTCCTCTCCTCTCCTCTCCTCTCTCAGGCATGATGTCAGTCTCCTTGGTAACAGACTCATATCCGTCCAGTGATTGGTCTGTGGTCTCTGTGACCCCGGCGGTGACCAACGTCACCGAGCGGGAGCGGGACGCCCTGCTGGCGGTGGCCGAGGTGGTGCTGCTGGCGGTCATCTTGGTGATGGCGCTGCTCGGCAACGGGCTGGTGTTGGTGGTGTTGCTAAGGCGCAGACGACACCACAACCCGCTCCACCAGTTCATGCTCAACCTCTGTCTGGCTGACCTGGTGGTGGCACTGTTCCAGGTAACACGCAAACACATACACACCTACACACTCATGCACACACACTAATACAAATCCATAGATAAACATGTGCATACCAATACAAAGCCATACATACATATGTGCAAACCAATAAAAATCCATATATACACATGTGCACACCAATACAAATCCACATATACATGCCACCAATACAAACCCATACTTTTTAACCTGACATAAATCTGATCACTGATTGGAGGTCATGATTTACCTTCATATTATTTACCACTACATCACTGCCTATACTACTTGTAGCCCCAGGCTTAAACCTAAAAATGACCCACATTCTAGAAGTACACATTCTAGTTTATCTCTTCTCTTTGTTCTCCCATCTGTACACCTGAGAATGTGAAGAGCTAGCGCTGCACACTTGCACGTCCACCGAAGACACTGCATCTTTATCTCTATCTCTGTGTATTTATATGCTGTAATTTTTTACAATACATTTGGTTATTGTAATCGGTTTCTTCAGTACTCCCTAGTCATCTTATCTTTATATTTAGCCTGTTCTCTGCTGCTGCGACCCTCCACCCTCCTCCACACACGCACCCACACACCCACGCCCACAGTCCTTCCCTGCAACTCAATGCAACCACTTCCTCCCCCTCTTCCTCTTTCAGGTGTTGCCCCAGCTGGTATGGGATGCCAGGGGCCGGTTTCCTGGCCCCGACTTCCTCTGTCGCCTGGTGAAATACCTCCAGGTCCTCGGGATGTTCGCCTCCTCCTACATGATCGTGGCCATGACGGTGGACCGCCACTACGCCATCTGCTGCCCCCTGCAGGCGCACCGCAGCGGGGCCACGCAGCGCTGGAACAGGTTCATACTGCTGGCCTGGGGGCTGTCGCTGCTGCTCAGCCTGCCACAGGTGGGGGGTGGGTGGGGGTGGGGGGGTAGGTGGGGGAGGTGGGGAGGTGGGGGGACAGGGAGACAAGGTCAAGGTTTAATATACTGGAGGTTTGATGGATGTTAAAGTTTAATATACTGCCTGCCTTGAGGATTGACAATAAAAAATACGCAGACATGGAGACACAGAGGCAGACACTCTCACGTTGTCCCATCAGTCTTTACTCCCAGTAATCTCTGTCACCCCCTTCCCCCCCACACACACACCTTTTTACCCTCAGGTGTTCATCTTCTCTCGTTCGGAAGTGGCCCCGGGGGTGTATGAGTGTTGGGGCCACTTCGCTGAGTCCTGGGGCCTCAAGGCCTACGTGACCTGGATGACCCTGGCTGTCTTCATCCTCCCCGTCCTCGTCATCACTGTCTGCCAGGTAGGGATAGAATAGAATACAACAGAATAGAATAGAATAGAATATATTCACTTAATGTCGCTGCTCCCATTGGCAGCCATTTTTTGCAGGGGCCATTCCGCATCCTTCCATGTAAGCAGTACATTCTATTCTGCTGGACTGAGCGTATAGCACAGCTTTTCAGCCTGACATGAATATTTATGAGGTAAATTCATTGTATAATCATTAGGGATGGAACGATATGCTTATCTCACAATATGATTCAATACACAATATGGGGTTCACAATTTGATACAACCATAATACGATGTAATAAATATAATAAATATATTAAATTCAATGACAACAAAGCAAATAATATAATTTGGATGGAGAGCTTGTGAAATTGTGATGGGCAAGCCGTCTCATCTGTGATTACTACAGCAGAAAAAATGTAGCTAACATTGCAATATGAAGATTACTGGTTGGAGGTCATAGGTCAAAGTTTACCCACCTTTAGGCCTCACTGGTCTTTTCCCTTCCCTTCTCCCTCAGGTGCGAATCTTCAAGGAGATCCACAACAATCTGTACCTGAAGTCGGAGCGCCGCCTCTCCCCCGCATCCCTCCCCCCGTCCAGACAGGACAGCCACAGAGGAGGAGGAGGAGCCAGCAGAGGGAGGTGCAGCAGCTCCCTGTATGCTCTGCCCACCACCTTCAATAACCATGGGAGTCACACCAGCTTTGACCCTGCATCCACCTATCAGCACCTGCCGATGGGCCCCCTGAGGTCCCACAGCATTGCTTCACATTGTGATGTTCACCCCTACACTACTGTCTATCCTGGTGAGAGCCATTCTCATTCTCTTAAAGCCATTTTGATCTAAAGGCTTATGCTTTAATGCTTGAAATTTGTTCTTAGACAAATATAAATAGTGAAGTTGATGCCTATGTATGAATTTCTTTCCAAAGCGTTTGCCTTTCCATCAAGGCAAAGAGCGGCTACTTTAAATAATCTCAAATATGAGATAGTTTTAATTTGTTTTAACACTTTTTTGGTCACTGCATAATATAACACATTTGTGTTATTTCATAGTTCTAATGTCTTTACTATTATTCTATGTGGAAAATGGTAAAAAAAAAAAAAAAAAAAAAAAAAATGTAGTGTGTCCAAACTTTTGACTAGTCAAGATAGTGGGCGTGCTTTCTATTCTATTCTATTCTATTCTATTCTATTCTATTCTATTCCAAAAAACATTCGTACAATTGACATAGAAAATTCACAATACAAACCAGTCATATGTTCCAGCAGTCAGCCAGCAACATACATTATAAAAAGCAATTTCAAACATCAAAGAAAAAGTGAGATAGTATTGCTTTAAAACCATTGGGGGGAACAGGTAATTTGAATTTTAAAGAGCTTTGCAGGCTTTTCCATTTATGTAGTGCTGGCAAACGGTGTAATTTAAAACGAACCAGCATAATCTGGTACCATAATTACTGGATGAAAAAGACAGTAGAGTTGCAAGCTACAGGGGTAATGAAGAAGCACAGGATTTTTTTCCCCCTGCTCCTTATTACCTGGTAATCTTAATAATGTCCACCTCAAAGGTGCATGCAGGCAGACTGTGTGATGTACTGAACAATGTCACATGATGTACTGTCAATCTAAAAAGAATCCGAAAAATCACAGCATGACCAGAACTCTTCCTGTAAGTGCATAAAAAACAAAGATTTATTTTAATTGACCTTTATATTTAATCGGCATCAGATGTGTCCAACTCACTTTGGATTCATTAGGCTCAGAAAGTGGATTTTCTTCCAAATTGTAATACTGAGAAACATTTTGGACAGAGACAGTTGTCATGTGCTTGAAGGAATAAACCTACTTGAGAATGAATGCTCCATCATTAGCAAAACAATAGCAGTTTGTATTTCCCTTGATTAAATCAAAAGTGATCCTGAATCATCCTAATCTGTATAGAAATGAGAAGACTACATAAGGTCACAGCCTTCTGTGTCTTATCTGTCCAATAAGGGGCAATGAAAAGAGATAGTATCACCTTTGTTAACATAAATTATCTAAAAGGATGAACACCTGCACACTGTCCTCACTTGCTAATAGATTATATTTATCAAAAAAGCAAGGTTTCGGTCTATGTGACCTTCATCAGACAACACGTTGCAGGTGTGCACGGCATCTTTAAACTTAAAATAAATTATGACATTCATCCCCCTTGTTTTAGGTGAAAACTTGATAAATGAATAAGAGACTCTTATAACCCTCTCCTTCTACAGCTGAGTCTCCCTGTATGTCTCTCCTCTCAGGTGAGCTGCAGCCTGATGTGCTTCCTGAGCCTGCGGTGCCCCCTGCTGTCTGCTGCCCCACCCGGGCCCTGGCCCCGGCCCAGGCCACACCCGCCCCCGCCCGGGGCGGAGGGGTGACGGCAGCTATGTCGAAGACTGTGAGGATGACGCTGGTCATAGTGCTGGTCTACTCGCTCTGCTGGGCCCCTTTCTTCAGCGTACAGCTGTGGGCCGCATGGGACCCCAACCCACCGCTGAACGGTACGGTGCCACCAGCAGCACACACACACACGCACACACACACACATACACACACATACATATACAGATATATCCACGCAGACATACATATACACACATTGAAATACATACATGTACATACATGCGATGCACACTCACACACACACACACACACACACACACACACACACACACGCAGATATACACTCACATACATGTACACACACATACACACGTACACACATTCAGATATACACATACATCCATATATATACAGTACATATACATATAAACATAGTTCACGCACTGTAATACATACATGCACATACATGCCAAACGCATACACACACACACACACACACACACACGCACACACACACAAATTCACACATCTATTCACACATCTATTCAATGTCTTTATAAAGGGATACTGATGACTAAAATCACTTTTCCTCCACTGAAAATCAACTTTTATGTGATCATGCCACAGTGGATGATGTCATTCCTGCTTCAAATCTGTCCATGTTTGTTGTTGTGTCTCACATCACAGCATGCTGCGCCCTGATTCAAGTTTCCCTGAGGAATTCTGACAAATATTTTGTCCTGTACATCCCATGCAGTCTCAGATGTTAGAG
The DNA here is from genome assembly GCF_046629955.1 of Centroberyx affinis. Lineage (NCBI taxonomy): Eukaryota > Metazoa > Chordata > Actinopteri > Beryciformes > Berycidae > Centroberyx > Centroberyx affinis. Next base: position 375,968 of record NW_027278738.1, on the reverse strand, counting down.
CTGCCACTCCTGCTTCCTCTGCTTTTGTCCCAGCTGCCAAACCGAGGGATAAATGCAGTAACAGTGAAGCACTTTAACTTTCCAGTTTCCTCTGAGAATTTGGGACTGGAACTATAAAAAACTGAAAACACGATGTGAGAAATTACGCATCAAGACGCAAACTATGCATCATTCATATACAGTGGTGGGAATTTACTGAGTATGGACATGACGCTCTTACATGTGTCACGTGTACACTATCATATAAATATAAATCTGTACATATGAATGTTTCCTCTAAGCTGCCACCACCCTTATCGCTCCTCCTCTGTGTGTGTGTGTGTGTGCGTGTGTGTGTGCAGGCGCGGTGTTCACCCTGCTGATGCTGCTGGCCAGTCTGAACTCGTGCACCAACCCCTGGATCTACTCGGCCTTCTCCAGCAGCGTCTCTCCGGAGCTTCGCCTGCTGCTGCTCTGCCGCGCACACACACAGCGCCGGGGCTCCATACCAAACGACTCCACCACCACACACACCTCCAACTACTGAACCACACACACACACACACACACACACAATCATACATCCAAGTGCACTCAGAAATTCCCCAGTCATGTGACAACACACCCAAGCTTCTGAGTCTTCATATTGTACTCTGAACTCTCTCTGCTGTAGTCTCTGTAGAACACAATACAGCTGTTGATGCATATTTTTCACACATGAACAATGAAGCATTCTCACTATAGGTACAACTGGTAGTTTAGATACAGATCGCTGTGATAAGGTTTATACAGACATAATGTTTTATTATTGTAAATAAATCGAAATGTTCGTCTGGCCTTTTTGCATCTGGTTGCTGATTCAGAAATCTGTCTCCTTTTCTCCTCCCATCTTTTGACATAAAGGAATCGATACGAGGAGTTTTGTTTTAAAAATGGTTTATTCAATCTCTCAGCAGTCATATAAACAAGACCTCACACATACAAACATAAAAAACATCACAGTTGAACTTATGCTAGTAAAAATCATGTTATTTTCCAGAAATTTGATACTACATTGTTTGATTTGCTCTTTTTGAAATAAAAAGGTGCTGCAGCAATGTACCATTATCAGAAACCCCACGTTTCAACGAAATGGTTTTGTTCCGGTCCTTCAAGGTGTCGCGCTTTCTTTTCCCCTCCCAAAAAACAAAAAACAAAAAACAAAGATCAATTCTCATCTCAAAGGCATAATACCTGAAAAGTGAGTCAATTTTGCATCGACCTCTCCAAACTTTGTCAGATCAGATTCAATCAAACCATTTCTCTTAGTCGCCTGTTGGCTGACAGGATATAATATACCCAGAGGTTCATGAGTGTCAGTCTGCTGTCACTAACAATCAAGTATTGGAGGAGGAGGGGAGACAGTCGCGAACTTGTGAAGTAGATCATCAAGGCCCATTAATTTGGGCAAACTAGCCCAAGACAGCAGCCCCATCTGCAGCTACCTTCCCCACCCCGCTGTAACACCATGAACACTGGACAAGTTTCCACTTCTGGTAGAAAGAGGGAGAACTGGGGCACAGTAACTCTCCCACTGGTACCATTCGTACCTGACAAAACTACTTCTCTTTCCCGCTGATATGAGTCTGGTTGGTACAGACACAAAAAAAAAAACCCCAAAAAACAAAAAACAGTAAAATCAGTTTGTTTTTTTTGAACAAATTACATACTTTGTGATGAATTTGTCTGAAATGTATTAATTACATTTGGTCATGGCATAATTACCATACATCTGTACAACAAAAGAAAAACAAAAGAAAAACAAAAACCACACTAGCATACAGTGTAAACATACACCCTTTCTAGTAGATTCATTCACATCCCACCTTTAATAGAAAATGTGATGATGCCAAATGGGGTTTGCCTGTCCGTTGCCTTGTTGCTTTACCTGTGTGTGTATCTTACAAAGTGGGCTATATGGTAAGGGACTAAGTAATATTTCGGCTAAGTAAACCTTAGCCGAAATGAGCAATGACTGTGTGGCATGTTTCTCTGTGAAACTGTAAAAAAAAAAAGCATGTGATGAAAACAAAAAAATAAAATAGCATAGTAGTGTTCCATAACAGAAAAAATAACATTTAGCGCTGTTGTATTTTACATTTGAAAGGGGTATTTTTCGAGAGTTTTAAAAGTGAGTGGTGCAAAGGCTCAGGCGGTCTGTTGAAGTGACTAATAGGACGCAAAATAGTTGTCATTTGAAAGAAATGATCATCTGAACCTGAATCTCAAATCTCAAAGCTGAAGACAGCTTCTCCTTCAAAGCTGTCAAACTTTTTATGTGATATGTTGTCAACATCAATTTTTACTTAAAGCAAAATTGGCCTCATAATTCAAAACTCAAAAATGTTCACCAAGCAATATACAGGGGATGAAACATCCAAGTTTAAAAAGCCTATACCAGTCTGCAGAGGATGCTGCTCTCTGCTGCTGGATCCTGGTAGAACAAGACAGGAACGAGTCTCACAAGTGCCTCAGCAGTTGATGTTGGCCGTAAACTAAAAACTTTGTCAATGCACTTTTCATTATTACTGACTATCTGCAGCCTATTTCTAACTGAAGACATTGTGGATCTGATATAACACTGTACATTTTTCAGACAAACTGAAAGACGTGTGGACACACAAATGAAATGAAACTAGGCTACAGTTTAGACTGTTCGTACAAATACACACACTTTCTCTCACACACATACTTGCACTCACCAAAATACATCAAAACCCATTAAAAAGATTACTTGTAGTCAGATTGTCATTTTACAGTGAGCTAAAATAGATTTTTTTTTTAAAAACACAAAAAGTTTTGTTGATACAATTGTAAAACTATTGTGTATTATTCATATAAAAAAAACACTAGAGTGCTGCGACTCTCAAGATCAACGGGGTTAAAATCAGGGTTGTGTGTGATTATTCAGAGTGAGATATTTTTCCTATTTTGGCACCGCAGCAGGGCAGGTCATAACACACACACACACACACCCCGTTAATCCCATCCTTTAGTCCATCTAGCAAAATCACAGCCTATTATTTCCCACAAAGCAGCATGTGGTGTAATTTAATACTGTGAGAGGTCACGTTGCGGGTCGCGCAACATGAGGCGGTCTGTGAGGCGGAGGAGCTTCATTGTGTGAACGTTACTGTTAAGGTGTGTCCTAATCTTAATCAATATGTCAGTGTATGATGGGCTGTTCTGGTTCCGTTGTGTATAATACACAGTTACACACACAGTGTACACACAGTTTATGTACAAATACACAGTTAAAAACTCTAGAGCCCTCTACACTGCAGATAACTAGATTTGTAATCTTGCAGTCTTACAGCATCAGACCACCAAGTCCTCTTAAAAGCTTCTTGGTTCCTACATTATTTTCCATTTTTAAATTCCACACTTCCACACCTCTATTTTTAAACCTCGCTGATTAATTATTTGTTCATTATTTTACCTCTTTGACTACAGGTTAACAATATTACTGCTACTGGTATAAACAGTACTTTTCATTTCATTCAACTTCCAGATTTGTTTCCCCAAATTTTCTCACAATCGTTTGAAAACCTGGAGAACCTGGAAACGTCCTTCACTCCACACCCCAAGCCGACACCAGAGCTACAATGTGAACATGGCACAGACAGACATATCTAATAAAAATATGTCCTTTTGTATTAATTTATGTCCAGCCCTTGAGGAGTGAAGCAATGGAAGTGTGTGCATGTGATATGTGTGGGAAAGTGTACAGTAATTCTGAGTACTGTAACAAAATGTATTGTGTGTCTCTCTGAGCTCTCGCTTTGACAGATGCAGCATTGAGGCAGAGTTGAATGTGTGTGTGTGTGTGTGTGTGTGTGTGTGTGTGTGGACACTGGGCAAGGTTCTGAACCATTATGGCAGCTCAAGACCCTGAGAGTAAAGTCCTCATTGATTTACTACATTATCTTACAGTCAGCCTGTCTGTTGTGCATCTAACTGGTGCTTATATATATGTGTGTGTGTGCGCTTCTGGAGGACTTCAGTTTACCAAAGGCACATCCAATACCATTACCAGAGGTCTCTATACAGTGAAACACGGCTTGATGAGCGTTACAGTCAGCTGTTAGCTAGAGTAACGTCACAGGAGCGGGTCCCACCTTTCACTGATGAAGGAAATGAGTTTGTTTGTAGGGTTTCAGGGTTTTAGCTCTCTTTAGTCGCTGTGTGGTTTTACTGTGCAACTGTGAGACTTTCCCAAGATATGTGTGTGTTTCTGTGAAGTGTGTGGATGCGGTGTGTGTCTTGAGGGTCCGTCTTCATTCACTACACAGTGTCCTCGTCCATCTTTGCGACGTCGTCTAACGTGACGGCTGCCGGCACGTTGTTCTCCTCCACCTCCTCCGCTGCTTTGGAGGGCGAGGGAGGCGCCAGCATGGCGGCGCGCTCCTCCTTGGGCTCCTCCCTCTCTCTCCTCTCCTCCTCTTTCTTCTCCCGCGCCAGCAGGCGGTAGTTGATGCCCATTCCCGTGAAGAGGAAGATGCTCGCGATGATGAGGATGATGCCGGACGAGATGTAGGTGTAGTCGTAGTGGTGGTAATAGTTGTAGAAACTACCTGAAGGTGGACAAGAGACAAGCGAGAGAGGCTTCAAAGGTTTGTCTGGACCAACATCTGATTACCATATCTGTGTACAGTCTATAAAAAGTTAGCTACACTGATAAATGAAAACATGGATATATGGAGAGAAAGTCGCTTTTTAGTGTGTTGGAGTGTTGAATGGGGGAAAGAGAGAGTCAAAGTGCTTTTCCACCCCATTTCACCCAGTGCAAATTCAACCCTCCACCCTGCCTCAAATCTTCCTTTTCATTTTCCAGATAGCTTAAACGATAATTCTGGGTATTTTCAACCTAGGCCTTATTTTTCTAGCTTATGCCATCAAGACGATTGATTGCGTTGAAAATTTCATCACTTCCTTCACTAGATCTTTACGTACCTCTCAGCTGCAGGGAGCGCACTCTCCAATATACACCCACAGGGCCAATACAAACTCCAACAGTCGAACCCAAAAAGCGAATAAAATGTGTCTTTTCAACACAATGACACTCACACTGGCTACACTAGGACCTGCCTACATCCAATTTTCCCATTATCCATTACCTGAAACTTGAGTATATGTATTACATTATTAGATATGTTATTTTAACTAGTGTGAGCTAATTGGCAACAAGACCGTTCAAGTAGTCTGATGCTGCGTTCATATCATATCGTATTTCCAATAAATATGAAGTGACTACATTTTCAACACAATCACTCACAATGGAAAAAACTAGGAAATTAAGGCCCATGTTGAAAATAACTGATTGACTGAATTGTCCTTTCAAGACCCATACTGGAGCTCCTACCTGTTAGCGGCGGGCCCAGAAGCACAGGCCCACACTCCACAATAGTGACCAGGCCCACGGCTGAGGAGAACCTCTGTGCCCCCACCAGGTCCATCAGCGTCTCAAACAGCACCGCGCTCAGCCAGCCAAAGGCGAATCCAAAGAAGATGGCGTAGATCACAAACCCAGTGTAGTCCACTGACATCGGCGCCAGCACGTGGCACACTCCGTTGTAAAGGACGGCAGCAGCGAAGAAGTACTGCACCCTGGGCCGGACCCACTTGGTGTTGGCCAGCAGGCCCATGGAGGGCCGGGCAAACATGTCGACGAAGGCCAGCACCGACAACAGGAAGGCCGCCTTCTCCTTGCTGATGTCCTTGCTTTTGGCGTAGTTGGTGAGGAAGACGAGGGGCGCGAAGAGGCCGAAGAACATGACGACATTGCCCATCAGGTAGAGCAGGAAGCCGCGGTGTTTGAACAGCGTCAGGTCGAGGAAAGAGTTGATGGTCTGCATCACCGTCTTCTTGGGCTGCGGCTGCACCACGCCGTCCGCCGCCTTCCCGTCGCCCAGCTCCGAGTCGGGCTTGGCCGGCAGGGGCTTGGGTCCGATGGGGCGCATGAGGGAGCCGGCCACGCAGCAGTTGAGCAGAAGCCCTCCCAGTATGAGGAAGCTGCCTCTCCACCCAAACTGGTCGAACAGCCAGGAGTTGAGAGGGGCCAGGGTGGACAGGAAGACGGGGCTGCCCGCCATAGCGATGCCGTTAGCGATGGGCCGGCGCTTGAAAAAGTATTTACCGATCATGGTGAGAGCTGGATTCAAGTTGAACGCCAGTCCCAAACCTGGAGAAAGAGAAAGTTGGTGGGATGGAACAGAGAGAAGGAGGGATGCATGAGGAGAGGTGTAGGGATAGAGGAATGAAATGAGGACAAACACAAAATCTTTTTAAACTGCAACCATGTCCAACCATGTCAGCTTTAATAAGTCTTCAAAGTGCTGAGTTTACAAACCAATCAATTGCACGGGAAGTTAAATGCTAGGCACAACTATAAACGGTACATTTTTACAGCTTATCTGTGGTACATTTAAGCTACTGACCTCCTATCACTCCTATGAAGAAGTAGAGCTGCTCCACAGTGTTGCAGAAGGAGGCAGCAACCAGCCCCGACCCGGCCAGACAACCTCCCACCATGATGATTGGTCGACTGCCAAACTTATTCACAAGGATACTGCTGATTGGACCTGGAGGGAAGGAAGGGAGGGACAAACAGAGGCAATGAATATCATAAAGAGCATGGATGTAATGAATAAGATCAGGGCAGTGTTGACCCTTATAATGCGGATTATTGGGACTCAACAAGGAGTGATGGTGGGTGACAAGTAGAACCTGGATGCATTATTGACCAAATATAGCACGTTTAACATTTATACTGACCAAGACCATTATGTAAATAATGCAATTAAAATGATTTATTACATCTGACCATTCCAACTGTTCACCAGCAGGTGGTGCCATGGCACCAAAGATAAATACAGGCGCAGTAAACGATTGTGTAACAGTGCTGGTTGCATGGATGTTACATGGAGGAGAGGAGGGAGGAAGGAAGGAGAGGAGGGAGGCCAGGCAGTGCGATGTGTGGCCTGGTACATAGCAGAGTGAATTTTCATTGGTAACAGATGCACATGAGAGACAAAGAGCAAGGAGGGAGGAAAAAGGGAGGGAAAAACAGAAAGCTGCTCCAGAAGAAACGGAGAAGAGAAGAGAAGAGAAGAGAAGAGAAGAGTGTGTCAAGGCACTCCACGTGTCTTAGCCCGCCCGCCTGCCTGCCAAGTCTCCTATGAATGGGCCTTCACATGGATCCAGACTGACACTGGCTCTGCTGAATGCATCTAAACAAAGTATAGGCCTGGAGCATCTATAACTCCATGTACAACTATTCTGCATGCAAGCACAGCGAGTGAGTGACACAGAAAGAGGGAGAAAGAGTGCGAGAAACGACAGCAGAAGAAAAAAAGCTGTCACTCTCCTCAGCCCTAACTGCTGAAGATTATGTCTGTCTATGTGTGTGTGTCCCCAGCTGTTATATAAAGTGGATTACGCGCAGGAGAGGGCGGGAAACCCAAGAGATAGTGAAGAAGAGAGAGCTACAGGAACTACAGAAACGTAGTATATGGATGATCTATGAAGGCAGATGCGCGTATCATCCCATTCAAGTCGACCATGTCTCATTGCCATTCTTCGGGGTTCTGCCAACCCGGATCCATTTCCTCACAGCCTGCCTTGGCCCGAAACTCCTTCACATAGACCTTGGTGGTCTGCCCTTGAAATCTGGCAATTAACCACTTTGGCAGGGGGTGCGCTTGTATGCGCGAGCACACACACACTCACTAAATACCTCTCAGACACCTAGCTTATGTGTTCTGTCTGTCATTGAGGGTCTGTGTGACACAAAGCCTGTCTTGGTGGGTTGCCATGTTAGGGGGTGGTGGGCTTCCAAGTGAGTTTAAAAGTGGCACACGCTGAATAAAAAGGAACCATGTGGCTCTGCTGTCACATGCATCGTGGTACAAACACTAGAGATACACAACACGTAGACACACACCACCTCGAGGCTATGGCATTCCTTTTTAGCGGGTGGGTGCCAAGCGAAGTAAACAAAAGTGAACTTAAACAAGGGCAGGAATGAGTCTGCGTCCACTCAATACACACCCTCACGCACACACAGTCATGCACACGCACACATGCAGACATAAATCAGCTGTGACAGTCTTTGTTGCGGTCTGGCAAAAGACAAAGGGGGCAGTGACTAGTGTTCTCAGAGATATTATATAAACGATTCATTCTCCCCCTCCCTCCATCTTTCGCTCTCACTGTGGAAGAGAGAACAGCAGGGAGGGGTGAAGAGAAACCTGTCCTCAGCCCTACCAAATACTGACACCAGCACCAGCATGACACAACTGACGAACAAGCGTTGAGAATGATTTCGGCGGCGACAAGCTTCTCCGATTTTTTATCTAATTTTAGCTTGGTGACGCATACACTGTTGCTGCTTATAGTGCTGGATCTAAATGTTCTAGATTTGATTATACATGAGAATCCCTAGAACCCGCAAACCCCTTTCTCTTGTATTCTACCAGCCATTACACAGCTTATTTTCCTATTCAAACAGGTTCTGGCTTTTGAAGTGGAGGATGAAAAGACTGAGAAGACTGATAAGAGCTGGTGATGAGTCAGTCCCACCAGGAAAAAAATAAAAGAGGGATGATATGTCAGGTGCTATCTCTCTCTCAAACAACCGACTGGATTGGTCCTGGCAGTTAAATTGCAGAATATTTCTCCACCAGTCGAATTACTCACAGACCAATATCTCTCCATCTGGAGTAAGTCTTTATTCAAGTCCCTTCAACTGTGTATGCATACATGGTACTGTAAGACACTTTGATTAAAAGTGACCACCTAACAGCTTATGTTCACTATGCTCTGTATTTTGTCTCTCCCAGACTCTCCTTCTATCCACCCTCTTCCTCTCCAGTACTGGTCTGTCACTCTGCTCTCTTTACTTCAGTAAGGATGTTAAGATCCCTAACTGTATTGTTAGATTGGATGTACAGTGTGAGAACCCAACGTTGACAATCAAGAATGGTGGCTTTTCATTCATTTGCTGAGTCAGTGAGCAGCTGAACAAGTCATTCACCTGGTTGCTTCATGCCTGATCATGTCAGTATACTGTAGGCTGTAACAGGCATGTGTGTGCAGTGTGCATGCACAAATGCAGACATGCTTAATCTGTCTTCCTCCAGGCCAGTAGCCAAAGTCCCTCCCACCACCCAAGTCATGTTGCACTGTGCATTACTGCCTTATAATAATGACAGAAGATCTGAAAAATAACTGGAGACCTTCAGTGGGAGAATCTGGGATTTTATCAAGTGACTGAGTGATAGTGCCTTTACACTTTATAAATGTTCAAGGGGACGGCAGTCAGTCGTCCTAGATCAGCAGTCCCTCTCAGAGAGGCCCTGGCCAGTGGGACTCTGCCAAGTGGCCAAATGCAGCAGACCATAGGCCAATTGGCAGAGGAGTTAGTTCAGTGTCTCACTTCATTACAAGATCACATACACAACCATAACCATGGACATAACTGCCCACAGTCAATTAACTGTACCGGTCTGTACTGTACTGTGGGAGGACAGACCAAAGCTCAAAGGGCAGATGGGATATCTAGCAATCACATCAGCTCACCCTTTTAGTTTGACATTTTTTTCACTTTACACTTGGCACATACATGGCTCTCGGACCAGACTATTAGTTTGTTTCAGAGAGGTCCGAGTTATTTTCAAGTGTTTACATCTGTGCAATACCCCTGACTAAACAGTCATCACTCTGACTTTGGATGGCTTAAATGGACCATGTGTAAAAACACTGTTAAGTTATTCAAAAACAGCTTGTTAGCATTGTCAGCATTGACATGCCTCACAACTAGCAGCACCCATTTATTTCAAAGAGGAATGCTAACAAGCTGTCTGTAGGGTATCTGAAGGCAGCTTTTTCCTTCTTGCTGAACCTAAAAATCAAGTCAAGCTATCCATTTACACTCACTTTCAACCATTTTTTTAGGCAGGAACCATATCTTATGTCTTGCGATACAAATTTAGCATTTTATTCAGTCTACCTCTTATTGTATGGACTTGTAATGATTATGGCAAGACAGCCATTAGCTTTTGATATTAATTTCTTCAGAATTACTTGAGGACTTGTGTTAGTCCTGCAATGGGATAGGCTCCAGGCCCACTGATCCTTAAAAGGAAACAGATAGAGAAAATGAATGAATGAATGAATGAATATTTGAGGACCCACTGCAAGTCATGTTGGGGGTCAGGACAAGCAAGCAGCCACCGCTTACTTAATTTTAACAGTTTCCCTTTTTCTTTACACCAACCCCCCACCCAGCTCAATCAGACAGTTTCTTGGATTAATCACTTTCCTTCTCAATTTTTACATTATTTTTCTTTTATTTTGCATCTCGCTGTCACTAAATCACTCTGTGCAGAGCATCCTGCCCATTGCTAGCTGGTTCACATTGTAGTCAGCTGCCACTGACGTCATCTGAGCTTGATGAATGAGCATGTGTGACGGGTTTGTTTGTGTATTTGTGTGTATTTGCCTCATGTCTAACCAATGAGTATATGGTTGTGGCTGTTTAAGCCCAGTGTTGGCAGTCCAGTCATGCAACCTCACTCAAACCACAAGCATGATGACATCATCAACTGGCGACTCACAGAAGAGTCTTGTGCCAATCCAGACAGCCTGACATAGAAGATAGGGAAGTCTCACTGAGGTCATTGCTACAGTGTGCAGTGGCAGTTCATACCTACTCGACACAAAGAGCATTCACAAATCTCGAAAAAACTACCTCAACATCTGCCTCCTGTTACATCAGTGACTCCTCCTTCAGTTCCCCCTCCAAACTGCCCTGACCAATTGAATAAGTCTGCCTTCAGGCAATAAAACCTGGCACACAGCTCTGAAAAGGTTGAATGAGCAAGTGAAGTCTCATGACAAATAGATACTATCTTTAGATACAGCAATGTGGATCTTTGAACTAAGACAAAGAAGAGGGAAAAGAAGAGGAGATAAGATGGTAATACCTGGTGAATAGGCTATGTTGGTTAAACACTTTGGAGAGACCTAACCAGACAGAAATTCCACTTTACACTGCACGTCTGGAGAAGGAGGAGATGACAGCCAAAGCCAGAAGGAGGAGGAGAGAATAAACAGAGGGCTGAAATCAACTGTCTTATCTCAAATTATGGTCAGGGTTTGCTCACTCTCGCATATTTACGGGTGAAAGAGTGAGCGGAGAGAATAATTTCTCTCCCTCTCTCTCTCTGTGTCAGATGGGGAAACAAGAGTGAGACTGTTCAGCTGAGATAATGTGGGAGAGCTGGTGTAAGTGAACCAAATTATCAGCTTTTCTCATCTACACCCCGTCTTTCTCACCCTCTCCTCTCTTGCCCTCTCTTTTGTCCGCCGCTCTCCAAATCATGAAAGGGAATGAGGAACTTGCTGCGTGTTAGACGGGAGCAACCTAGCCTGAAACTGGGTCAATGTCACTGTTTCCTAAATCCTGCCTTATAAAAATGCAACTGGGGAGGCTGCTGTTGTGCCAGTGCAAATAAACGTTTGACTAAGTGGAAGAATTGGCTGTTTTTACAGATCACGTTCAAAGCATGGCTAGTTCTGGCCTCTAGCTACATTGCAGACTTCTTATAAGTTCCCTCTGAGATCATCATCAGGGCATTTCTAGGCTCAGCACTTAAGGTCAATGTGCTTCTGCTATAAGGGCCGCCAAAGTGAGTGGGACCTCCCCTTGCATCTAGTCTTCAATGGATTATTGAACTACGCATTTTGTGTTTGATGGTGACGTCTAATTTTAATCTCCCTTTTTATACAGTATGTTTTAGTGTTGTTTTTACGCCTTTGGTAAGGCACTTTGTAAACTCTACTTTTAGAAAAGTGCAAAAGATGTTATCTTTATTATTTCAATGTATGCTTTCCCCTGTTCCCAAGTTCTCTAGTAGCGTTCATGGGATTACAGCACCACAAATATCTGCATCCCTTTTCATATCTTGCTTGCAAGTACTCCTAAGTATCCATTTCATCCTGCCTTCTCCATTTCTCTGTCTTGTCTCCTGCTCTCCATTCAGCAGTAGGTCTTATTAAAGCTGTGCAAATGCTGAAGAGGAGGGAAGAAGAATTGGTAGCATTAGCAGGGCAGGAGCAAAGGGTGGGGGGGGAGGCTTGTGTTTGTTTTGCTTCAGTGGAGGGTGGAAGATAAAGAGATAGAGTCTCGTAAGAAACACCTCATGCCCAGGCCCCGGCTAAATCTCTCAAACAAGCAAACAAAAAGAAACGGCCTCGAGATACTGCCAGCCACGCAACCGTAAACATCAACACACCCTCATCCAGCGATCCCTTTTCATTCACTGACACAAACACAGGACCCACCCTAAGCATGATTATGGCTTCAAAGATAATGCAAATTTTTGCTAAATATTGTGATCACCATAGTTAGGTCTTGATGATTTGAGGAACAAAATAATTTGACTGCACTTTTGGCATCTCATATCAACATTTTGACTATTTTCAACTCCTAGAGAATGAAATTAAATGTTTCAATATTGCCAATGCTGACATGCCAATATTTTATGATTATTAATTGTGGAATCTGAAATTACAATATACAAACATACATGAATAACTGTGCAGCCCTAACAACACACACACACACAGACACACATACACACACAGACATCCTATCCCCTTTCTTGCATACACCCCCAAAACCTGCTGCAGACACAGACCCCCAATTCTCCTACTCACACACACACACACACACACACACACTGTTGTACATTATGCCGCTCACCTCCAGCATACATGACGGCCAGCATGATAGAGGAAATCCAGGACACCTGGCTGGGCGTGGCGTCAAAGATGATCTCGATCTCCTTGAAGAAGACGGTGATGGACTTGGGGAAGGCGTAGGAGAAGCCGATGGAGATGAAGGCCCCCACAACCACGGCCCAGCCCCAGCCACCCTCGGGAGGGGTGTACCCCGCCGGCCCACCCAACGCTGGAGGCATGGCTGCTCAAGACGAGAGGAACGAGAGGGAAGAGGATGGAGTTGAATGCCGTTGAGGGTTGGCTGGTCCTTTGGAGGTTAAGAGACACAGTTGGATTGGGTGAGCTGGGATCAGAACTCACACCAGGACCTGTGGGGGAGGAGAGCAGAGAGTGTGTGAGAACAGACACTGACTGAAAGAAGGCGCAAGAAGGTGAGGGAGAAAAAATATCTTTTCCTAGTTCTTGGCATTGCATCTCATTTCCTGACTTACACTCAACTGCAAAATGAAATACGATGGTTGGGAGGGAGGGAGGGAGGAGAGGAGACTGAGGATGATAGGCAAATGATAGGAAACAGGGTGGGAGGAAATAAGATAGAGACAGATGAATGTTTGTGATTAATGTTTTTTTTTTTATTAAAGTGCTAAGTGTTGGCATGGTGAGAGAGAGGAGCATCTGTGCTCCAAATGCATCTGTTCCGGGACGTACGCCAACATACCAGCGGCAGACAGGCTAAATATGGCAACAGGTGCGTTATTCATTTTATGGGTCTATATGCAAAGGAGATTAGATTAGACCGCATGTCAGAATGCGCAAAGACAAACCAACGGTCTTTGGCGTTCGCTGCTGGTTTTTCTGGTGATGCATGCTATTCCTGTGTTATAAACAGGGAGGGGTGCAGGGGTCACAGGATATTTCCAATCTCAACCAAAAAAAGGTTGAAATTCCCTGGGCTATAGCCTCCTTCGCTGAAGTCTTCCATCTAAATGTCCTCCTTTGCCAGCGGACAAGACTACTCAATATAGGCCAGACATAACTGAGCTATTTATGGTCTGTTCTGAGATCAACTCTGCTACTGTTTGGGCCACTTACCTTAGATGGTCCCTAGATTACAAAGAACAGAGGCACTTTAGCAGCTCACAAATACTAAACTGTTAAATATGCACAGTGACACTATGTATGAAAACAAAGATGACCAATGCTATGTAGCACTCTATGAAGCTGCAGATAGTAATGTGAAGAGAGAGTAAATAAGAAGCTAGGTTCTGTATGGCACTGAGCCCTGGAAAAGTAAGCGGCCACTTCTCCACAATAGGGCCGAAGGGGGCCAACTGAAAAAGTTCACTGGACTTGGCACCATTCAGGCCTATTTGAAATGACATGTAGTCCACCTCACAATCAAGCAAGGGCCTAGCCAGCCTTGTTGAGCCTTTTAGTGGCTAATGAACAGCCAGGCCTCTGGGTCCCCTACATGGCTTTTAACCTAGATCACATTGTAAACAACCATGTCCTACCAATCATTACACTGTCAGCCACGGTAACTGGTTAACTCAGCTCTGTGGTTACAGGGCGTCCTGATGTCTTGATCTGGTTACAGGCATTACAAGTACTTACAATTGTTGACTCTCCTGGCTCTGAGAGTTTATAACCAATTACAGGTACAAACACACACACGCCACATATACAAATGCGTGCGTGTGTATACACAGACATTACAGTTTAAAATAGACTTCTACATTAGTGTCTTCAGTACTGCTCATGGCCCTGCTTTTGTTCCCCTCTCACACAAAAGTAGAGTAGGCCCAAGTGATAGAAAACCTGTCAGTCACAACAGCGAGGCAGATCCTTTGTAAGTGTCAAGTGTCAAGTGCCTAAGTAAGGTGTGTGAGAGTGTAAGTCAGCGTACTGCCAGTGGAATCATGGATATCTTACTGTCTGGCAAGAGCTTGATTTCATAAATCACTGCTCTTCCATTTGGCTCAATTTCAAAACTGCAGATGCTCAAGAGGGGGAGCGATAGCTGGAGAGACAGAGCCCAAAGAAGTCCCTGTTGGTCTGCACTCTGCAGAGCTGCAACATGTGAGGCCGCTCTAATTTAAAGTGGCACGTTTTGTCCTATGAGTTAAGCAGATGGGGTACACATTACTATACACCACAACACGTTCAATGTGCAATGTGCATGTGCTCCAATTCGTGGAAGGAAAGCTGGCCTCTTCGGGGCGGCGCTGTGCTTTTTTACCTGCATAAAAATAATCTGTCCTTATGATATTATAGTTACACATTGACTCCTCTGCACACACACCAATCCCTCTTCTTCCCTCTACAAACAGAGAGCAATATCTGAAACTCACACTAAATATTGCGGACTGAGGCAAGATTAGCTGTGAAAGATTCAAATTGTTTTCTCATTTCCTGTGGATCTGGTCCTAAAGAATTAAAGCAACATCACAATTTCCTTTTCCATTTTAAGACAAGAATTGGGTCTCAACTCAGACAGCAGGCCTTAAACTTTGAGTGGAGTAAAGTCTAATCTCTGGGACTACAGTGGGCAACTTGACTTCTGGGACTAATGACCAATAAAGAATCCCCATATTAGAAAAGCTGGCCCTCTTCATCTCTGCCTCATATCCATCCTTAGTGGAAATGGCAAGAAGGAAAAGCTGTAAACTCAATTTTTTGCTTTTGAATTCTATGGTGACATTTTTCACAAAGGATCCGTGAAAATTATTGAAAATGCCCATCCCTACTCTGAATATTAAGTTGAACACATGCTCCCTTTACACTATTCTAGGCACTTTGAGGATGCTACTAAAATGGTAATACTGCAGAACCCTGAGGTAAGCTAAAAGTCTGATCACTTCAGAAAAAAAATCTAATACTGCATGGCCCTTAATCAGAACCCTTTCTAAAGTGTAGCCTATGACTACTCTACTCCCCCTTTTTCTTAATGAATCCCTGCTCAGCACCTGGATTTTATTTTTCACCCTGGCAGAACCTGTTCTGCTAAATTCTCTTCCTTGCTTCCACTCTGATGTAGCAACCTGCCCTCCAGCATGTTCAGTCCAGTAATTATCATTATATTAAAACAGGATTAGCCAACAGCGAAAAAGCCATACAGCTACTAATCCTAGAGGACATATTGTACAAATCTTGATATTTGTATTATTTACTTATGTTCATACAGAATATAGGCCATCTCATAATTTTCATGTTGTCCTTATTATGTTGTTATTATTTTTATTACATTGTCTTTGTCTCAGTATGTGCTACTGCAGTTATTTTGTACATCCTGCATACATGTCATTGATTTATTTTTATACTCCTTCTTAAGTTCTAGTGTTCTAGTCTTTGCTGTATCCTATTACTATTTGCTGCTACAACAACCACATTTTCCCATCATCATCATCATTACAGTTTCATCATATCGTTTTCAGTGATCTGCCATATTTCTGAGATCTCTTCTAACAGGACACAGCCTGTCTCACCACCTCTGAACTGACTAATGTGTGTGATTGGGAACAATGTGTGTCCCTTTGATGCCAAGATAAATTCACCTTTTAGGGGAGTGATGAAATGCTGTGGTGCTGTAATCACAGTGTTTTATTGAGTCATCATACCAGCATAGTAGTTTTCCAGACTTTTCCCAGGGACCCAAGTTTTGTAGGCTGTTGTATGGGGTAATCTAACAAACTTGTCTGTTTTTAAACTAGTACATTTCAGTCATCCTCCCTTTCACTGAAGATAATTCATTTTATTGCAGAGATGGCTGCTATAGCTGCCATCTTCTGACAGAAATGTGTGCCATTTATTTTGTGTACCCAATAAAATGGGTCAGAGACCTGTGACTACAGTCAACAAATGCGGACGTCTGTATCTCTTAGAACCAACAAACAGTCAAACGGGTGACGTCAGAAACCAAACACTCAGCACACCCACAAATGTGCATGTACACGAGCGCACAGGCAGTTTCACTTCCTCCATGTTCTTATACTTGTGTCTCCTGGTGGTGTCAGTTACCGAAGCGTGTGTATGTGGTATTCACCTCGATGTGAACCATCAACAGTCAAGAATCAAAGCTCAGAATCTTTGAACCATAGCGTCTCGCCACCATGGAAATCAATGCAAACTATCAGTGTGCGTGTTTGTGTCTGTGCGCGTCTGTTTTTGTTTAGCAGCAAACATCACTGTCCTTGGCGCCTAAGCCAAGACAATTTGAGTTACAAAACTTCCAACAGTAACTCAACATTGTTTTCAAATGAATCCAGTCCAGAGGCCTAATGTTATCCAACAGGCAGAGCAATGACGCACTCAAGCACAAGACATTGATGTCAATGGGTGAAATATTAATTACTGTGTGTGAAGCAGTCTCTGGGTCATCATTTTCTGATGACTTTCCTCCACCCCCAGACAAGCAAATGAATTAAATTTTGGAGAGGAGCAACTCAGCTCTGTCTAAATGTCATCATGGCTCAAACACTGTATAGTTTACTATGAACTATTTAGGAGGGCAAATTACGAGGGCTGCTAGGTCGTCCAGGGGCCAGAGAGTAAGACTGGCAAAGACGGACCAGCCCTCTCATATTTCTCACAGAGATGTTTGCCACATAACCCCTCTTCCAGTGACCTCACTAACACACAGTCATGCATACCCTCACATGCTTGTGCAAACACACATCCATCTCTATCTCTGGGGGAACGCTGGAGCTCTAGTCCGAACCTAACCTTGGGTGTGTTTCACTACAACTACAAATGAACAAAAAATGGTATAACTTAAATGAAAACATAATAATAATACTCATAAGGCTGCTGATTGAAATTCTATTGAACACCATTATCCTACTTGCTGTAATAGAGCTCACCAACTGAAAAACAAGCTCCAAAGTGGTAACTTATACACCAGTGCTAACCAAACCAGGACTATGCTAAGCATCGGTCCTGACCTCGGCCTGGCCTGGCCTGGCCTTCCTGTGTTCAGGAGGAATGTGATGACTACAGGAGTAACACTGCAGCCAGTTTTCCCTCAGGTCTGACATAAACCACAACTCACGACAACGGCCAGATTGCATTAACTTGGAATAAATTATGTGATTATGTGAATTATGTCTAATTGACAAAAGTGCTCTTGAAGCAAATCGTCAATAAAACAAATCTGCAAAGCTAGACCACATTTAAATGCATTTTTCCCCCAAAAGTATTTCAGTTATACACCCTAGTTCAAAAAATGGTAGCACACACAAACCAAACCAAACACAGGAAGCTGGAGGATACCGCCACATCCACGCCTCTCTCTTCATCACAGTTTATAGGCCATGTGTCTACCTACAATACAGCAGCAACTGTACTGCCAGTCTGATAATGAAAGTGCCTCCTCCTGTGACCTGGAGACATGGCTATTCAAGGGGACGGACACACAAACACAAACAAGTGTTGATTTGACCTTTTTGTGTAGTAGACTGTGTGTGTGTATATATATACTGTATGCGTGTGTGCACTTTATTACGTTTATGTGAGCCGGTGTACCTGAATGTGCGCCAGGTGCATTCCTCTGGGATCAGGAAGGCCACAACTGACACTCCAAAAAGGTCAAAACTCCAGCAACACTTGTAGTATAAAACAACTTTATTATTAGACCAGGGTTACACACACACACAACTGACACTCCGCCATAACTCAATTGGTCTGGGTTTGGACAGAGTGGATATATTACTGTTACATCTAAGAGTTTTAGTTAAGTAGCTGTGAGAAAGTTCAATGTTTCTCAAAGAGAGGCTTGGGAAGTTGGGACCTGAAGAGGATTATAATGGGTACCTACACTATTCACAAGAAATTGGTACCTAAAGCTGTTGTTTTATGTTATATAACCAAAACCTTCCCACGTCCTTGCAGTTTAAGTTAGGCTAAATAATAAAAATGCTGTAGGTTTGCTAAAGTATTCTATTCAATAGAAGATACATAGAGTCTCACACATTGGACAATAAGAGGGGCCAATATTCCTTCTGTTCTTCCTCTGATGATTTTTGAGAAAGGAAGGGATGCAAATGAAAGTAAGGAAATGTTGGAAGTCGGTTGAAACTGAGCCAGGGCCAGGAGCTCACACTGTCTACACTTCAATACAACCAAATGAATAGGATTAATTTACACTTAATCCAAATTAACTGACTAACCTCACACAAACTGACCTGGACTATAATTACCTAAGAGGCACTCATGCAAAACTCATCTGAAGCCTCAAAAGGGAATACAATTTCCTTACACTTATAAACAATATGATGTGTACTGGTGAAGAACCAGTTGCAGCCTGTCAGTGACTCATTGATGACTGACCAGAGACTTGCTTCTGCCAGTGAACTTGGGAACAGATAGGTTATCCAAGAACCAAGAAGAGACACTGGCATGGACCAGCCAGCCCTCTCAATTTACTCATGGGGAAGGGGAGGGGGGCAGGGCAGGCTACCAGTTACACACTGCAAGGTCATTTTAGTAGCACTTGCTCCCCCAAATAAACGTATGCTACCTAGGAAATTCAAAAAGGAGCATGTGCGCAACTTGACATTCAACATACAGTTGGGAAATTTTGCTTAGTTCCTCATTAATTTCATTCTTGTGCTCCACAAGTTTAACAGCTTGTATACTCAACACAACTGTTACTGTAGAACTGGATGGACTGTTGCACTGGATGACCTTCCAGAGTAACGTCAGAGCCTCTGAAACCTTTTGGGTCTTAGGTACATCACACCAGCAGACCCCACATCACTTGGACCAGCTGCTAAAGTGGAAAGGAGGCCGAGATTTCAGTTCAGGGCCCAGTCATAATGGGAAGCAGGCCACACCAGTGGGAGTTGATTTATGTGGCTATCTCCCCTGTGTATGACGTCCAACTGCTCTGTGCTGGAGCCTGTGTGTGGTGTGTGTGTGTGTGTGTGTGTGTGTGTGTGTGTGTGTGTGTGTGTGTGTGTGTGTGTGTGTGTGTGTGTACATGCCAGTGAAGCAGGGCAACTCCTCAAGGAGTTATCAATGAGGCCATTCAGCTCTGCAGTAACAAGCATTCCCTTTACCAAAGCACATAGAGAGCCAGAAGCTACCTGAATTCCCCATCAAACAACAAATAATAGTCTTCAGCAGCTTAAATATTACAAAAACATGTGACAAAAACAACTTTAGTCTACACTGTTTCTGAGATAACTGACTGAATCAATCACTGAAAACTGAGGCCTGCATAAGTGTAAGCCACTCAGTTAGCCAGCTAGAGCCAAGTAGACATCACACTATAGTTAAATTCTGATTTCACTGTGGGCCAAGCTTCTTGATTTACAGTTTTTACTTGGGCCAGAATACGACATAACAGCGTCATCATGACTCAGTGAAATGACTTACTCTAAAGCTAAACTCCAATGCACAACAGGAAATGAAAGATATGAGAAACGAGATTTGAGAGTGTGAAGGATGAAGAAATAATAAGGCTTGCTTTGTGGTCACTCTCTCAACTTCAGTTGGGTGGACTACTTCAAAGATTTCCTATTAAGTCCTATTATAAAGCATTATAAAGCTGTTCTTTACAGTCAAAAGCCTGTCTAATACTTGCCAGCTTAGCACTAATGACCACTTAACTCTCACAGGCACAAGCTGATACTAGCATTTCCCTCTCTTAGCCCCCAATATCCCTCTCTCACACACTTACACTCAAAAGTGCATAGTAAACGTGTGCAAACACAGATACAATGACATCCCACTCCCTCAAACATGTGCAGTTATGCTTGCCATGTACATGCACTCACCAAATTACCACAGATGAAGAAAACCATTCAGAGACCCTCCACTGTACAGCCTAAATTTATTAGGTTCCTTGTGGCATGTGAGGAACTCGAGGGCCAAAAAACTTTGAAAATGTTAAGAGTGTTGAGGGAGGGTACTGTATGCATAAAATCTAATTTGTCAGGGGAATCAACAGAAATGTGACTGAAGAGAAAGGTCACCTATATTCTGGCAGCCCTAACAACATCAGAGCTGCCCTCTGGTCTGGTCTAGACCACACATCACAGCATTCCAACTTCGTTTCCAGCTTGAAAAGGGTATAAAATTACCACCAGCCCCCAGGCAAATATGACTGTGGTAAGTTAGTCTACTCTAGCAGCCGCTCTGACTGGTACAAACCATCATGTTCATGTTTTCTATTGTGAAAACCTGTTTAGATGGTAAAATAGTGAAATGTGGGTGGTAAACTTTGGAATCCAAAAGCCATTACATTGAAATGATAACGGCACTGAGACTAATGACTCCAAGTTGAAGCTCTCCCCACATCTGGTTCGAATCATTACCACGCTTCCTTTCACACATACATACAGTACATACACACACACACACACACACACACACACACACACACACACACCACTGACGTGTCTACACCAATTCTCTCTCCCTTTCTCTCAATCTCAGACTCAACCGACATTCCTCTTATATCAGTTATGCTCTCTGCTGCATCTTTCCAAAGCTTTCTCAAAAATCCTCAACCCATGTCTCTTCTCATTCACTGATGCACTTCCAAATTTGAACTACTGTCTCTGTGGCACACATGGGTCTAGTAATATTTGAAAATACCTGTTATGGCATATCTACACTCAATTATCAGTGAAGAAGTGGAAAGGGAAACATGGGATTGCTATAAAATCCCAAACTATATATGACGTGCTACTTAGGTTTGTAACCCAAACAAGCTTTAAATGTAAAGGATAAAACTCTCATAACAAAATGAGTCAACTGTTCTGCCAGCTATAAGGGAATAATGTGACACTTTATTGATCCCACAGGGAAATTCTATTTTCACTTACACCCCTCCAGGGAGGTCAGAGGTCACAGACAGCTGGTGGATTCAGAGACTTGCTCAAGGATCTGCAGGGCAGATGTTTGCCAAAACAGAGCTTGAACTCCGGTCATCTAGCTGTAGGACGGTCTCTCTAACCAGTAGGCCACCCCGCCACCCCAAATGGAACATTAAATTGGTGAATAGCAGTCACTCATTTGGTCCACCTATCCTCTGGCTCCACTGTTATTAATAGACAACAAGCAGCCCTGGTTGCTTTGGGACAATGGGACTGGGACGGGACGGGGGAGGCAGTGCGTGTGTCTGTCGTGTGATCTTTCCATTCAACACTGTCCGTCAATGAGGCGACCATGCGGCATGTGGAACTCACTGAGCTATGTACAGGACACATTAGCTCGCTAAATGCAATATTGCACAAACTGGAATCACAGCTGGTTCAACATCACCATCTCTCCTCTGCCCCAGCTACTAAGCTTGCGTTTTGGCTTCGTGCCCATTAACTGACCCAGAACGGCAGATCCTCAAACAAGACAACACAGAGGAGCAGGGCGCAGCCTCTTTGATTTCGAGTGTGATATGATAATCATACGCTGATATAATAGTGCCAGCATCACACCGCAGTGAATGGAAATACATACAAAACTGTCCTCTAATATCAGATGGTTAATAAATTGAGGATTATCGTATGAGAGGGATCAATACCGACCGCGGAAGCTGAAGATAAGCTGATGTAGATTAATACGTTAGCTAAGTCAGTCAGATAGCAAAGCTAGTTACGGCATGGAGCTAGCTAATTTAACAGTAGCTGGTCAGTTGGAGAGCGCAAGTTCAGATGTGAAAGGAAAATAACCGTTTCATTTCGCTCTCCTTACACTAGGCTCTTTGTCTTGACACGCCGCGCCGCGAGGCTCGTCATATGCTACACAGGCTACTCGTTACTCACCAGAGTTATTCGGTAGCTTGTGTCCGGTTGAGGCTTGGCTGCTGTGTGTGAGCGCGCTGTCCGGGTGTCCTTGCTCTTGACAATGGTAAAACGTGTCCAGTCAGGGTACCAGTCGGCAACTTCTGGGATGACACTACACAAAGTGCGCATGCGTACGAGTGCCCTCCCACTTGCAGCGCAGAGTGAGTGGAGGAATCTGTCATAAATCATAGTCTGCATGTACAAAGTATTCAAGGCCGTGCATTATAGTGCCTTTGGGACAGCTGAGAGGCATCGTTAGGGAAGTCACTGGGAGTCACTGTAAAGCATCAAGTGGCTCATTGCCTTTATAAAACGGTGGTAACACACCATTGTATTTTTAAAAGAAGCTCACAAATGAGCAATAAAGCTTTTGTTTTTAGTCATTAATAATAGTCTTATAACAATAATAATAAAATGTTATTCTTCCACCTATCTGGCTCCTGAACAGGATAACGTGGTTGCTAAGCTACTGTAAGTAGCCTACCAGTATGAGTGACTTAATTCGGTTTGCGCATTAACATTTAATAAATTAGCTAAACTGTTATGCGGTCTACGGCTTCGAATGGCACTCAGCCAGAAATAACAACACCTGCAATTTACAAACGATAGGCTACTTCGAGCAACAGGTCCAAGTTCACGTTCAAGTTCAGTGCAAGTTCAGGTTTAGGTCCAAGCTGACCACCAAGGGCCGCAAAAGCCCCGAGTTTGCAGATGAGTTTGCATAGGCTTCTGTCTTGGCTATCTTCAGTAGCTGTAGGCCTACATTGAGCAATATTGCCAAACCTGTCCTATTTGACGTGGCAGTTGCACAATATAGGTCTAGGCTACAGAGTTAAGTGGTGCAGGTGGTCCATAGATCATGCTTACACTGGAGGCTCTATAGCAGAATGATCCAGGCTTCATCTGGAAACAGCAGTTCATTTTTATAACTAAACTTCCAAGACCCTTCTTAAGGCCTGCAGCATTAGATAGATAGATAGATAGATAGATAGATAGATAGTGTAATATGTTGAAATCCTCCCCTCTCCCTCCTGATCTACTCAAACAAGTCTGTTTGCCAAGTCTGGGTGTATCATTCAAAGAGACAGTAGATAATGAAATGAGAAATGAAAGCATATGGCTGCATAGTGTCTGAAGGATACCTGAAGGCCTCCCTGATCGTTTGAAACCTACATCACACACCTCTTTTCCCACGTATTCCCATAATCTGTTACTGTAATCACAGGGAGCGCAAGACATTTGTGTACATTTTACAGAATAATAGCCCAAGGGACACAAGAACACAAAAGTGAAAATGTAACGGTTTGGCTGTCAAGGGTCAAGAGTCATGTTAGAAAGAAGTTTTGATTAGTTAATTATATCAGGTGAGGATGAGTTTCTCTGATTTTACCATAGCTGCACGCTGCCAAGGCACACAATCAGTCACAATCAAGCACAGTTCTTTCAATTAACATTCCGTCCTCATCGTCTACTAAAAAAATAAATCCCCTGCTTTTGACCCGGTAACAGTTTGCTAAATGTAATCAGATCTGCCACATCAAGACGTCCCGTCAACCAAAAAGACCTCCAATACTCCAGAAGCTGAACTCTCAGCTCCGTATGTGGGAAGTCATCCAAGTGTCCCGACTGGCTTAACCTGTATAATGCGCTCCAGTGTAATTACTGTAACCATTAGTAACCACCATCTTCTGTCGGGTGTTTCCAGCTGAGAGCGTGTGAGGATGCTTTTGGCTCAGCGATGTGACAGTCCCTAATTGGAATATTCATTTTGTTTCCGCTAATGAGGGGGGGGGGGCAGAAAGGGAGACAGGGACAGGCGGAGAAAGAGATGAGAGAAAGGAGAGAGAGAAAGGTCTTGTGTGGCCCTGAAGGAGTTTGAATTATCCTTAGATCCCAAACATAATAACCCTCAGGATCAAACTAGACTGTGCCACACTGATCCTCGGGTGTTACAGATCTCCATGCTTTAGCTCAGAGAATCTCCTGTGAGTTTTGTTGGACTTACACCCACCAGGCAGTCGGTTTTCCCTCAATATTTACCCTGCTCCAGGCGGGACAGGCCGAGACCGTTTGCCTAACCGGTGTCTCTGCCCGTTCACAGGCCCTCCTGAGACAATAAACACGTTTTAAGGGAGATGGGGGAAACACACTCGCCTGCCGCTGAGAGGGAAAACCAAGACGAAGGGGGGGAGAGAGAAACAAAGAGACGGGGGGGGTGGAGAGGAGAGGAAGCACAGGGGATGAGAAACAGATTTTGTTTTGAGGGGGGAAAGGGGCCGTGAGGGAGAGAGGTTCTGGAGGGAAGAGAGGAGATGCTGGGTGTCAGGAGAGCATGCTGCGAGAGAAAACAGCGCTTGCGTGTGTGGAGGTGATCCGGTTCTGTTTTCGGAAGCTTCTCTCCTCACAACAGAGGATCTCGGTCATTTTAGCTCCCTGAGAAAGACTTTTTCGTCGTCTGTGTTTTATGGCGGCCAGACAAACTTTGAGCCCATAAACAACTGGCGATGTGCAGAGTCCACTGTGGCGCGTTCAGTGAGTGAAACGAAAAGATAAGATCCCTCTCTCAGCCTCTTTTCTGTCTTTGCCTTTGCTGTCTATTGTCTTTGGACTCTCACTCCCATTGTCTCTCTCTCTTTCTGTGTGTGTGCGTGTGTGTGTGATTGCCCGGTCCACGCCCAGGTGCAGTCTGTAGCCAAACACTTCAGCATATCTGAGACCGGATCTCTTTATGACTGACACACACACACACACACACACACACACACACACACATTGCCCTGCTGCTTCGCTGCAGTAACATCCACAGCTTCCACAGGTCATAAAGAAAAATAAAACAGATTTCCTTCTAAATCTCAATATTTATTTTGACACTTGGCAGCTTCACTTTATTGTGTGCTTTCTCAAGAGGGCATAAAACATGAACAGCTGAACAATCGGATACAGATCAAGTGACAGAAAACATTGAGGTGAAAGTTTGACTGAAAGCAATAGACTTAGCCTACGGGTTTAGATTCGTCGTTATTTCGTCATTCGACCTAGAAACAACAAGCTCACATCTATCAATACAAAACTAGGTGTTCTGTTCTACTTTGTCTGTCTGTACAAATTGAGCCCAGGTTCGGGTCCAGAAAGCTGTGACGTACATGGGGCGAAAGATTAAAGAACGGTCACAGCGTTTAGGTCACTCACTGCGGGACAGTACGGGAGACTGGGTAAACTCCCGGTATTGATCTGTTTATTTCGCCCAATATGCTGTTGAACCATTTGGCTTCCCTCACCTTTGTCCCACAGATAGTCCCCATCAACCTTGCCTCGCTTTCAAAGGCCTCCTCACCTTTGTCCCACTTACTCTTGTGCACATTTACCTCTCCCCATCATCCCTCAATCAGTCTGTCGCCGTCCACCTCATACCTCCCCAACCTCTCTCTCTCTCTCTCTCATGAAATACTTTCCTTTTCCAAGCTACAGTCACAGATAAGGTGGGTGAGGGGGTGTTACTGTGTAATCAGGAGGCTACAGCAGTTGCTATATGTGATAAAGCAACACTCTATCACATGTAAACATGTATGACATGTTTGCACGGTGCATCTACTGTAGGAATGAGCGGCTGCCTCTGGTGTGTGTGTGACAGAGTTTACTGCCACGTATGTATGGAATTCACAACACATCTGATGCTTGTTTAACACGTGTCCACCCGCCGCCACCACCCCACCCCCCAACACACACACACACACACACACACACGCACCCCAAGAAAATGGCTGGCCTCCCTCCATGACCTCTTTACCTCCACCTCGCCCCCTCTTCCTTTTCCTCATGGTAGAGGCTCATAAATTACCTTCACTGCAGTATGGCAAAAACATCTGAAAGACCTATAGGAGGGAAATACAGTGCATGCCCTTCCTCTCTCCAAATGAGCACTTTCCCCACTTTTTTCCATTGGACTTCAAATCACCTTCCACTTTATCTCTCCGTGTTTATACAGTATGTACACTGTATAATCTGCAGGGTTGGGTAATAACAGAATACTTAGCAGTGTTACAGATTCTAAATACGAATAAATATAACTGTATTCTGTTACATTACCTAAAAAAATAATGTATTCTGATTACTGATACTTGTGAAAAATGAGAGAATTACTTCTGGGAATACTTTTAAAGTGAAAGCACAAAAGTGAAGCTCAGAAGGCCATTTAAATAGTGGCAGATATTCTAAGTCTTTATAAAATGTGGTACAGAAGAAAATTTGGGTTTGTGTGCAAGCCTGATATTTGCAAGTTTTCACTTTTTCCATTTCTGTGCCTTTATACCTCAAATATGGCGAAGTAATCTGAAAGTAACTGAGCACAAGTAACCAGAATAAATTACTGAGTTTAGGAAATCCCTTCGATTAAACTACTGATTACAATTTTGAATAGGTAAAATGTGATGGAATACATTTAACCTACCCAACCCTGGGAATGTATGTGCATATTAATACAGTATGGAGCACATCTGTGTGCATATGTGGTGTGTGCACATGTATGTACATGTGGGGCAGTTATGTGCATTTTGGTGTGTGTGTGTGTGTGTGTGTGTGTGTGTGTGTGTGTGTAGTATTTCACTGGCACCATAAAGAACTACAGTGCAGGACTTTGACATCTAAAGAGCCGAATGTTGTGTCCACATAAAGACACGGAGGACATGCAAACACACATGTGCTCATATACAAAATGGCTGAAAAGGCAGAAAAAAGCAGTGTCATCTATACACCCAGGGCCTCGTTTGGGGTATAGAGCGTTACTGCTCCACCTCTGCTGTGATTGGAGGAAAACGCATGGGTGGAATCTGCATATGGCTTCAATTTGGAGTTTGAGGGGCCGCTTTTCAGGGTGCAGAGCAGGGGAGAAGAAATGGCTAGCAAGGAGTGGCAGATTTGAGTGGGTGATGGTGAGAAGTTCTCTCATTTCAAAGCAATATGGCTGGGAAGAAAAAGTACACTGCAGGGCAAAATATCCATGCTATAATAGAAACAGGTAATCCAACGCAGCTGAGATGAGAACAGTATTATGTGCCATTGTGTTGATGAATCATTCTGGGCTGACTTTCCCACAATTGTCCTTGGAGGAGCGAGTTCATCTTGTTTGGATTAAGTTTTATTTGTTTTTCACTCATGTTGTGCTGTGCTGGGAAGAACACATAATTCACTGGTCATGTGACTCCACACATTTAAATTGGGCTTCTCAAATGTCTTCCCTATTACAAAACTCACTCTCCTTTTGAGGAAAAAAAAAAGTTTGTACTCTGACGTTGCTGCTGTTGTTCTTCATCAGACAGGAGAAGTGTGGCAGTTAGTATCTGACCATGACCTTCAGTGGAAACCATTTCCCCAACCTAAGCTCAAGATCAAACACTTTATTGGCATATTAATCATGTCAGTCTCCTGATTCATCTACTGCCACCATTCCAGATGAATGTCATTTTACTCATGTGCCACGCAGCAGCGGAGCAGAGACTCGCAGCAGTGGACTGGAGAAGAGATCAGAGTCTGCTTTCCCCAACTCTTTATGGGGTTTTTTTTTACCCTCACCATTCCTTCCCACTCTTTTCCTTTTTCCTGTGCACATGTGCCTCTCCTGCAAAACACCTTTACATGTCTCTCCTGGTTGAATTAAGGACAAATTCTAAATCGGACAACATCAGATAACTTCACATCAACTGAAATATGATATTTACAGCTGAGATTTGCATTAGTTTACTAGATAATAAAAAACAGTGTAATACACAGAGATTCAGATCACCTTTCTGCCTCCTACATTTTGGGAATTGAATGTGTATGTACTGGAATGCGTAATGCTGCAGGATTGTTTTTTTTTTATTATTAAGGATTAATAAAGTATCAATTAATCAATCAATGAAACCTCACTTCCAGCATAACTAGACCAATGCTCACAGTTGGATGATTGTGTATGAACAGTTACATGGCAAAGTTATTTAAGTTACAACTTGAGTGGGCAGACACAACACATGGGAAAACAGCACATGGGAACGGGAGGAATGCAGTGGTAATTGTATTGCTGTGGAACTATAGTCCTATGCCTTGTTTGGTGCAGTGATGACAGGGTGCTTTCAGCATCAGCGTCCAGACAGAGTTTGTCTAAAACAAGACACTGAGCTCTATTTTGAGACAAGTGAAATCTCTCTAACTCTCTCTCTCTTTGTCTCTCTTTCTCTCGGTCTCTCTTTCCCTTTCTCTATCCATCTCTGTCTCTAAACGTCAAGCACATTTATTTCATTTCATTTTATTTAACCATTGTTTTAAAGAACAGATTGATTAAAGCACATTTGTTTATTTACAGGGGATGGTTTTGGTTCTTCTGCAGTTTTCCCCCGGCCTCATATCTGCCTCTGTGTAAATGTTAAGTGACCAAACAGACTAAATATAGGCTAGTTGCAAAGTGTGGGGTGGGACACATACTTATGTAAGTTGGTACAATGTAGGTGGGCTTACCAGGTATTGGGACATAGAATTTAGGCCATGAAATGTCCTCAACCATTCATTTGGTTTCTTTTTTTGCCATAGCCCTTGCATATCCATAGGTAGCCCACTGTATGTTTGATGCTAGAAAACACATTGCTTTCTTGTATAGATAGATAGATAGATAGATAGATAGATAGATAGATAGATAGACAGATAGATCTTTAAAGCTGAAAAACTAAACCAGAAAGTCAAATTCAATTCATTTTTTTTTGTTATACAAATACACGCCTATAGTTGAGGCTCCTCAATGCATGTCAGTCATACAGCGATCGTTGACTGCCACCTAGTGGACTAATAAGAACATCACAGGGTAAGTTACCTAAAATGTTTTTTCATCGCCACAACGCCACCTGCTGGACAAAAACTGTAATTTGTGTATGTTGAAAAGGACAAACTATGCTTTGTAGCTAAGAGTTGATTTAACACTACGGTCAACTGTAAAGTCACGAAACTAGTCATATATTGACCGAAGATAAATGTATATCAATATATATCAATGGCGGATTAAACATAGTCATTAATTGTGATTGTTTGAGTCGCGTTTGAAGCCGTTGTATAATATCCAATAAACTCACTGTGACCGCACAACATTTAATTGAGATAGTAATGCGCTGACCGAAAATCACCGCTCATACCATCTCTATTTGGCTACTGTTCAGGACTATATTGCTAGGCGGAAGAACACATTTAAATAATTAAGTTGTTATTGATTAAAACCTACCTCAAATGAACGATTTTGGTGTGTCGCTGCAGCCTAAAACAGCTGGTCTGAGATCAGTGTGCACCGCCTGCCTCGAGCGACTCAACTTTTTCACAACTTCATCGCTGCCCTAAGCGTCGGCCCGGCCCGAAGACACCCCAGGTGAACTGGTGTGAGTATGAGCATTTATGAAATAAGAAAGCGCAAGGTAGACAGCTGTGAGGCAAGTCACATCAGGAAAGTGTGCAAACGAAAGACGTCATGAGAGTTTTACCGGCCCGGCTTGCCGAGACAAGAGGATGAGTCAGTATTCACCTGCTGTGCACCTTGTCTCATACTGTCTGGTCGGACAGCCTGTCTGCAGGTTGCTCACTCCTTAAACAGCTAACAATTATGGTGATTTTTCGTCTCGGCAGAGCATATTTACTGTATAGTAGCCGACCAGTGAGGTTGCCTTATCTATTTGGCTAGTAATATATGTTTCATCTTAAGAAGTAGGCCCACTGTATGTATTTATCTCTGTTTTTGTTTGTTCATTCACGTATTCACTTATTTGGCTATATAGGCTACAGTACAGACTGGATATTACAAAAGTCCTTTTCAACAAAGATTAGCATTGGTGGGCGTCTGTCTGCCTGCCTGTATCTACTTCTGAGCCTTATCTTCCTCTGTCTAAACTTTACTTGTCATTCTCTTTCACAAAACTGCTGTTTCCCCTTATATTTTAACAGAGGGGCATCCATCACGGTTGTTAGCAGAAATCATTGGAGTAGGTTTGTGTATTTATTGAGTTGACTCCTAGGTTCAGGCCACATCATCACCCTTGTCTTACTGTTCCCTGATCCTTGTATCCATTCAGCAGTTTTTTATAAATGGATGAGTGGGTGCTTATGAGTATGGGACAGGTTTCATCCTTTCTCTTTCAAAATGACACCATGAGTCACAACACAGACAGTGATCTGTGCTGCTGATTTCATATTTGAGACAGTGCCTGGAAGAGCGTGCCTGTGCTTGCATTAAGGCATGTGTGTGTATTTATCCGTTTAGTTCATTGTCGAGCCTAGAGCCAACTGAATGGCACATAGCCGGGCCATGTAGGCTAATGGAGGTAATGGGCTTGATGAATTGTGTGTCACTGTGTACAGACACACACCCACGTCTGCCTGACAATGAGGACAGACTTGATTCAACATCTGCTTTTGGCTTCAGTCCTGATGAGGGGGAAAAAAAGAAACGAGAAGGGGACTTTTTTTGTTTTCAGTTTATGGGAAAGCCTTGCCTGCTACACACACACACACACACACACACACACCCTCCAGCCCAGTAGAAAATGAAAGAAACTTCAGCTTTTACTTTCAAATTTAGCAGACATTATAGTGTGTGGCGGGGCGAGCTTTGGGAACAGTGAGGCGAGGTGAGGCCAGCCCCTCGGCTACACCAGGAGAATCACGGCACATCATGTGTTTGGGATTAGACTGACTGACCAAAGGGATGTCACACTGATGGAGCCGAAAGTCTTAGCACCACCACAGAGCTAGAACCAGTCTAACTGTCCCAGAGGGAAACGCTGTGGTTCATAGAACAGAAGAAGAATAAATGTGCTCCTGTCAGCTGGTCATGACAACACTGTATAAACAGGCTGCATGGTGTTTCTCACTGGCTTTTGCTGCAGTCATAAGCCATTGGTGGTAGTTCATTTCAAAATAATGATCAAATACGATTAGGGTGGGAACACTTGGAGTAGCTGAAACACAATGGGTAACCAGACAGCTTAACCAAGGCCTTGTCATTATTTTAATGAAGCGGGCCAATTGTAATCGTGATGATAGAGAAGAGGACTAGTGGAGCTGTGAGTCAGGCCAAAGAGTTCCCCACAAGGCATGTGAGAGGAAAATGAAATAAGGCTTTACAGAGTTATCATCCTCTATGTCTTTTGCAATAAAAACCTCTTATCTGTGTGAGCAGCATCTCCTTCTCCGCTCTGCCTCCCCCTCCTTCCTCTAGTGGAGTCAGTCAGGATTGCGAATTGAGTGAGTCACATCCTCTCTAAAGCCTTGACCTTGTGAGAAAGTGGGCAGCCAGGAGTCTGTAGTTCACTCAGCTTCCAGGAATCCACTGTGGGATTCCCCCCTCCCCCCCTGCTGCTTGTCTGCCATGTTGCTGAACACTAGGCCACAGGCTGCTCGTCTTGCATACCTTCAGGCTGCTCTCCTTCACACAGCAGCAGACGGTGCAGCCGATTGGACGGGAAGAGCTCTTACCTGCCAGGTGGAGGTGAATGCTGCGTGGGTATTGGCTGAGAGGAGTTTAATGGGAGCGGTTGGACTCCTCCCACTTCCCTATCTAGTCAAAAGCGCACCGTCGGAAGCAACAGATTGTTAGGCTACTGAGGAGTGAGAGAAGGAGATAAAGAGCTGGACATCTGAAACAGAAACGAGCACCAGGAAGTAGAACAACTGGGAATAACAGAAATTTACAGGTAGGTGATGTTATTTTAAACAGGATTTGGGGACTCTGTGTTAAAGTTATAGAATATGGTTGAATTTGACTTGCTAATGAGGTAAAATGGCAGCTTAAGCTTGTTGGAATTGTTCAGCATCTTTACCATGAGTAATTTGACATTTCTTTGAAGTTTAAAGATAAGCACCCAGGTAATTTTCCCCTCTTTTAACCTCATGCTAGATTGTAGACTATTTAGTCCTACTGTGTTGGTTGTCATGGTTTTGTAGCTGACCCAAGCCTTTAAAACTTTGCTTTGCATAGGCTACATCAGTTTTACATGCTGTTTTGTTTGTCCTTTGTATCTCAGGAGTCAGGATAGAAGTGGGCTGCATAGTAGCCTGGACAATATGCTGTCCTCCTTCCTTTGTATTTGACCTGGTAGGACACAATGGGACTCCTATGCCCAGTGATGATTTTTAAGATGGGGTGATAGTGGTTGTTGGGCTTTGAAATGTCAGAGGAGAGAGGCTTATCTTGATTTGAGTCCTCTTTGTGCTGCTGTGCGTATCAGGAGAGCATCAGTTCCAAAACTACTCATGGTTGTAGAAATAATGAGCTAGCCCTAATTAGGCCACATCCCACCTGCTGAATGACTAGCCCATGAGTCGGGACCCTGGAGGCTCTGCCGTCACCGGCCCACTCCTCTACCTCATTGTCTAAATCAGCTGGAGCGTGTATAACTCACAGATGACAGTTACTGTATGCTGCTGACGGTGCTGCTGCGTGTGTGTGCTTGCCCCGGCCTCTAGGCTGTGAAGTTACACACTGGGGGAAGAGCGAGGCAGGTAGAGACGTGTGTGTGTGTGTTGTGAAAGTGTGTGTAAGAGCGTTTTTGTGTGATGTAGGCGTATCAGTTGTCTTGTCTGCTGGTAGTCGCCCTCAGGGCTCAGTAAGAGCAGTGTCACAGGGGAAACAGATGGTGAATGGCTGTTACTCACTCTGTTGACTGGCTGACTCAAACACCAGGGTGAGTCCACACTCCACGCTGTAATGGAGACACACAGTAGAAATGTACTGGTCTTAATCTCACAAATAGTATTGATTTCTTGGTGAGGTTTTGACCTATGCAGATGTAAAAGCCTAAGTGGCAGCTAGTGATACAAAGGCTATGTTTGACTGCATGACATGGATGATGCATGCTCATTGATTTAGTGGTAGGGCGGTAACTCTCTGCTGGCTGTGTTTGTCATACAGTCTGAAGATGCTGCCATAAGACACTCAGACAAGCTTGGGGGAAATCTTCCTGGTTTTTGAGCAGCCAAACAGGAGTGGTAAACAGAATCACACTATTCCCATCTGTACTACTACTTTTGTTTGTTGTCATTTGGCTAAATATGTTCCTCGGTTTTGTCCCCCCCCCCCCCCCCTCCTCTCAGAGCTGCGGAGCGTATTCCTGCCAAGTGGACGGACAGACAGATTGACTTCTCAGACAGACAACAAAGATGGCTTCCGTCGCTCCATTCAGCCGCAGGCAGTGGGCGTCCCAGTCGCTGAGGGTCACCGCCAAGGAGCTGTCCATCGTCTCTGCCAGGGGTAAAAACAATGCCATCGCAGAGCGCTTCTCTAAGTAAGAATCAATCTCCCTTTCTCGCCTTATCTCTCTCTCTCTCTGGCTCTTTCTCTCTCTCTGGCTCCGGCCATCAGTTTAATAATTTACCAGCAGCCAGTCGACAGATTAGACACTGTCTGTTTTATGTCTTCTCTCCCAGTTACCTCTTTTTTTTATGATCTGAAATGAGGCCATGGGTCTCCCTCACAACAGTTTCTTGTCACTCAGCTGTTTTCAGCTTCCTCTTTTCTGTAGAGCTCTGTTCATCCATAACATCAGCCCTAACCAGTTACTCCAGTTAGGCTAATTTGCCAGTTGTGGTATACAGACTTGCATTTTACTGAGTAAAACGTAGGTGAATTTCTTATGAAAGCACCTCAGCTCTGCGGGCTTCCCCTTACCTGTTACCACGAGGTGTCAAGTTACTAATTTTGTGAATTGAAAAGATGGTTGCATGCCAGGAAGTTTCCTCTGTGCATTTACTCCGTCTGCCCACTAGGAGCTAGTACTGTTCTGTCTGTGTGTAGGGAGTAGATGTTTCCCCAAGGACAGTGGGCAGTTCACCAGTATTTTTATTAGTGTCTGAAGTACAGTGAAGGAAAGTAATGAAAGGTACTTAGGTATACCGATATTTTGATATTTAAGCTGTCAATAGCCAGTATTTGTGCCGGTATTCAATATCTTTAAATGTAACCATTTTCATGACAAAAAATTACAAGAATTTAGTGTTTCCCCCAGAATATTACTCTTGCCAGGGTAGAAAAGCCTCTGAAAGCATTTAGATCATCATGGGACACTAAAACTCTGAAACCCAGATTAATGAAAGTATTTTTGGGGGGGTTGGCAGCTCCTTGTGGCAGGGTCTGGGATACATTAGGCCTTTATATTAAGAAGTAATTACAAAAAAGCACAATTAAATATATGAAATATGCTCAGAAAATCAAATTTCATTGTAGGTTTTACAGAGTGTTTTTATGCAGCTGTGGTCAGGGAGGAACCTCCATCATATATACGATATACGATACTAACTGGCCAATATCCCATATTTCATAAAGGCCAATATCGGCCTGATATAAACTGATATATCGGTCTAACCCTAGATTTGATCCCATAAAATCTCAATACATGGACTGTTTCCCAGGCAAACGTGATTGAACCACAGGAATGCCTGTGGGTGACGGTTTGAGAGAGAGGTCTATTCTTGACGCCATGTTTGATTAAGACTAAATCTAGTTTGCCTTCAGTTTAGAAACAGAGGTGGACAAAAGTTGAATCTTAAGGATCTCTTCTATTTGCCACGTCCACTTCCTTTGTCTCCTCTGCAAAACGTAATGTGGGCTGTAGATTTTCCATCTAGATTCTTCAAATCATGTTTCAGGAAGAACGCAGGGAGATTTAAAGGTCATTCATGGGTGTATCTTAGGGCAAGGCAAGACCAGATGCTTTTGTCTCTTACTTTGTCACGGTTTGTCATGGTCACACAAATATTAATGGCCTGCCATTCACTCTCTTTCTCCCAATTTGTCTTTCTCCTCAGGTACCAGATGGCAGCAGAGGAGGGCAACGCAGAGAAGAGAAAAACGGTACTTACCAGATTCAATATGAAACACACACACACACACACACACGCACTTCCCCGTACTGCTGCCTCTTTATCCCTTGCTCCCTCTCTCTCTTACACAGGTACACACACACACAAACAGTTGCTAGCTTCCCTGCCACGCCTGTTTGTCCACATGTTGCACTTGAAGACTAGGAAAGCTTTAATCCTTATTTAGAGACTTTAATCTGAAGGTAATACGTTGAACATAGAGCAGCAGCTCCGCATGCATCCCTGGTCAAAGTAGGTGAGCCATATTGGCATCTCCTGCCTTGTATCAATGGTGACAAGACGCCTCCGTCCCGCTTGATCTGTGCGGGTAGTCCTGTTAGTGCTGGCCTAGAGGACAGTGTGTCTGTCTTGATAGAGCACAGCAGGGAGTGGACAGGGGTCAGAGAGCGTCTTTACTATCTCAGGTAGGTGTGTCGCCTGTGGAAAGCATACACTGAATGTACAAAATATCAGCCTTCCTGATACTGAGTTGCAGCCGTTTTTTATACAATCCACATTTCAGTTGTCTCAAATCTTTCTGTAACTCATCTGCTTCTCTTCATCTGCATCTCCTCCTTTGAGATTGGTATAGATTTAATAAGGGAAATCAATAAGATATAATGGCTTTAGCTGGATTCACCTCATCAGTGTACTTCATGAAAATAATGATGTAATATTTTGTACATTCAGTGTATACTCGTGGGCTTCTGTGACGAGATATATATATATATATATATATATATATATATATATATATATATATATATATATATATATATATATATATATATATATATATATATATATATGTGTGTGTATGTATTTACATGCAGCTTTTTACATGGAGGTGTTTTTGACAAAGCAAAGAAATGGATTGGATCTGAATGTTAGTGGGTCAATTTGAGTAAAAAAAAAAAATCTGTTGTCACTGCAGCAAATTAATGAATGCCTTGGAGAAAAGGTGAAAAAGAGAGACAGAGGGTTTAGGAGAGGAGAGAGGTAGCCAGAGGTGGGGCTCCACCTCCTCTTACCTCTTAAAGTAATATCAGAGATGAGGACTAGTCCATAGGGCTCATCAGGAATATTATTTATGCTTTTGTATTAGTCACTGTTTAGTTCTATGTGAATGTAGTTTGAGAATCAGGTACTTTTCTTCACTGTTTAAGCTTCCAGCGCTCTCTCTCTCATTTACCTTTTTCTCATTTCCTGGACTTTATTTTCCCCCCTTCCCTCACTGACTTTCTCTGTTTCTGATTTTCTCTCCCTCCCTCCCCCATGCCTCCTTCACTCCCTCTGTTTCCTTCCCTCCTTCCTTCTGTGTGTTTCTCTGTGGTGTAGGGGGTTGGCTAGTTCCTTCATGCTGCCCTGATCACTTCTCAAGGCTCGCACATCTGGGACAGCTTGTAGCATTTCCAGCCGGCCAGCAGACACACACACACACACGCACACACACACGCTCACACACGTACTTCGCCAACTGGACGGCCAGGTCATCAGCCCCTCTCCTCTCAGGTTTTTACACGTTTCTTTGGCAAAAAGAAGCTCTTTTGTTTAGTTCTTTCTGTTCTCTCTCTATCCAAGAGAGCTTGGTTTATAGAAGTGCATGCTGACTGGCTTTGTCTTTGTTTCTTGTGCAGTTATTTGTATTTCTGTCTGCTCTGCTCTCTATTCTGTCTTTTTTCACCCTCACATTTTTTAAAGTGCTGTGAGTTTACTTGAATGTTAACCTGTAGTTTAAGTTGTGTGCGGACAGAGTTATATTTAGTCTGTTAGTGTTTTTTAGCTTCATTCAGCAGTTGATGGAGGATCAAGTGGCAAACTAATTAATTGAGCAAACTAAGAACAGATTCAAAGACTGGCTAGCATCCAAAAGCCTTAGAAATAGTTAGTCATCATATTTTCAGCACATGTGTGACTGTGACTGGGTGTGACGATGTGAGTTACAGTGTGACTTATCTGTTATCTACACTGCTCTGGTTGAGTAATGGTGCATCCAAACTCTGTTTAAAGTGCATGTCTACTCATGTCAATTCTTACCAACAGTTCATATACATCTGCATGTCATTTGCATAGTAGACGTCAGACCTTCGCAAATATTTCTTAAGGTTGGTTTTATCCTCCTCAGGCACCAGATGAGTAGTGTTTCCCATCTACAGCAATACAGTTGAGATGGGAGAGGAAAGGCGATTTGTGTACTTTCTGTGACAGCACTGACAACTTGGCATCTGCCATCAATGTGGAATTATCTCAATTGTCCCGATGTGTAAATCCCATCCATCTGCTATTCCATGGAGGCTAAAACAAATGCTGATTATTATTTGCAAATACAGCTCAGTGCAGGTCTGGTTGAAAAAACAGGAGGACATAATAATGGATTTATCAGTCTGAACTCCATATTTCTTAAATGATTGATCCTGACACAAAATGGGTCACAGGTCTTTGTCTTGTTGGTCTTCAACATGATGAGTATTAGTAGTGTGTGTTTTAATGAGCCGGGACCCAGGGTGAGGTGCTCAGTTTGGGTCCCAGGCTGAAGAGGAACCATTGGTCTAAATAACTGAGTGCCTATTTTCTCTCTAGGTAGCGGAACCCTTGCCCCCGACTCTGCGAACCGGGAATCTGAGTGTTTTAAAGAAACGCTGGGAGCAGCAGCAGCAGCAGCCGTCCGGCCACAGAGCCCAGCCTCAGGCCGCACCCTGCAGCTCCGCCGCACCTCAGACCCGCACCAGTCACTCAGCAGGTCCCAAACCACAGATCGAGACCCAGGCTCACACCCCGAAATCTACCAGCTGCTCTCAGGACCAGGATATCCAGACCAGGGACCAAAGGCAGTCTGAGCGCGAGACAGAGGCTCACTCCCAGACCGCTGAATCTAGACCCTCCTTCAGCTCCGAGGAACCAGACATGGAGAAGAAGCCCAGGAGAGATTCAGAGAGGCAAGAGGGAGCAGCGGCTGAAGTGCCCGCCTCCGAGAAGCCCAACGTTCCCCTCAATAGCCTCAAGATGATGTTCGAGAAGGGGGAGAACCTGACCGACAAGGCAAGTCCAGTGCAGTGACCATCAGGCTTATTGTACATGTGTGGAAAGATGATGAGCAGGATCA
Organism: Centroberyx affinis; assembly: GCF_046629955.1. Classification (NCBI taxonomy): domain Eukaryota; kingdom Metazoa; phylum Chordata; class Actinopteri; order Beryciformes; family Berycidae; genus Centroberyx; species Centroberyx affinis. Next base: position 337,457 of record NW_027278738.1, on the reverse strand, counting down.
AGTGTTTCTGTTAGAACTGATCAGGCGTGTTTTTCATGTGCTTGACTTCCGCTGGTTTACGCTGCTCCAATTTTAATATTTCACGATGAACAGAGTCACCTTAAAGTTAATGAGGTGTGGGTGAAGACTGAAGACTCTAATGCTTGATATATCCAGTTCAAACAGAAGAGGTTTCATGATGAGTTTTAGTTCCGCTTGGTCTTCAAGGAGACAGATCCCCCCCCCCAGTGTGGTCATGCTTCTAGTCATATGGTGCTGCCTCGCCTCACTATCCCTCATCTCAACACACACACATGCACACACACACACACACTCAGCTGACTTAATACTTGCACATCTTCTCAGCCAAGTATCAGTAACTGGAACTTCATGCTCCCCAGGCAGCTAATTGATATTTGTCGAACACAGAAGTGGATGAGCCGGATGTCCAGTCATTTCTTCAAGGCACGTAAAATGTAAAGTGGTCATACTTGTGGTCATACTTGGGGTGTGACATGTGAACAGCCATGCTGTGTTTCCTCAACACAGAGCGTTCATTTACTGATGACGGGGAGTGAAGATAAGAAGTCATTATGAGACTTTAAGAAGCATAGCGACACTTTAGTTCTGCTTTTGAAATAAACGTTTACAAAACACCACTGACCTAGTATCAGTAGGACGCACATCCGTACTGCCTGGCCTTAAGCTAGCCCCCCATCACATTTGTTTCAGATCTTAGTGGTATTGGTACTATTTTTCCCCAATGCAGTATGCATGGAGCCGAATATCAGCAACACAGGCATCAAATCTCTTATTCTTTCAGCTGTACTCCCCTGAAGGGAGCAAAGACAAAGACATCAGAAAGCAAACATGGTTGACTCTCCTTGAATATCAATGTTAATTTCATTTGCCGTGTTTGTTTGAGAATCTGCCTGAGTAGATGCTGTGAGAGCAGGATGTGAGCGGTCTCATTTGAGAGCTTAGTGACCAGACAACACCTCAGCTCCACCCTCGTAAACACGAGCCAGAGCCAATTCCCCAGACGAAGAGCCGCTCCTCTCACTGTGAGGAATTCCTGCTTATTCATCACTGTGAATCTTTTATCTAACAAGGAGAAACACGTTTTTTTTCTGTAAAGGCCACCGAAAGAACAGGATCAGGCTTTACCATCACCAGAGAGCTGTTGATCTTTAAATCACGGATGATTTTTGTTGAGATTTCAAGTGATCCAAGACCAACAAAGGAGTGGTTCTTGGCAGAGAAAGACCTCAGAAAACATGGAAATGTGCTTAGCGCTGCGTTGTTAAAAAAAACCCCCAAAACATCCTTTTCCCACTCCTTTCAACTCATCACTGCCCTCCCATGTAGGCTTTTGAAAGTGAGATGAAGGAACGCTACAGGAAAGTGGAGGGATTTGGGACTAGATTATTGCATGCTGCACTGTTGCGTTACCCCAAGAGGAATTGTTTGAGGAGAGTCCTGAGTACTATATACAAGATCTCAGTACTATAGATGCAGTGTGGAGGGACTTGTACAATGGCCTCCACTGTATAGCCAAACCCTCTGCTTCTCTTTGTTGAGCCCCCCTCCGGAGGGCAGATGATGTAATGGTGCGGGCTGGGAGGCTCATGACTGCAGACAGCTGATCCACACTGTGAGCCTCCTCAGACAACCGTCTCCCCTAAGGCCATCAAAGATAGACCCCTCTCTTTTCCTCTCCTCTCTTCCCTCCTCCTCTCATCAATCATCTTCCTTGTCCCCTTTCTCCCCTTCTGTCCTCCGTTCGTTCCCTTCCCTTCCCTCCCCCATTTCTCCCCCCCCCCCCCATTCTCCGCCCACTTGTCTCTCTCCCCCCTCCCTCCCCGTCCTACACATCATCAAAGACCTCGTCCTCCGCTCTCTCCTCTTTTCTTTTTTGCCCCCCTCCTCTCACTTCCCATCCCTTCTCCATTCCCAGGGGGGAAACTCATGCAGTCATGAGGCAGACGTGCTCTGAAATTAATTGACCCCAACCCCGCTTGCCCAGCCCCTCCTGTCTCCATCCTAACCCCCCCCCCCCCACAACCCCTGTTCCAGCCCAGCCCCACCCATCCTCCTCCTCCTCTCCCTCCACTCCCTCCCTCCCTTCCTCCCACAGCCACCTCCTCCACCAGCTGCTCCTCCTCTGCCCTCCCCTCCCAAACAGTTCCACCCTGTACGCCTGCCGCTCTATTGAGGCTGCTGAACCGTGACACAGTAAACCGCGACACCCCCCCCCCCCTTTTCAATCCCTAACACCACGCACATACATACACACACACACACACACACGTAAGGCACACTTGGCCTCCCCCTCTCTCTAGCCATGTCATCATCCCCACCTTCATCCGGCCACACCCCCTCAAAACCAGCCCCCCTTGAACACCTGCTCCCTATCGCCCTCCCTCTCCAGCCACACACACACACACACACCCACACACCCTACACTTCCTCCTCCTCCCCTAAACCATATCCAGAGGCCCTGCCCCATATCTCCTCTCTCCCTCTCTCTCAGAAGCCAGATTGGGCTCCACACTCCATCTCTCTCATAGCTGTAACCCGGACCTGATTGTGTACAATTGAGTTAGTGTTGGATTAACTGACTGAACAGAGTGAACTCCCTCGATGAGATCTCTGCGCTGACTCTCCGTCCCTCGCGGCTCTTCTTCTCCTCCTCCTCCGTCCTCTTCTTCACGAGAGGTAGCTATGGCGCTCAGTTTCAGTTGGATGTCCATATGGTGTTAGCCGGTCTCTTTGTTTTGCCTCTGAACAGGCTCCTCTTTGACTGAGACCAGTTTTATAGCCGCTGGCCCGAGGCACTCTCACTTTTACTCTTTCTGTTTTTGTTGACTTCCTTGTCGGATTAGAATGTTTTCCTTGAGGCTGAATGAGGTCTTTTGATGCCACGGCTGCACACTGACTGACTGACTTGTGTTGGAGCAAAGTACCTGTAATGAAAATGGCTTCTCAAAGGTTATTGGGCTAACTTTGTCAGTGGCCGCTTTCAACTGTGGCAGCTCACTTTGAACAGTGCTATTGTGTAGCTTGGGCTAGTTGTATTGCAGGGTTTAAAAGGCCATTAGGCTCTTAAAGGCTATTGACTTACGCTGTAGGTGCACACACAGGTCAAAGGCTGCCTTCCCCTTCTGTCTTTTGTTTTGGAGAGGCCTAATGTAAGATCAGGGTATTGTCATTGGGTAGGGTGTGTGTGTGTGTGTGTGCTAGGTGGGCTGAGGGAGAGGGTGGGGTCATGGGAGAGGGGGGAGAGGGGGGGGTAGCAGTGGTGGGACTGCAAGTCAGTCTGTCAGACTGTATGAGAGCTTTAATAGTATCAGGATTAGTGGCAGATTCTTTGTCTAGCCCGCTGATCCAGCCTCCTGAGACCCAGCCTGAGCTTGTACAGCCCGGCTGCTTGTTTACAACCTACTGACCCCCCTACACACACACACACACACACACACACACACACACACACACACACACACACACACACACACACACACACACACAGATGAGCCTCTACCAGTCTCAAAAACCCCCCCCCCAACCCTTCACCTCCGGTTTTTGGACGATAATCCACCCTTGGGGATAGATCCATTATTATGATGATGATGGTTTTTGGAGTCTCTTTTTGTGGTGATTTGTCTCCTTTCTGTAATGCCAGGCATTAGTGGCCACATGTCCCCTCGTGCTCCCCACTGTGAGTGTGCGTTTCAGCGCCTGCATGCATTTATCAACTTGCATAAGTGTGTGTGTTATTGCACACGTGCGACTGTACATGTTTGCAGGCTTATATGTTCAACTGTGTCCTCACTCCGACTCTGGTCCACACGGTTTGGCACAGATCCAGCCTCAGATGACTCAGATGACTCACCCAGTCTCACCCTGCTCACCTGTTTCAACCTGTAACCTCTACATTACACTCTTCAGACAAGCTGGTTCAGAGAGGTGGTGATGAAATGGGTTGAGTCATTCATTTTACTTCATGTGGGTTTTTTTTTGTATGACTTCATGTGGGGCTTTTTGTATGACAACATTATACAAACAAACAGCAGCTCCGGGGGAGATGAAGGCATGCGTTTGGAGATGAAGCTTAAAATAAGACAAAAGTAACACAAAAAAGTGAAGGACTGCACAAGTCCTAGCCCTATTTCCGGTATAGTCTCTTGGTGTTTAGAGAGAGGGAGAAGCTTGGCAAGAGCATGGACAAGAATGGCATTTTCAGTGTTCAACTACAGTTTTTAAATTAGGATACCAAAAAATTATTTTGTAAATGCATACAAACAATAATACTTACTGACACCAATACAAAGTTGTCACAATTGACTAGTCATATGTATCCTATAGGGCCATATTTCTTAAACTTGGGGTTGAGGCCCAAAATGACTGGTGTGTGTCGGGATCTTACATAATGAGCAATGATATATTTTCATTAGGGCAAAGAAAGAAGAAAAAATTGAGTTAAATATTGTTATATAAATGTAGTCTAGTCCACCGCACTCAAGGAGAAGCCAGACAAACCATAATTGATAACATTACTTTAACGGGTTTGGACTAGACTGCATTTGTTACATTGTGTTTCCAGCCACTGCCGGCACCTTGGAGTGTTTGAGCCAGTGCTGTGCGCAGAGCGTTGTAGATTTAAATATTATGTATAGCTTTTAAATATAGTTAAATACAGTCAGTTTAAATATAGTAAAATAGAGTGTTGAGTGTAGTTTAGAATAGCTAAGTACACTTGTGTAATAGTTCTAGGGAGTACTTTTATGTATAGTTTGAAAGTAAAAATGTTTTGTAAGCGATAACTGATGCACATTGAGTTGTTTGAGCCGTACATTTTCGGTGTGCTAGACCTGTATTCTCTTACATCTACAACCGCTTTAATTTTTGTTGTGAAAGCCGCCTTCAATCCCATCCTCACCGGCATTTAAAAAGGCTCAACAGATGACTGAGGGCAAGGCCCCACAGCCCGATCAGGCAGCCGAGCCAAGGACAAGCTGGCCTAGTGTCGGCCGCCCCTCAGGCTGGTACAGTAGGTGCCTCTGAATGTGAAGGGTGCCCAGAACCTAAATTACAGGTCAGGTCAGGTCAGGATGTATCGGGGGGGGGGGGGGGGGATCTGTCGAACAGGTGCAGGAGCCGAGATCAAGGCCGCTCAGATGTGGCTCTCGCTCGTTGTGGCTTGCTGTTTAGACTGTGGGCCAAGTACAAAGTGTCATGTTCTGTGTGACCTATTGTTAAATCTCTGCCCTAAGTGACTGGAGGAGTGCAGTGTGTGCCCTCACGTTGTGAGGAGCCAGTACATCCATTGGCAGGACCATCTGTTGGAGACCTTCACCAGATCACCAAATGATTTGGTTTTACCATTGGGACACTCCTCTCAGAAGAGATCTGAGGGTACTTTTTTGATTATGACAGTTGCTCTCAGCCTTGTACCCAAATTCGGTAAACTTCGGTAAACCCATTTAAGCTCCTGACCCGTAGTTTCAGAAGAAGAAAGAAGAAGAAACGCTGGTTTAAACAATAGCAAAGTGTCTTCATTTTTAATCCTTTCTGCTATATAAGTGGCAGCTCTAAATTGCAGCAAAGAACTGTGATAGCAGGTGATCAGTGTAGTGTGTGTGTGTGTGTGTGTGTATATGTGTGTGTGTGTGTGTGTGTCTCTCCTGGCTGGCTGCTGTGGACAGACGGGGTGTCTGTCTCAGGCTCCGTCTCTCTGAGCTCATAAGGGGATTAAAGTGGGCTGGACTGGACAAACACACCCCGCTCTTTCCCTCTCTGATTCTCTCTCTCTCATTTCCTCTCTTTCTTTCTCTCTCTCTCTCTCTCTCATTCCCTCTTTTCTCGTTGCATTCCCCTCATCAACCCCCTCTTTTGATCTTGCTGATGGGCATCACTGCCTCCTGCCTGTTTGCGCTGCCGGCTGAAACATGTGAGCGTCATATGGTTGTGTGTTGATGAGCTTTTGTGCGTGTGTGTGTGTGTGTGTGTTTTGGCCATGCAGGACCCATCGAGGCTGATATTTGAATGTGTGCTTTGATTACTGATTCGTCTGTATATATGTTCATGTGTTCTACAGCTCTGACCGGCTGTGTTTGTGTGTTTGTACAGGTGTCCAGAGAGCAGACTAGGAGTGGAGAAAACGGCGGTAATACTGCCAACATGGACCAGCTACTAGGAGGTACACACACACATACACGCAGATAAGAAACAGAGGGCTTCATGCCATTAATCCTGAATGAATTAACAATTAGGGTTCAACCAGCATGGATTTCTGAAGGCCAATGCCAATATTTTGGGACGGAAGCTGCCAAAGACGATATTTTGTTCCAATATTCAGTATCTTTAAATGCAGGTTTTACAGACTGCCACCGCTGAAGCTGTTGAGTAAAATCATATCTTCACCTCCATTATATCCGCGAGAGATGACACTGACAGGCCAATATCCAATTTTTATTAAAAGGCCAATATTGGGCCGATATATCGATCTAAATCTATTAATAATGCAAATTTGCATAAAAGTTGCATGTATTGTATACTATTACTATATTATGCAATAGTAAAGCATTAAAATGTAGTCTTGTATACTAATAATAGCACATTATTATAAATAATATAATAATGATGATGTGGGCCCTCTCTTTCTCTCTCTCTCTGTCCTTCCTTTTCTCTTTCTCTTTCTCTCTTTTAAATCTCAATGGTACTTATCTAATTAAATAAAGGTTAAATACAAATAATTAGAAAATAGGGTTAAGTATGTTGAATATGTCTGTTTTTAATATATAAAGGAGCTTTACAAAATGCTGATTATAAAAACAAATATCGGAAAACCTTCAAAAACTGTGAATGGCTCTCATGGTCACAAATGTAGGAAGCCTCGGTTCAAGTCGTCTCACATGCACATCCAGCATTGTTCTGTGGGCCTGTGGCCAGATTCAATCAGCTACAAACAATGTCCTCCAAAAACGTTGAGTGTTGTCGTGCTGCTTCCCCTGGATGGATTACATCCTGTGGGGGGGTTAAATGCCCTGAAGTGACGACTGTAGCCCGGCCAGAACCACTGCGATCAGCAGACGGATTCAGAGAGCACAGGAAGAGACGAACCCCGTTTCCCCCGGACCGCGGCGGACTCCTGACCTCCTGTTCCCCTCCCCAGCCCGGCTGACTCACCAGCACATTCTGCACCCGGTCTGAACTGGGCTGGGCTGACAAAAATAATACTGAGCACCAACAAAAATAATGCTGAAGACCAAATATCACTAGAATTCACTGGCAAGCAAAACATGAAGTTCACCAAAAGTTGACAACAATTAGTGGACTCCTCCTCGTCTCCTTGTTGATGAATTGAAAAAAAACAACAACCCTGATGCAGATCGTGCACAATCCCGCGGCGCATTTGTGGTTTTGCAAACTACAGCTAGCAAGGACAAACTATTTCAAAACAGATTGTGAAAGTACAAATTTCAGCCATAATCCATATCAGACAGGGTTAACTGTGATCAAAAAGCGCTATTGTACCTTTTGGTAAATAAGATATGTGTTTCCTAAAGTATACTACACATCCAAAAAGAAGAACTTACATTTTTACGAGCAAACTTTTGATTCCCTTTTGATATTTATTAGACATCACCTTGTCAACATTGTGTGTGTCTGTGTGTTGTGTCAGATGGAAGTCTTGCAGACTCCACTCCTCTTCGGGACAGGATGGCCCTCTACCAAGCTGCCGTCTCCAAACAGGAAGTCCTTTCCACCTCAGTCAGTGTGAGTACTCCAGTAATCCTTCCTCTAGTCCGTTTCAGCGGCTGCTAAACATTTTCTGCAGACAATGTTATACGCAGTTTTAACCTACTATTCTATGTGCCTCCATTAATTTACTCAGCCCAACTGATATTCCAGGGCACTAGAGAAGGTTTTTGTAGCATATCTAAGACCAAGTTCAAGTCGGCGTGTGTGCTGTGTATCTTCACCAACAGCTGTGTGTCTCTTGTCCCTCACAGAGCGATCAGCTGGACAGTTACTGTGGAAAGCAGAAGGAGAACGTTCCTCCATGCACTGTGGACATGGTGAGGATTCTGGTTTTAACAAACAGAACTGCATGTGTGGGCTAAGGACTGTGCTTTATTGTCAAATGCCTTCAATTTCTGTTGACTTTCAAAATATGTGATAGTTTGCGACGGTGCATCAGTTTGTTTAGGAGTATGTTTGTTTCTGTTGTACACAAATGCATGGTGGTGTATGTATACCATGTCTTGTTAGCCCACGTGTGCGCCTAGAGTGCATGCCACTTGAACAAAAATGAATAAATTAACTCATTGGTTATGTTGTTCTCCACCTCCTCTCCTGTCATGTTCCTCTGGCTCCAGGGTCCGGACTCTGAACCCAACAGCAGGAAAGGTTCTACCTCAGAGAGCAATGGTAATTTACCCTCCATGTCTTCATCCTACTCTGCATGAAGACTCTGTTCTTCAATTACTGTATCAGTCCCAGGCCTGGAAGATTGAGATATGACAAGCACTAAGTGTTCATTAGAGTGGATCTAGCGGACCATGTGCAAATGTCAAGAACTCAACTTGTATTAAAAGTGTGTAAAATGGCTCCCTCTAGTGTTCAGAGTGTGTCACAGCCTGTTCTCATACCAGTCATTTCCTAATCCAGCAGGCTCCAGCACTGGAACCCCGGTGTCGTCCATTCAGAAAGACTCTTCTCAGCCCAAGACCACCAGGGTGAATCCTCATGGGTCCACACACACACCTTCACAGAACAGAATCACACACACACACACACGATGCATGTATGTTTATGTGTACAAATGAATTTACTGTGTGTGTGCAGAACTTCCGCCTGCCGGTGAGGGAGACCTGTGTGTCGTGTCTGAAGACTGTTTATCCTCTGGAGAAGCTGGTGGCCAACCAGCAGGTGTACCACAACACCTGCTTCCGCTGCTCACACTGCAACACCAAGCTCAGGTGAGGGGAAACACACACACACACACACACACAAATTGCTAAGGGAGACAAAAGCAGTGGGCTAGGTGAATTCAAAAACCAATGAGATGAACCAAATGCATCTTCCTTTGTCTCCCCCTGCTGGTTAGTTTGGGAAGCTACGCCTCCCTGCACAACAACGTCTACTGCAAGCCCCACTTCTGCCAGCTCTTCAAGGCCAAGGGAAACTACGACGAGGGCTTCGGCCACCGGCCCCACAAGGAGCTGTGGGAGACCAAAGGCGAGGGCGGCGAAACCTCACCGCAGGCCAAGACTCAGACCAAGCCAAATATCCAGACCCCGCCCCCGGCCTCAGACCTGTCAAGCCCCAGCGTGGAGGAGTCCCCACTGGCTAAAGTCAACGTCCTGACGGCTACTATGGAGACTCTGGGCCAGGGATCGGCGGAGAAGGCCGACCGACCCACCGAGACCCGCAGGCTGAAGATCTCCTGGCCGCCGCGGAGCGAGACGGACGACGGGACCGGTCGCACCGGAGCCACCCCAGAAGGAGGCGCCGCCGGCAGGCCCGTCCGAGCCAAGTGGCCCCCGGAGGAAGACTCCCCCTCCTCGTCCCCCGACCAGAGCCCCGAGGCCAGCGAACTGTCCAGCCTGCGCCGCAGCTCCTCCCTGAAGGAGCGCAGCCGGCCCTTCACGTTGGCCGTCCAACCCGGCGCCGATCCCGCTCCCGAGGCCGGACGACAGAGCCCGCCCCCACCTTCTGATTCGCAGGCTATGGAGGACGGAGAGGCCAGCCCCGAGCCCACCAGCATGGAGCTGCAGCCCGGCGGCCGGTCGCCAGACAGCCGCACGCCCACCGAAGACAGCTGCGTGGACGTACACACCAGCTCCGGGGAGGAGGAGGAGGTAGAGATGAAGAACGGAGACGCACCAGACCCTCGCCTCACCCAAGAGGAAGAGCTTGACGACGACTCCCGGGGAGGAGAGGAGGAGCGGATGGAAGAGGAGGAGATGGAGGGAGTGGATGGAGGCGTGACGGAGGAGGAGCTGCCCCCTCTGAAACGGCAGGAGTCTCCCACGGAGCCCACGGCCGTCTCGTCGCCCGAGGGCGAGGCGGAGGCCAGCCGATCGTCACAGGACGTGGGCTTCTGGGACAGCGAGGAGGCAGAGGAGCAGGAGCAGCAACAAGAGCAGGAGGCGCTGACCGTGGAGGAAATGATCAAACGAAACCGACACTATGAGGATGAAGAGGAGGAAGAGGATGTATAAATTGAATAGTCTGTAGTCTGCTATCAGCCAAGATGACAGCCATGAACACTTTAAGGACTGATTGCTATTCCTTCTCTTAGATTTGGATTTTAGATTTGGTTTCTTGTTCTCCTCTCATCTTTAAGACCAGTTTCTGCAGTGTCTGCTGTGCACTCTACTCTGAGCTCTTTATTTGTGCCTCTTTGAACTGTTTAAAACCTTTCTCTACTAAAGTCCATTCTTACAAGTATAGTTTTTTCCTACAAGCTAGATTTTATGAGAATGTCAGAACATAGTTTTTAAATGTACACTATTTAAACTCCTGCCCATTTAATGTTTTGGGTCTTTTTGGGGATGTAAATGTCCAAATTTTATGACTCATTGAATCTCTATTTTATTATCTCTATTTTATTTTTGTCTGTTTGACGACTCTTGTGATCTCCTATTTTCATGGATGCCTCCTAATTTGTCCTTTATTTGAAAAAGAAAAGATTGAAACTGCTACTTATGTTTACTATGTGGTCTTATTTTTATCACCAAGATAAAATCAAGATTTTATCACATCAGCTTTGCAAAGGTTGCAAAGCTGATGTAGCTCTTGCCACAAAATGGCCTCTTAATGGAGTCAATAACAGGAAAGCAAAGAGAAGAAACGTGCTGAGGTCTGTTCTGTTTTGGGGGGGAAAAGCCCAACAGTTGGATCTATTGTTTCAATTTCTCCAACTTCTGTTTGGGTTCGTTTTTGACACCTTGTCTTCAGAAAATACATGTCACTTTCTTTTGACTTTTTTTTTTTTTTTTTTGTATGTACATGTACAACTTAGAAAAATACACATATGCACATTTTGTTCATCATAAAATTAGGACAGCTCACACCACTTTATCTTCCTTTTATGTTACTTTGTTTTCCATGTTGAAAAGAGTTATGATGATGTGTACTGCACCTGAATAATGTACTGTTGATTTTATCAGGGGACCAAATATCCTGGATTGCTACTGTTCGTACAAATAAAGAATTGTTATACACAACATGCTTGGTCCATCTAATTCTGTATCAAACATGGCAGTATGTTCATGTCCAACTTAGTTTTTACATTTCTGCAGCCTGTTGAGATGGAAGAGGAAGTCAGAGGGAGAGCTATTGGGAACATAAGAGTTTCATATCAAATAAGAGATGCACCGTTACAAAAATATTACAGCTACTCTAGCGAAAAAGGTTTCTGGCATTTAATAATAAACTTAACTTTAAGTAATTATCAACCTTGAGCCCTTTATTTACAAAACAGGAACACTTAAGAGGATGTAACTGTGTTTAATTGTGAGAAATGGACATTGTTTAACATTTTCTGAAATTGATATAAAGCGTTTTAAAATTAAACATACACAACTTGGTTACATTATGGAAATCTTTATTGATCATCATACATGTACATTATGGAAATCTTTATTGTTCATCATACATGTACTGACCAAGGCCATAATAGTGCAAGTCAACAAGGCAAGAAATTACTGGAACAGTACTTGGAGTGAGTAAGGTTGGACAAGCTACAAAATTATGACCAGATTTAGCTCTGATTTGGTTGTACCACGTGTGTGTGTGTGTGTGTGTGTGTGTGTGTGTGTGTGTGTGTGTGTATATATATATAGATATATATATATATATATGTGTGTGTGTAAATTGATGTAAATTCCAAGTAAACATTTTTGTAAGTGGCTTTATTGTAATACCCTGAACTTACAAGTATGGCTGAAATGGTCACATGGGTCTCTAATTAGGTAAAAAAAAAAGAAGAAATCTTTGCACTGTCTAGCTGTCCTAATAAGTTTTATAGAGTGACATCTTAAATGTGTTCAGGCTTTGATAACCTGTACTAAAGTCTCAGTCCAGCCCTGCAGGAAAACAATAGATCTTTACTAGTCTCTGTTTTACATTTGTACATCTGTACATGTCCTGTAGACCTACCAAGGTCACGTCTCCACATCTCCATCAATGGCTCCAACACGAATGCATAACGACTACAACAAACATACAATCTCCAGCAGATATGTGTGATCTATTAGTAACCGTGTTGTTATAATTCTAGCATTACTGTCTGCCAAGGATTCTACAGTTTCCTAATGCATGAGTGTTGCAGTTGGCCTACATGCCAAAACAACAGAAACCTGCTGTACGCACCTTATAAGAAGGTGCAGAGGAATGTACACAGTATAGAGCTGTTGATGTTTCAATGGACAAATGCAGATGTATGAAGTCTGGAGGCTGAACACGCATCCCATAAGATAAGAGGCACACAGAGTAAACACACATACTTTTGATTAAGAGGTTGGTCAACCAACTTTACGATACAGTATATTGTGAATGATAACATTCCCTTTAATAAAACAGTGAAGAAAAAAAAAAAAGCCAAAGATCACATAACCCAGTAGCTGCCAAATCAGAATCATTTGGCGTGGAAAACCAGTTCCCCTTGACAAGGTAACGTGACAGTCACACTCTTATCTCCTATTTCGTGAACGCACAGCCTTGCTTTTAAGTACACAGATTGCTATAGCGGCGGTGCTGCTGCTGTATGCTGCGCAGACAGACCACACACATCACTAAAGTGCTCGTGGCGACACGCGCGACGGTATATTGTGTCTTTTTCACATGCAGCAGACATCGGCAACCAAAACGTCATTGTCTTTATCTTCAAGAATGTCCAGCGGTTAATTCGACGTCACATCCGTGGCGTCACTGACGGGGGGGAAATCCTCTGACTGAATAATGTCGATTCTAAAACCTAAATTTGAGTAGAAATGGGACATCATTCTAACTTTCACAAGAAAAAGAAAGAAAACGAAGATGTAAAGTAATCCTTCACAATGAGGGCAAACGTGCACAGTGCTTTGGGTGATTCTCTAAACCCTGTACTGTAGGTACCTCCTCCCTGCGCTGAGAAAGGCTTGATCAGTCTCCCTTGCATGTGACTACCTCACATTCTGTTATATAGTGTCAGGTACAAAGAAAATACATTCCCTGATCTCTATAAGTAGAAGATATATTTGTATTTTTACCAGATCTCTAGTAGAAAATATATTGTCAAAGGTGGTGGACATTTTGCCGTATTTTCATTTGTACAGACCCCTAATTTGGCTCCAATAGGACATTATATCACATATGGAAAAAAAAAAAAAAAAGATATCAATTATAAATCCATCCATCCTTCAGAAATCACTGATCTAACCTTGATCAATAACAGCTGTTTATGTAAGCTTGCTGTTACCAATCGTATCGAAGCTCAGGGATTAAAAAAGGGAAAGGAAGAATGGATGAATTTCTGAAATATTGAAATAGATCCATTGTTCACTTCCAGCCAGCTCTGGGGGGGAAGCTCCAGTAGGTCACTGATCGCTCACAGGAGGGCACCCTCTCCCAGAGAGAAGAGAGGGAGAGGGAGGGAGAGAGAAGAGAGGGAGAGGAAGAGGGAGGGAAGAGACAGAGAGAGAGAGAGACACACACAGAGAGAGTGAGAGAGAGAGAGACACACAGAGAGAGTGAGAGAGTGAGAGAGAGAGAGAGAGAGAGAGAAGGTCTCTAGTCCCTGCGACATAAACTGCCAGCAAGCCCTCTGACTCGGCACAACTGTTGGCCCTGCTTTGCTTTGCTTGGGGCCGTGACAAATGAAATAAACGAAGTGTGCCAGACCTCATGAGAGGGATTTAAGGGCTCAGTGTTTCAGAGACACACTGTATGTTTTACAGGGCTGGGAAAAAATGAGGTTGGATGAGGAATGACAGCACTAGAGATTGCATAGAATTATCAGACTCCGCATGTCTCCCAAGAGTTTACAGTTTTCTTCCCCACACAGCCCATGTAGGACCTCGCTCTGCTATCCTGCAGCGTTCGTACAACCAGGAAGACGATTTGCTCGTGTTGCCATGATGACAGTGAAATTTAAAAGTCTTATAAATAAAAGCTGGGGCAGTGTCGAGGAAGACAACAGCGATGTGCATTACGGGACTGCTGGGTGCGGTGTGGGCTGGAGAGGGGGGCATCAGCGGGCCGCCTGGTCGAATCGAGTTTGTTCTGGTGAGTGGGGCCGTTAGCAACATGCTAGGCTACTGCGGGTCGGGTCTACATTGCAGCCAGCCGGTCGCAGCTCCATTCTCCAGTCCAGGTTTTCGGCTCATCCGCTCAGGGGATGCAAATCCACCTTGACCTTCTCTCCGCTGCTCAGCATCCCCACGGTGGGGTAGAGGCCCCCGGGAGGAACCACCACCTCCCTCCGGCCCATCAGCTTCCCATTCCTGGTGAAGAACACCTGCAGGGCCACAGGGGGGCGACAGTGAGTCGATTATACACACAACCCGCTTTCACTGGTGGTAATCCACTAACACAGGACTGTAACAATTAGTTGTGAAAGAAAAGACCTTTCATTATGACTGATACTAAAACAAACTTCATTTGAGAGCACTCAGTGGGCCAGTTATAAACAGGAATTATGTGCAGTTAGGAAATATTGTTAAACAAATATGTGACAGTGTAATGTCTGTCTTCTTAGTGAAAAAAGAGTTGATGTTTACAGTACATGTCTCTACTAAATCAACGCGTGATCAAACATTATCCAGCTGTTCTAAAAAGAACATCAACAAGCTTTTCAATGCTAATGCCAAGGACTTCTTTCCAAGTCTCAGAGCAAATACCTATATACTAAAACAACAAGTGAAGTACTGTAGAGTGTGTGTCTCCGATAAATCAGGCTGAGTCACATATCAAACATTTACTGTACCACCCACTCTAGAAAGAGAGGCTTAACAGCTATTCAATTACAGGCCACAGATGAAGGGTGAGTAAAATTGCAACAGCCTTTATTAGTTTCAGCAATATTGGCAGCTGTGTGCTGCGGCTCTCCATTGTGCAGCCTCGTTGACACACATGCACATAAACATACACACATGCACGTACGCAGCCTTCGCCCCACCCCCGCCAACACAGACACCCACATACGTGCAGCTGTGCCCAGAGAGACCTCTGTAATGTCAAGGAGCAAGGCTTTGTGGGTAATGTGTCCTGCTGAATAAATATTGACAAATCCCTAGATTACGACTTGGCCTATTCTATTCTCACCCACTTGGGTTTCAGCGCCGCATACACTCGCACTCGCACAGTGACCCCTGGCCCTTGCTTGCACAACTGAGCAGGCCAGCCGCCATGCGAGTTAGACCTGTGGCTGGGACTAAAGACACTGTGCTTTACCAAACTGGCAACCGCAGCAATTAACACAACAACAAACAAACAGAAGCTGCAACACAGAGTGGTTGGATGATTAGAGCGTAATGTGACACACTGGAGGTACGACGAGGCTCGGCGGGTTGGGCATGGTGTGTTTGGCTTGCAATACAAAGGTCAGCAGTCCCACAGGAGCCGTGTTACAGCATGCTATGAAAGTATGCAATCATTATAATGCAAATTGCTGAGCATGCAGCTCGCATAATGTCTTTTAAGTAATGTGCAATCCTACTCCCCATCCTTCGCTCTAGTGCACCTGCGTCCGCTCCCCAATGTTGGTCGAAAAACAAAGGTTTAATACACTGTAAGGCAATGACCATCAATCCTCTGCTTTTGCTATTTAGGGAGCAGACAGCCTGCAGAATGGAGAAGGAAGGACGCTTCTTTGTACAGGCAAGAGGTTGAGAATTGTGATGCTGCATTGTGAAGCAAACATCTCCATATGCATCTACAAAGTGTGCATCTGTACACTTGCGTACATGTGCAGCACTGCTGTTCTTGAGCATTCCTCACCGTGACCTTCCTGCCCTCCTGCCCACGCTCCATGTCGTCCCCGTCTTCTTCGTCCTCTTCTTCATCGTTCAGGTACAGAACGTTCTGGATGCCCGCCTGCCTCGGACGGACCTCCAGGCGGTCCCAGTCGTCCATTTCGGCTGAGGGACAGCACAGAGCAGAGTGAGTTGGAGCAAAAGAGTGTGTGTGCGAGCAGAGCGGGGTTAGTCGTCACACCGGTCTTACTCTCCGACACTGTACCAGACCAAGAAACACAATACTGAGTAGTAACACAACAACACAACCTACGAATCGTGGAAAAAAAAAAAATCATTAACCTTACAAAGTCGTACAAACTGACAAACCTTTCTCCAAGTTGTGCTCTTTAAAGGTTGGGTGACAAGATGCATCTTTTCTCGTATGTTATGCAACCAACACTAGCTGCTGTCCCATGAGTTTTGATACTGCCAAGATACTTCAGAATCATCACAGGTTTGGTAATGTAATACTGCGGATGTACTGAGGTAAACGACAGTATGACCCTATCGCAAAGTGGCACCATCTGGGACCGGGAAACCAAAAATGTGTCTCTCATGGCAAGGGGGAATGGGAATTCCCCTCTGACTGACTTCTCTGTTTTCCGTGTGGGAGACCCTGGTTTACATCCAATTTCTTTCCCACAGGCAAGACAATGCACTGTTAAGACCGAATGTTGCCGCAACTGTCTGATGCTAAACCACAATAAGTAGGTTTAAGAGCGAAACCTCCCCCGGACATGCAAGTAGAGCCAACGGTAAGACTTTAATGAGTGACAGTGTAATTGCTACACCTGAACCCTCTGCCCTCACCTTCTCCATCCAGGATGTAGTCTCGTGGGAACATGATGCCACAGCCCATGATGTCACCTTTGAAGCAGCGAGGGCCGAAAGCATCTCCAACCCCACTGCCGTGAAAGATCTTCCCATCATCTGTCAGAGAGGGAGAGAGAGACTTTCACTAGTATAATCATTAGCTAATTCATTACTTACAATGGATTTTTGTCCATTAAACTCTGAGGTAATTTTACACTCCCTTAATAGCTCCCCTTGCTGAACTTGATATACCAGATGTAGACTACAGTGCATGTAATTTGTTAACCACAACATGTTTTTAACATGTAGCGCTAACATACGTCCTTAAATTCATCATACAGTCATATGATGCTGACCAAAAACTGAGATTAGTAAAAACACCTCTATCCAATCTGCAAAAACCCCAAAGCAAACCACCAGCAACATTCAAAGGAAATCAGCAAAACAACACATAATACAGTTGCGAGAGACAATGAAGAAAAAAAAAAGGCTAAAGAAAAACATTGCAGAGGTAGCCTGCAGACGAGCTCTCCTCGAGCGCAGCGGCGTGGCTGCTGCTGGTAAATATTTATGGAGTTGTCATGGGACCCGTCCCCGGCTCAGGATACTGTTTAAACAATCTCTATCTGAGCACCAGGAGGGAGACGGAGACACTGTATCATTACGGCTCCCATGCGGGCCCCTGTCACAACACCACACACTAGGCAAACAGTGGAGCCACGCCGGCACAGGCGCAGCGCGGCTAAAAATAGCAGAGCAAGGCTTTGGAGACTGACAGGGGCTGGCGTTGGAGGTGAGCTGGGGTGTGGAAGACCAGGTTTGGCCCTAGGGCCGGGGCTAGTTGATGACTGGGACAGGAAAGGTAGGCAAGGCCTGGCGGTGGGTCAAGGGCTGGGCTGGGCTGGGAGGGTGTTCAGTAGAGCAACGAGCAAGTGGAGCAATCTCCTTGTTCTCTCACCACTCATTGGCAGTTTTCATTCAGATTCCGATGACGATATCCATGTAAAGATTATATTAACGGAGCCGCAGAATCCAACTACCTAAACAATTTCACATACATGCTTAAGACCCGTATGATGGGCTTATTACTCATCATACTCAAGCACACGCTGTCGCTCTCACTTTTTCATATATTCAGACACAGACACGCACACACAACCTACTTTTTGAATTAGTATCACATCTTTTATACATTTTTGTTTGTT
This sequence comes from Centroberyx affinis, assembly GCF_046629955.1. Taxonomy (NCBI): domain Eukaryota; kingdom Metazoa; phylum Chordata; class Actinopteri; order Beryciformes; family Berycidae; genus Centroberyx; species Centroberyx affinis. The sequence goes on along the minus strand of NW_027278738.1, from coordinate 319,453 downwards.
TCAAATTAGATTTTATTTAGTATTTGTTTCTGAAGTGTCCTTCTGTATATACAATGTAATAATATTTTTAATGTACCGTAAAAGTTCAAATAAACGTCTCCTGTCAAATGATAGCCTATTTCCTACAGTAGTCTGGGAGATCTTCATTTTGGCCGGCAGCTCATTGGTCGCTGGCACGCTTGTATAATACAAGTCTATGTTTGTTGGTTTTGAATTTTGTTGCTTTTCTGAAGTGTGCTTTGGCTCTAAAAAGTTTGAAAATCGATGTGCTTAGAGGATGGAGGCTGAGGTTGGAGCTAGGTTGCAGAGGGAAGTGTTGGAATTTGTGTTGGGGACTAAAGAGTTAGAAATTAGCATAGGGGTGATGACCAAGGTTTGGCTGAGACAGAAAGAAGGAGAATACTTGTGGTGGTGTTGGTGCTAAAGTTGAGGTCATAGACTAAGGGGGTGCTGGCTAGGCTGAGGGCTAGACATGATGCTGACGTTAGCTAGTGTGCCTGGCACTAGTCTAGGGTTGATCCTAGGAGCAACATGAGGGCTAAACTGGAGCTGGGCCCGGGGTTTGGAGCTGGGCCTGGGGGAGGAGAGGGCAGGATCTCTGGCTCCTGAGCAGCTAAGAGAACCTGGCTGAGCAGCGAGACAAGCTGGGAATGGGAAAACAGCATAGGCTTTCGTAACATGAGAGTTTGTCTGGAAAAGACTGGGCTTCCCTGCCCAGGGAACATTGACTTCACATACTCCTAAAACATGAAAAATGAAAAAAATATTATTCCATGATTCCGCACAGTCACACAGAGGTTGCACATGTTCTTAAGAGTTTACTATAAATTCTATACGCAGTTGCCACATGATATAAATCGCAAACAAAGAGTTGAGTTGTTGATATATAATGCACTTTCTGGGACCATTTGCTAGTGTGGCCCTAGCTGTCAAGTATAAGTTTCTATAATCTCAGGTTAGACCCATTTCAGCTTCTGTAGTGGTTTAGCTGGGCCATGAAGCAGTAAAGGCGGTCTGAGTTGCAGTTATACTATGGTAGTGGTGAGGTTACTGTCTTGTGGCGTGTGGTGGTACTGATGCAACATACAGCATTGTGTTGGTTGGTTAGTTTAGAAAGTACAGTCTCAGCAGGCAGGTTGAAAGCTAGGTCATGCTAGTACAGTTACATAGGCTAGGCTTTGCAATAATGTAGATCCACCACATGTACAGCATGGTGCCTTGGCTAGAGATGGACTTGACAGACTCAGCTATACATTTACAAGGCTGTGTGGTGATATCCATGCACAGTTCAGTATGCCGCTTGGCTACAGATACATACGGTACTTGCGGGTTCAATTAACTGGCTGGTGTTTCCATCAGTCTGTCTTTATGCCTTTTAGCATTACAAAGTTACTAACAGTGACTATGTCATCCACATCCATTTTGCCAAGCCAAGAAGGTAATATTAACCACCTACACCTACACAACATGTTGCTACTGAATCATTGCTTTTACAGTAGTGGGAACAGGTTAGGCCATGTCATTGCTATACAGTACAGAGGTTAGACTGAAGCATACTATCGCAGGTTAGGCTCTGTGGTGCAGGTTGGATGGTGGTAGTGGTGGCAGGGCACAGCCTTCAGCTGCAGGTGTTGAGTCATAGCGCGTGTGAGTCATTGATGGGGGATCAGAAAGGGCCCTGTGTCAGGAGGGTGATAGGGTTAATGAGGCTTGCCGAGGAGCACTCACTGCCTGGATGGCTGGTTGCTCCTGATAGGGCCCACAGGGGCCCACAGAGCCCCACGGCCCATTGACCTGCAGAGCCAACCAACCCCAACACACAGGATGGAGGTCCACACTGGGCCAGTTCCCAACAAAAACACTCAGGGGCCCTCAGGTACCATATGAGAACAGGGAGCACAAAAGCAGGCCAAGGAACTCTCAAACTACACAAGCTATACAAGAGGAGCAGGGATATGCTTGGCAGACATTTGTGTATATAACTGGAATATACAGTAAAATAAAGTAAAATAATAACCTTAACAGCCAATAATACACATCACACGTGATCGAGGTCAACACTAGTCGTGTGCCCAATACAAAACCCCATAAATTAGGGTAACAAAGAAAGAGCACAATAATCAAACACGCAAACTATTAACTAGAAGAGTAGCAATGCTACACTGGAACATAATGCATTTCCCCTCTAGGCTATGTGATATAAGCCAAAGAAATATCTACAGCCATTGTTTTCTTGAAAGTTAATAATAACTGAACAAAAAAACAATTACATTACAAACACTCAGATGCACTCAGGGACAGCATGGGGCAAGACAAAAATATGCCAGTGAGCTTTTAAATAGCCTATACCTACATAAGGACTGCCAGGGATATCCTGGCAGGCATTTGCCCTTCTGGATACTGAGGTCAAACACAAAAACCAACCATAAAAGTTGATGACAGAGGTACCAAACTGCATAGAAACACCTCTTCACAGCATTCTTGGCTCGCACCAAGCAGTGGAACTAAGGTAACAAAGCTCAAGTCATTCCTTCTTTAAGCAAATTCTGTGGTTATATGCCCAACTGTATATAATACAGTGTGTATACATTAGGTCTTTGTCAACCTGCCAAAGAATGTCTGCATGCAATTCTTGAGGTTCCTGAGCTGTTCTGTGAAAATCTAGGATGCGTGGAGGAGCACGGAGAGACACGAAGAAGAGGCCCTGGCTGCTGATTTTAAGTAGCTGGATCGGAGCCTGCACCTCAACCCAAGCATGGGAAGGCAAATCTCATACGCGCAGCGTGGAAAACCACATGCATCATTTTAGTCTCTAACAAATAAGATTAATGGGAGCTGTGCTGGGGCGTGCACATTTCTGTGGTGTCCAGCACACAGCAGCCAAACCAGACAGACCACAGCGCTAGACCTCTGGGACTGGCATGGTGAGCCTTTCTGAATGACTGGCCCCGTCCATCACTCAGCACTGAGGCATCATCCACAGACCCCAGTAGGACGCACAGCATCAACTGTTATTAGTATTAATGTATCCGAAGTATAAATGGAATCTGTACTGGGATATGGGGATTTAAGAGTATAAACATTAACTCGAAACATGAGTGGAATGCACACAGGGTACAAGAAAATGTGTTTTAATAGTTGATTAGGAGGTCAACTGTAAGAAAGCATATAGACTTTCCTGTAAAAATAAAATCCTACACATTTCCTAATAAAATAACAAAGGTCCTATGGACAGAATGTGACATTTGTGGTGTGTGAAACATTCAAGGTATGAACAGCTGAAATCCCCCGTGAGGGAGATTAACAACGGGATGCTTCAGACCAAAATATGGCTGATAACAGCCAGCTAGCTCCTAACTGCTTCAGTCCGATAAGGAGCAAGATCCTAACTGTGACAGTAGCACAGCAGATTGTCAGATAAAGAACCGACTACCTACTGTAGCTTGTTCAGTGTCATAACAACCACCTACCTAGCTCCTGCTATCGTCGTATCAGGGCAGCAGCATTTGATAGCTAATCTCTTAGCACTGATAGCGGTGGGGTATATCAGCTGATAGCTGAAGCCTGGAATGGCAGCTGTGGGGGGTTTTGTGCAGATGCCTGTAGAGATAATGTTCACAGGCCTGTCGTCACAAACAACCAAGACTGAACGTGTGTGGAAGCATGGAAAGATAACTTTGACTAAACTCTTTGTTTTTTGGGGGGGGTGGGGGGGTGGTCCATCAGTTTGAGAGAAGTTTAGATGACCAAACTCCCACAGAGAGAGATGGAGATATGATCCTTCTCCTTGTTCCAATGCTGTTGTCTGTTTGATCTGCCTTGCAATCCTGCTTGATCTCTGTCTGCGCTGGGCACCTCAACATCCAGCTGAGATGGTGCCCTGATGTTGGTGTCTAAAACAGCAGATAAATACTACACAGGAAGCATCTCCGATTCATTTATTTTACTCCAACAGGAGTAAACTACAGGGGGATTTCCACATGTTTGAATAAAGCAACAAAGGAGAAAATGCCAAGTGGAGGCGGACAAATGTTGAGAAATACAGAACTGTAGACAGAAGATTTGGTAGAAAATTGGGGAGAAAATGAGAGCGACAAGATAGAGAGAAAAGCAAAAGGCATAAAAACATTAAGTGTGTTTTAGTGAAAAGATAGAGAGAAAAAGCAACAGAGAGAGGGAGAGACAGGGGATTGGGGGGGTTGGGTGCTCACCTGCATGGTAGGCCACTGACCCTCGGCTCCAGCCCGGGTGCCTGTTCTTGGGGTAGTCCTGCACAGAGACAAAGACTTTCACAGGTCACAAATACAGCTTCACACACATGAATTTATTATTTCAGTGGTGTCAAACCATGTGCCATGGAGGGCCAAGAGTCTGCAGGTTTTCATTCCAACCAAAGACCACAACAGGCGATTTCCTGATTAGCACACCTTCAAGGTTGGAATGAAAACCTGCACACTCTCCGCACTCTCCATGACATATGGTGTGAGAGCTTGATTTATATGTTTCAAGGATCACAAACACGCCATTGAATAAATGCCCATATATAAAAAGGGTTCCATATAGTATCAGAAAATCTTTTGGCTTGTACCACATAGCAGAAAGTCTTTTTTGTGCTCAGATTATCCTACATAGAACGTTTCTGGTGCTATAAAAGACCCTTTAAGAACACAGCAATGTCCCAAACCAAGATAGCTTTTTTAAGAACTACACTGGATTCGTACCCAAACCAAATAACCCTCCTTTTTCTGAGTATAAACACAGATACGATCGTTTTGAGAATACTGAAATGCAATGGTGAGATGCATATTTCCCCAAGTTTCATCAAATCTGATCAGTGGTGTCTGTGATATCGCATGTGACACATGGAAAAAATGAACAAAAGATGGAGCGTCTGTTGGCCAATCAGTGTAGTTTTGAAAATCATGTCTGATGTTGTGTGACAGACGAGCGAAAAAAAGGAACGAATGAGCAAACAAATGAACAAACGGACAGACGAACAGATCTGAGAGAGACTGATCTATAGTCTCCAGCACAAATCTGCATATCTGATTTTACCAATCCCAAAAGAATATAGAAAAATAAAGTGGATAAGAGAGCCACTTTACCTGGCGCTGTGTGTTTTGGGGCCTCTAATCCGGGTTCAAGGCACACTTGAAGGGTAAAGGCAAGTGTGCTCTCTTTTCCACTGTATTTTTCATTGGCTTTTTCCCCCATCAAGAGCACCTTGTTTGCAATTTCTGCCACGGTTCACACAGAGCACGCCAGCCTCTTTAACAGTTTTCACACAGAGCACGCCAGCCTCTTTAACAATTTTTTCCCCCAAAATATTGTGAATCCACTAAATGACTATGTAGGAAAAGCCAGCAGTGGGGTGACATCATCTCTATGGGCATTGCATTTTGACCGGTACAGTTTCAGATGAGGAGGTTATGTGTCAGAGTTATGAGGATTCCTTCTCGTTCCCCCCTCTGTCCTTGGATATCTGTCAGTGTCTGTGGCCTTGCTGGTTCTCCCACAGCTGAGGACGTGTCTCTGTATCTGTCTGTCTGTCTCCCGGTTTAACCATGCCAACAGAAATAACTAGTGGGCCAACATTTGGATAAGATCAGAGTGTGACTCAGAGGTAATTACCAGAGATGTTTATCTGTCCTCTAGTCTGCACCTCCATTAACGCAGACACACACTACCAAAGAAGAAGATGAGGAGGAGGAGAAGGGCGACAACACTGTGCTCCTCTTTCCTCTCTCCCTAATGCTTGCTCTCTCTCAGCCACTCTCTCTATTGCATCTCTTTTCACCTAGTATTATGTGGGGAAAAACACAGGCATACCCCACCAAAAAACTCATTGTTTATTTTTCATCTGGTCTCAAGTCAGTCAACTATTCAAAGTCCATCAAGGAAACCCAAAATACAGCAAGGAAAACACCAAAGAAAAGATAATGGTTCAGCCTTTACATGGGAAAGAGTCGCTGTAAAAAAGGAATACGGATGTGATGACTGACTTTGAGATTGGAACGACAAAACTTTACTGAAGGAAATAAGGCCGATGGAATTATTACCATTAGCACCTGTGTGGAAAAGAGAACTGAGTGATTGAGAGGGACATGACAGACAGATGGCTAGGTCGGGACAGGCAGACAGACTGTAGCATCTGAGGCCAGGACATTGGGGAAACAGCCGCGATCCTGTCTGACAACCCCACTGGGGCTCGAGGAACAGGAAATGGAGATGGATGGGGGAAAGAGAGAGAGGGAGAGGGACAGAGCGAGACACCAGCAAAAAGGAAGACAGAGAGACAGGGAGGAATGCAGCTACCGCTCCAAGCCCCCAAAACCTCTTGATCCGCCAAGTCTGCTCCTCTTTCCCCTCGTCTTAACCGCAAGCCTGAGGATTCCTCTGGCTGACTGGCATGCAGGCTGCATCTCGAGGATGAGGAGAGGAAAGTCTGGGGGTTTGCTTCCTGATTGATGACTCACCGACAGTGATTTGATCAGTGATTTAGTGGCACACGCTGCAGTGAGACAATATTAAGAACGGATAAACAAATAAGGGCGGATTTATAGTGCTTCCATGTAAACCGCAGACTGTCTGATATATGGATCATACTTTTTAATGCCTCTGTTTTCATAGCTGTCTTCTTTGTAATTGTCGTGTCCATCATCTCTAATTCAACACGTCTACACAGCACGCTCTATCTATCAACCAAATATGGTAGGCAAGCGAGAACAACTGAAGCAGCACTCAAATCCCTATTCCTACCAGTACTGGTTCCAATAACGGTTATAAACAATATTTGTTTGATACCTTTCTTTGAGGAAAATCAACTGTATTTCAATATGCAAGAGAGTAAAATACTTTCTGTGTAACATTTGCATGTCGTTTATGAATAGAATCAGATTGCGCACATTAAAAATGTCCTTTGGCTAATAGAAAACCTGTGATCCCACTTTAAGAATTCAACAGGTAATCTAAGCTTTCCAATAACTTTTGATACCTTTTCATGCCTTGTAATCAAGCAATTGTGATACATGGCAACAGAGCATTTTTTTTTATGTATTATGTATTTTTCTCAGCCCTTGAAAAAAACTATTTAGTGTAAAAATGAAATTTTTATCCTTAGACGTTTCTCCTGTGTGAATATTATGATTTTTTTTCTCCAATGTGAAACTTGATTTGTTGGCAACAGGTTCTGTAAAGCACAGAGTACATTATTTAGTATGCCACCTGAAACGGCTTTCCCTCTGACAAAATAAACTGCAACCCATTGTGGTTTGGAAACTGCAATAGCTTAAGCTGTGATTAAGTTTTTCAATTAATGGTGCAGCCTTAAATCACACCCACATTCTTTTTCTGTATCAACATGTCATGAAATACATCTTGTTAACCCACTGGTCCACTTAAACATAAACTTCGAACCGCGGTCACTACCCCTGCCGGCCTGCAGAAGCCATCAGCGAAACGCACGCTGATTCCAAGAACAACAAACAGTGGCGTTGTGTCCACAGCATAGTGAAAGGAAGGCCTGCAATATCAGATCCCCAGCTGCTACATCGGTGTTATCGGAGTAGCCTGCATTTCCACACTGTGGCAGAGTCAACAACAAGTCTGAAGGAGTAAGAGCAGAAGGGTGCGGGCAGAGAGGAGAACCCTGTGGAAGCAGATACCCATCATCTACTGCACCTATCTCCCGGGCATTTAACAGAGCCGTCTAAAAATAACACTAAAGCCGTGGATTACCACAGATGTGAGTGTATGGGTGTGTGCGCAGGTATGTGTGAGGCGAACGAAGGAGGGAAAGTTTGATTGTGTGCGCGTGTGTGCGTACGTGACCACACAACCTCCCCTATAGGGGTTGGGTTGGGACTATGTTGGGGACTAATGCAGGTCTGTTTGTCTAACCTCTTGTCATCAGGCTAAAACCACTAGCTACCAACATGAAACAGCAACCGTCACAGATTAGCCACTGATCTGGTGAGAGTGAACAGAACAGCATCCTATCTGCGTGTATGTCTATGTGTATAGTTGTGTAGTGTTTATTACCTCATATGTGGACAATACAAGAGCTTTCTGGACACAAATAGATACATTAAATCATGAAGTTTCTTCAGTTTTTGGATAGAATACAGGTGAGGGTGGCAGAAAGTACGGAGAGAGAGGGAGAGTGGAGAGTATTCACCTTAGCCTTATTACAGGCTAAGGTGAATACTCTAATTTTTCTGCTCATACTGCTCATATACTAGTACTTTTCAAACTGCACACATTTCATTCTTTATAGTACATATTGTTCATGCAATTTTCTTTGCTTCAATAAGCTCTACTGCTACTACTGCAGCTATTCTGCACACCCTCTTAATGCTACAATCCATACCTTTTCATACTTTCATTCATACATTTCTACTTGCCATGTTCTAGTGTTGAAATTGCCACTTGTTTATGTCTGTATAACCCAAATTTTGCTATGTTCTTATTTCTAGTTTTCTTTGCTGTATCCTATTACTATTAGCTGCTGTAACGGCCCAATTTTCCTATTGGGATCATTAAAGTTTCATCTTATGTTATACTATGAAGCGCCTCCTAAATTGTTTGTGTTGGTGTTGGTGTGTGTTCTGCCAAATCAGAGGCCTTGGCACAGAGACGGCTCCTTTGTTCTGTCCTAAACAGACTTAGGTAGAATAAACACGTTCGCAGGAGCAGCAGTCAGAACGGTTAGGAGGACTGCTGCATCATGGGAGGAGGAGGAAGAGGAAGAGAGCCGTTCCCAGGACCCGGTCCCAGGGCATACCAGGACAGAGGAAACACTGCCATTCCAGCCTGCGGAGTGTTTTTGTTTTTTTTGTCTGTGAGAGTGCAAACTGCAATGTCTGTGTGTGGCTGTATGTTGGCGTCTATCTATATGAGCAGGAGAGAGAGAGAGAGAGAGAGAGAGAGAGAGAGAGAGAGCGAGAGAGAGCGAGAGAGAGAGAGAGAGAGAGAGAGAGAGAGAGAGAGAGAGATCAGAGAAAGAGAAGGTCAATTAAGAAGACAAACTTAGAAAACGGTCACCATTTCATTCACAGACACTGTGGTGGCTGCTGACTCACATATCTGCCCCTTCACTCCTCCATTGTCACTCTTCTATCCCTCCATCTTTCCAAATCCAACCATAGGCCCCTATCTGCCTCACCACCTCCCCATCCTCCCACTGTTTCTCCAGGATGTGATCTTTCAGGTTTTTTCAGGATTTCAGGGTTTGTTTTGGCTAACTTTAACATTCATTTCTATTGGGAGATGAGAGTTTTCCTGCGCTTTTTCCTGTGTTTTCATGTTCCTAATCACTTCCTGTGATTTCTCTACCTTTCTATTTCTAGGCCTCCACATCTCCTGTGCTACCCCACCTCTGCAACCCTCCGCACCTCCACGCTACCCTCTCTACCCCCTCCACTCTTCCACCCCATAACTAGGTCTGGATCTCTCTTTGTCCCACACCCTAGCAACCGCTGTGTATACCGGATGCAAAACAGCCGTGCTACCAAGTGTATGCATGCTGTACATTCATCTAGACTCTTATCTTCAGCGGAAGGAGAGAGAAAGCGAGGGGTCATGTCAGGTCTAGGTATTGCAGTGGGGTCATAACAGATCTTAGATTACGCAAAAAAAAACACACACACACATTTACCTTACACAAACAAGCATACAAACTTCATAGCACAAATTCCTCTGACTTCCCTGCAGGAAAGGAAATTGGCCACAGCGGCTTCAGGGGATTCAAAATTCACCAGTTGCTTTCAGCTAATTACCAGCCAAATTTATTTTAAGGATATTGGTCAGTTTCCATCCAAAGTGGCTGGTCAAGTAGACAAATTTACCAGCCATAGCCAACATATACCATGATTATCTGGTAGCAGGTGTTAATCTCAATCTGTTGCTGCACACTATTATATGCTGCAGTACATGGGTGTCTTGCCTGCATCAAATAAGGGCTGTCCCCACCTGAACACATTCATAGCCATGTTAGGTTACTGTACAGTTATAACACTGTCGATGAATCAAATATTTTACTTAATAAAACAAATCTGTAAAAATACTTTTGCCAATTTTTCCTGCAATTGAACACAGTAATGTGGCCTCTTACCAGTAACCAATATGAATATTGTAGTAATGTCATAAATGTGCTGTGATTATCTGAAACACCACACAACTCAAACAACATGGGAAAAAATCATCAAACATGACTTTCGCCAAAAGATTCTTGGTGGAGTAAGAACACCCAACATAAAATGTGTCACTTCACTTAAGATGTGATTGGCTACTGCAGATGTTACCACCAACGGTGTGTAATATGATGCAGCAGAATATGACTCGGCTCTGATGCAGCATACACCTGGATGTTATATCATGCAGAGAGAAAGACAGGCAGAGGGGAGAGAGAGAGAGAGAGAGAGAGAGAGAGAGAGAGAGAGAGAGAGAGAGAGAGAGAGAGAGAGAGAGAGAGAGAGAGAGAGAGAGAGTCCCTGTGTGTGTGTGTGTATGTGTGTGTTATAGTGGATAAAAATTGAGTACACAGTTGAGCCTTCAGTCAGCAACCAAGGACAAACGCAGAAATAGCCAACAAACAGACAGACAGACAGACATGCAGGGGACTGCAGGGCATTAATGAATTAATTTGTGTTTGTCTTCAGGCTCGCTTTCTGACCACAGGATACTATGCGAAAAGGACCAACATGCAAAGCAGCGACTGCTGTGGAGTAAACAGTCATTACCCGAGGCCTTCAATTTGCTGCTTTATCACCTCTCCTGGCCTTTAGCTTAATGTCTTTATAATGAAACCCAGATGCAGGGAGAGGAGGAGGGGAGCGAACGAGAGGAGAGGAGAATTCTGGCTGAGGGGGAGGTAACAGGACTCGAGTTATCACCACTCAACTTCTTCCTCACTGTCTGGGAGCTGTCTGTGTGAGCGTGTATGTTTCTATGTGTGTGTGTGCGAGTGTGTAGCCTTGCTCAGCTCAATCACAGGATATTCTAGTGGTTTTGTCTGTATTTACAGAAAATAAGTCCAGATCACACTGGTGGATGTGGAACATAATGTGATTTAAGGGCTTTAAGGGCAAAATATGCATGTTGATGGGCAATATTCCCTTCAGCACAGAGGGATGGAGATATGAAGATAGTAACTGGACTGCTGTAACAATACTGTTGGTTATAACTGTTGGCAAAGTTGCTGATTTACATTGCACCAAAATATTAACAGTGTATATGGCCTAAAATCCTTCCCTGGTTGGCCTTCTTGAATTCCCCACTATCTCTCCTCTACTAAAATATACTAGATACAATTCAGGTATTTATAGAGTTCTGCTGAATATGGATTCCTCTTTATGCCTATTAGCATTACTGAGTTATTGATTCTTTACAATCTGACGGTGGACGGGTTAGGTGGACAAATACTGTATGTAAAAGTCAACATGCCTAATATGAGAGGCTAACAAATATACAAATTACATGTTTATATTCAGTTCACTGATGTCCTAAAGTTACATGGCTTGGATGGAAATCTACAAGAGAGGCACAAATCTGTACTGTGCAAGTGTGTTTTTCCTGCTCAGCCCCTCCTCTCCATACGAGTCTATAGCTCTCTTTGTCTTAATATGTCACAAATCGAGCTGTGCATCCCTCTGTCCCGGTTCTGTAAAGCGCCTCTGAGTCCTTGAAAGGCGCTGTACAAGTTTCATCTTTTATTTTTGTTATTAAAGGGGGCAGAGTTTTGACCCTGGGAGAGATGGTGCTGGCTGCTCTCCACAGGCCTTGGCTTTGGCAGTCGCTAATATTTCACATTCATAACGCTTTCAAGGCTAAACCCACGGGGTGTAAAAATTCACAAATCATGACCCCATACAGTCTGAAAAATAGTTCCTGAGTTAGAGCCTAGAATAAAATTGGGTAAAAATGTATTGCAAATAGGCTTTGTGAGAGAATCCATCTATCACCAAGTATTCCTCCCTGTCAAAGTGTTTAGACCTGTCCTTCAGTGAAATATTCTCAGTAACTAGGATTGGAAACATTCCTGTGTATTTGGTGTAATCAGTGGCAAGATCCTTGACTATTGCTTTCGTTATACTTTACTTTTACTTACTATACTTTGTTTTGTTTTTTTCAGAATTAGCTTCAAAGGTTCACCCCAAGTCCACTGTCACTTTATGCTTCTCTTCATGTGTATCAGTCTGATTCAGTCCCCAAACATCTATAGTTTGTCTCCGTTTCATTCTTCAAAGCAGGTTATTACGGTAATAGTAGCTTGCAGAGCTGCAGTGCTAATGTTGAAATGGGAACCGCATGTGCATTCTTTGGAAAAAGAGATGAGGGCTCAAATGAGAGGTGTTAAAATTTCTCTAATTGTTTTTTCCTCTTGGTGGTGTTTCATCTTCCCAAAGCAGGCCATTAGATCCAAAGAGCATGGCTAAGCTGCTGGATAATGGGAAAGAAAGTAAAGCTTATGACTGTGCTGATACTTTTACTACTAGTACTTCTGCTACTGCTGTTACTGGCCTTTCTCCATCTCAAAAAGTAATATGCTATGAACTGTGAACATTGTGTCTCTTTGTGTCTAGGTGTATGTTATGTAAAAAAGTGTGTATGATATAAAAGTGAGGGAAAGTAGGGGAAAAAGGTAAGAATTTGTTTCTCTGCTAAGGATTGGTGTGTAATGGCGTCCAAACTTGTGAGTGCTGTTCCTAGAAAGCTCACCCTCCTCGCCAGGCCCAAAGCAATGTAGCACTTCTCCCCAGCGTCGACTATCTCCACTTCATAGTAGTGGCAGCGGGTGGTGAGTGGCTGGCGGGCCTGGGCCAAACCCACGTCCATGATGCTCTTTCCCTTGCCAACATACTCCAGGAGCTGATGACAGAGGAGGGGGGGCAGAGGGAGGGAGGAAGAAAGAGAAGGATGGGGGGTTAAGAGGGTCAAAACCGTTAACAAGCTGATGTTATTGACTCATGCTGTATATTTAAAAAGAAAGACCATAAAAAGGGGCCTAATTAAATGTAAACATAGTAAGCTACAGAATCACATTATACCCTAAGCTGCTGCCCAAGTATTTGTTTCTTATTATCCAGGACCCAACAAACAGTTGTTGTTTTTTGGAGAGTGACTAGTCCAATCACCTTTCGTGTTTTTATTCTGTAATTATACAGTGGAAAAGCAGAGATAGAGACACAGCAGATAAAGGATTCGATCCTAGGCAAGATGTGGTGGAGGTAAGGGACTTAACCACCTAACAAAATCTTGTGTGTCCTAAGCAAGTGGGCGCAATGATAGATTGGCACTTCCAAACCCAGTCGAAACTACTCTGAACCGCCCATTGTGACTATCCTACAAGTATGAACAGCCACTTGAAATTGCACGTACACAAGGATAATGCCATCACTTTTAGGTCTACTTTGGTCTTAGGCATCCAAACAGGTGAAGACGGGCAGGTTCGGGTGAGTAGGTGGGCAGCTAGGCAACCACAAAGCCTTTAGGCTCAGCAGTGTTTCCGTGCCATGTGAGCGCATGTGTGTGGATGTGTGAGCATGTGTGTAACGGAGAAGAATACGCCCCCAGTTTGAAAGGCTAGGATGACAGACAAGGTGGGGGTGGACAAAATTACTTGTGCATTAAGCCTGTGTGTGCACGTGAATGTTTGCGTGTGAATGTGTGTGTGTGTGTGTGACGCCACCTGGGTGTGCTATGTTCCACAAGCTAGGCACATGAAGGGCACACCTGATGGGAACAGCTATTCAAGATCTACGTCAAAAGTCAGTCAATTAGGTTATTACCATTTTCCCTTTTTGTTATTGCCTGTTGCTTGGTGATCCATCAAAGTGGAAATAACTCTGAAATGCAGCTGAGGCAGTCAAAAAGTTTCATTTCAGGCTCTGAGCTTGACTGAAGGATCATACCAGTTGTTGAAAACAGTATTTGTGCAGTACCTGTGTAGCAATATATTAAACTAGATTATGTTAAATACCAGCTTAGGTTAATTTGAGGAGATCAAACACACAAGAGGTGGTAGATAAATGCTGTCAAACCCTGCCCACACTACGGAAAATACAAGACTTGTGTTATAAATAGGTTTAGATCTTGTGGTTGGCAAATGCCACGGTACGCAATGGTTTTCTTCATCTCACAACCTTTGGCTGTGGTTCAGGCCATTTTATATGCTCTTAAATTCTGTTCAACCATTGCTGTTTACATTTTTAAGTATTTTTGTAACTTTTAAATTAATAACTTATATTATTAAAGGACAAATATGACACCAACCATTGATACTTTGTCACACCACTGCTGGCTTTGTTTCCATAATGATTTATTGGATTGAAGACATTGCTTTTGATACAAGGTTTCACATGAGAGCTAAAGGTAAGTTTTACGCCTATTTAGTGACAGATAAAAAACCTGATAATTTGTAAACATATGTGTAACGTTATGAGTTATGATGGGCTTAATTTTAAGTTACAAGTTCTAAGTAGCTTGGGAAGTCTTCATGGACATTTACTGCAAAATAATTGTTAAAAAATAAATTATTGTCAAATGATTTTAACACAAGTATTACAACATATCCATTTGTATGTGGCAAAGATTTACAGTAATGTCTGGGTTGTGTGTTCTGAAAAAAAGAAAATAGATACATCTCAAGCACACCACAGCAGTGACCCTGACCCCTGCATTTTCCATACACTCTTAACAAAACCACTATCTGCTTTGTGCAGTGGAAATATTTCTCATAAGGCACGTAACTGTGAGAAAGCACAGCAATAGGTGGTTCTTTGTCTCTGATTTGCTGTGGGTCGGGCTATGTGGTGACACAAGAGAGGACACGAAAAGAGGAGAGGAGAAGAGCGATGTGGGCCATAAAAACCTACACAAGTAGAGGAATATACAGTATATATTCTGTCTTTGGTTAAGTAGTCTCAAATGGTTTCTGCACATGGAAGCTAAATATAACGATAACAAAATATAACGATAACATTTGACCTGATTGTTTAAGGACAGTTGAAAAAGATAGTAGTGGTGGAATGGTTCACAAAACCCACAATTTAGTGCATACCTCAAATTTGGGGATACAATTAAGTTTTCAGTACAGTGAGGGTAATTTAAATTCTAATGCTGAATTTGCTATTTTGTATATTGGGTGGAACGAACATTAAATGATTACTAAGTTTAGCACTTTCACTTTTTCAAATAGCCTAGATAGATGACTTATAAAATAATTTGAATATACACCACCGAAGCGTGATGTAAATTTTCTGCCCAAATAAAGGATTTTGGGTTCCATAATTAGCTCTGTGCAGTCTAGCACAGAGAGATGGCTTCCCTGACACAACATCCACAGGTGGTTTGATAGCAAATATTTGTTTTAGATAGATTAAGTTGATAACACAATAAATTAGCCCGGTGATATTTCTAATGTCATGGTTTCACATTTTAAAGGACAAAACGATTGGTAATTGGGAGGGTTAGGGTTAGACTAAACTAAAAGGAACCAGACATGAGCCTGGAACCCCGAAATGACAACAACACTTGCAGTGGGCTTTAACAAACTGAAATTTGGGGGAAGGAGGGTGTTAAGCTAGGGTTTCACAGTCAGTAATGTTATTTCTTGTTTGTAGCCCTTGTGAATAGAATTCAGCTAATGCTAGTTTTCCCACTTGTTTTACCCAAGAATAAACACAACCCACCTGTTTGAGTGCTTATCCCTTTCCATGTATTCACATAGCTTAACAAATATTGAGATGACATCACAGAATTAATCATTTAGAGCCAGAGGCTACTGCTAATTGGCTTAGATACTAGCTGTCAAGATTGTTGCATACAGCTGATCTATTGCAGCCAAGTAAGGTTACAGCTTGCAGAAATATTATTTTCAGTGTATTCAATGGTCAAGGTCCATTAGTGACAAATTCAAGAGTAATGAAAAAAATAGTAAACACAGCCAGCAATAGTTTAGCTTTTAGGCTGTTGATTTTGAAGCGACAAGCAGCCATTAAACTGAATGTCATCCTGTTCACATGTACGTCCCAAACCAAAGTTGTGGTACCGATTTTGGTTTGGGATGCACTTTATTCATCACGTACTGTTCCACTCCTAGTACACTAACAGGTCGTGATTAAAGGTGTAATATTGTGTATCTATCAGATTATTCGCCATAATGGAAGAGTGTTTGTGCTAAGACAAAAATGCATACTCAATTTATCCCAATGTCCCATTGTATATAGATGAGGCGCTTCATTACTGCACATTACTTCTCGACAACGCAAACCTCTTCACTTC
Organism: Centroberyx affinis; assembly: GCF_046629955.1. Classification (NCBI taxonomy): domain Eukaryota; kingdom Metazoa; phylum Chordata; class Actinopteri; order Beryciformes; family Berycidae; genus Centroberyx; species Centroberyx affinis. Next base: position 303,172 of record NW_027278738.1, on the reverse strand, counting down.
TCAATCTGCGCAGTGGTATACCAACTGGAGCCAAAACCTTTGAATTTCTTTATAAAGCTTACACCTACAGTAAGAATTGATAAAGTGGATAGCAGCTCCAGTGCAGCATTGAAAGCTTTCAACTCACTAGCCTCCACTTTGTTTGTTACATGCTGTCCTGTGTTGTGTTCTCTCTTGTCTCCTCAACCTCTTCAACTTTCATGCCTGGACAGTTGCCGTTCTTTTGGAAGAGGAGGAGGGAGTTTCAGTGTGATGAGCATTCAGTCACACCTTTTTGCCTCCGTGCTGCTGAGTAATGGAGGGGGAGAGAGACAGGAAGGCAGAGAAAGAGAGACGTAGCCTTGAGCAAAGCATGCTTCACTGAGACTGCTGACAGCACTGCCCACACCTCTCTCTCTCTGTCTCTCTCTCGCTCCCTCCTGTCATTCTGCGTGGTGAGAGTGGTGGTGGTGGTGGTGGTGTGCAAGGCCATGTTTTGTTGAGCTGCTGCCTGGGAAACAGATGTAACGCCCAGAGAGTGGTCCTTCCAGTTTCCTGTCACACCTAATGGGGGAACTTAAAGAAAGGTGAAACTCAAATGAAGGAACCTCTTCTTTTATGTGGTTCACACTTCACGACCAAGCCTTGACCTGGTTAGACATCCCATAATAGTTACTGGAACAGTGCTACTGTCGAGAGGACAGTGGAGGTCCTCCAACTCAGTGACTTATTTTTGTCTTTATTGCATTTATTTCACTATTTTTTGTGATTGTTATTTTCATTACCTTGCTTCTGTCCTTTTCCTGGTTCTGTTTCTCTGTATATCTGTCATCTGTCCAGTGGAGGTACTAAAAGGGATTCACAGGTTTTTTTTGTTTTGTTTTGCTCTCCTGCACATTTCCTAAAACTTTAATTCTTCACTTACTATAACCCTGTATATGTGTGTGCTGTTAAACGTAAATATGGAAATAAAAAGAATTGGAATGATCTGGGCCAAAGGTGGCACCATAATTTGGAAAAGGCATTAGCTGGCCTTGGCCTTGAAACAGAGGCTCTGATTCCCTGCTCCAATTCATCTCTCAGTTGAGTTGGATGCCCTCCAGTAGCTAAATCTGACTTGTCCATCAGTCACTTTTTGCGCAGCAGGCAACCAAGATGAATATCTTGATGGACTGAAACAAAATTACTGTCATAATGCCACAGTTGGTTACAGCCACTCTGTCATTGCTGCTTTTGTAAGGGCCAACAGCGAACAGGTGATGTTTGTGCTGAATGCATCCACTAGTGCTGAACAGTGTTAAAATTACTCTACCTAAACCGTGTCATGGCTTTGTTTACACTACAATGAAAAACACTACATTGGCTCTTTCCTCTAAGCCATAAATTACCTTGAACAAAACCGCTACAACTCACAGCCACCTATTCATTAAAAGTTCACAGATATTCAAAACATCGGAATGAGAGCTGATGTGTTCAAACTCAACTCAAATGCCAGGTTCTTAGGTAACAACTCAAACACCATATTTGCAGTGACTGTCACTCTTTGTGTGTGTGAACACATTTACGTGATTGTGAAGAACTACATCCAAACAAATCAATCATTCACGACAATACTTTAACATCTGTCTCGTGTAGGCATGTAACGTTGCATGTGCTATAGCAGGCTCTTGTTGGGGGATTGACCTTGTTTGAACTGGGTTAGGAACTTCAAAGAAGCACTAAGCACCCAAACAATATGCAAAACCAAAACACAGCCTGTCATTACCGCAGCACTGACACAGCTAGTAAGCGGGGTGAAGTTAGGTGAATGAATATTTACAGTTTGGAGACAAGCTGATATTAGCCTGAATACGTGCAGCATGCCTTGAGGCAACTCCCCCACCCGCAGCAACACTGTATTTAAAATGCTGCGGGGGCATGAATGACTACCTTTTTGTTCTGACTGTGATCATATGCGCCATGACACACTGGCAATAACTTTTGAATACTCTGCTACGGCCAAGAGTTATTTCATGAAACAATACCTGACAAACAACAATAGACTTGAGCAGTCACTTTGCAGCTTTAATCAACCAATCCTCCCTCCAAGCTTTCCTTTGAAACCTGGGAGAGCCAAGGGCCTACATAGTTGCCCTCCACTGACACCTCATCACTCACTGGCCATGTGGAGCTTTTCATCACCTTTTAATACACTCCATTTTATTATCACCATTACCACTGCTGGGAGGATGTTGCCCAACTTAACTCGTGGCTCCAATGCCAGCATGTACTGCCGCTACCACTGATTTCTTTGGATGGGTTACAAAGTCGTAAAAAGTTAAAGTTTTACGGAGAGGTTGTCACTGCTGGAAAAAACCCTAAAGTTATTCTTGGGTAAGACCTAAATGGTACCGGAGAGGGGATGCCATGAAAAGATGGCAAGGTGCGCAGGTATATCAATAAAGAAATCACAGTTTAGTATTCTTCATAGTGCCAAAGTGTTGTATGTTAGTGCTGGTTGAAACAAGTGCACTATTCAGGGGGATGAGGAAGGTGTTAGGTTTTACAAAAATCCAAGTCTCCAGGAAGGTCCAATACCATTGTCCAGAGACTAGGCCTTGAAATAATTGCGAACAGCTTTCATCCTAGCCAAATTTGCAAGATTTGGGCTCTCCAAAAAACGTGACGTGAGACTTGAGAAGACATGACATTTTCAGCATGATATTCCAAATCTGTATAAAAATAGAAATCTGGCCAACATCTTGCAGTGTGCGTCCAACGTCAACAACTGTGTGACATAAAAACACTGGATAGATGTTATCCAAATTGGGGGAAATATCCCATAGCCTTTCAGTGGGATAGGTTTGAGTAAAGCTATCAGAAATAATATACAAGTCGATAAGAGTATCGATTTTTTTCCCCTTCTGAACAAGGACGTTGCTAAAGCCTCAGATGTTCCTTTCAAGAAATCCAGTGAAACCCCTCTCTCCAGCCTCCTCTTTATATTCATCTACTCCACAGAGACACTCGCATGAAAAGTAAATTCGACTTTTCTTCAGATGGAAAAGCAGCTGTTACATAAAGGTGTGAGTATTGCACATTATTACACACTGTGACATAACAGAAACTATTTTCAAGATAGCGAATAATCAGCACTATGACGAACCAATGGAAGACAGAAAATAAAATAAACTTTTCTCTTCTCTCTAAAATCCCCCAGCTAGGGCCATGAGTGACCTAGATATAATTCCTCTGCTCTCCTCCCCACAATGCGATATTAAGAGCATAATTGCCTGCAGGAGAAGCTCCGTCCTGCCCTCCCCCCCACACTGCTAATCTCTACTTACCTCCAGGGAGGCGCAGCTCACAATCAGTTTTATGTGATGATAGCTGAAAACAAATGAGCTGCATGGTACTGTAGGCCTGGGGGGGCTCTTGCACACAAATCTGTCATCTGACTGTGCGTTATTGCCTCTGCAAGAAGAATCAGGAGTTATGGGGAACCTCAAGAGGAGAGAAATGTGAAACCCGAGTAACAGAAGGAGAAACTGAAAGTGTGTAGATACAGCAGGAGAGCAGAGCCATATTTTTTGGGTGAGGACATCCAAAGGGAGTCTCAAGAAAAGACGAAATGTGAAACTGAGCAAGTGAAGGCGAAATGAAGAGGAAAACATGTAGATGGAGTAGGAGAGCAGAGTCATATCTTCTGGTGAGGACATCCGACAACTAGGCTACCGTATGTCAAGCAAAATACAATCTGCAGCAGTTTCCCACTGAGAGCTGCTGCTACTGTTTAATTTCCTTCCCTAAGCCAGGCTGATATTTAACAAGCTAGCACAATAACACAATAAAACTTGAGCATAAATAAACATACAAAAATTAGATATCACTCATTACCATCTAGGAGTGGCTGTCATAAATGATGCAGACAAAGCAGAGATTTTACTCCAGTCATCTTGTCTAAAAGCAGGTCCGGTCCGGCCCACCCAGCCAGCCAGCCAGCCAGCCAGCCAGCCAGCCAGCCAGCCAGCCAGCCAGCCTCCAGTCAGTCCGTCGACCTCCCTTAGATTAAGTCAGTCCTAGCTTCCTCTTTTCTCACGCTGCTCAGTTCCTAGAGCTGCAGGCGACAGTGATGGTGCCATTGCTGGGCCTGGCTGATGGCAACCAAAACAGCTTGATGGGAAAGTTGTGAACTTTCATCCATCAGATGAAACAGCAGTGTCATGGTGGGATTCATGACTATTGTTCCCAGAGGAAGGAAGGAAGGAAGCAGGCAACCTTAGTGGGGCGTTGGTACTGCAGCTGGCTCTGGCAATTGGAAAAGGTGCAATGTGGAATGGAGCCATGATGATCATTACAATCTTGACAATGACTGGTGTTGTTCTTCATACCAACTTAAATTCACATGAGCTCCAAGTGGGGGAAAAGAGGAGATGGTCTGGAGTGGACATTGAACTGTGTGGCAAAGTCCATTTGGAACTGAAAGTGTGCAAAATGGTACAAATTATCAACCCTTAGAGTACACCCCAGTCAAAAAAAAATCCAAAACTAATACATTTCAAAATAATTTTGTAGCATAAAATTTTTGACAAAAAGTTAAGTGGACAAGGAGGGTGCGTACATCCTGAGGAGCTTGTATCTCCACATGGAGAGAGGGAGGAGGGCGTGGACGTGAGAAATGGGCGGCGAGGGAGTGAGAGTAGGCTTGGGAAAACTGATAACTGCAGACTCAGGTGCTGTCCACTTACTTGCCCGCCCGCTCATCCGCAGCTGAGGGGATTAAGTTGGTGGGCACAGCGACTGCTGTGGCAACAGGAGGCAGAGGATTGGCGGCTCGTGTTCACACTGAGCCGCACGTACGCAATGCAGGGCCAGCCAAATGCCTCGCATAAAAAACAGAGAACAGGAGTATGGTGGCAAACAATATAAAAAAAATCAAACTGAGAGATCACTCAACGAGTTTCAGTTTGACTTTTTATTAATCTGATGTCATTCAAGTGGATTATCAAACATGTTGTGTTTGCCTAGACAATCATGACAAAGGAGGAGAGAATAAAACTAATGTAATACCATGTACCATGGAGTAATCACTGTGAAATCTTATGCGACTAAACAAGTCAGATCACCTGTAAAAGCACATTAAATTTATTGGTGTTAAAGGAAAGCCTTGGAGACTAAAGTTAACAGATTAATCAAATCTTTATAAACCGTGTGAGAGTGGCTTGATTTATCAGAAGAGCTCAGACTCCAAACAGCTGTTCGGTGCTACACTAAGAAAGTCAACGAGTTCAGTGCATATTTTCTAAGACATTTTGAAGACACCTGCGTCACTGAGGACATGTGCTGAGATTTACTGTGTTAACGTGTGTGAAGGATAGAGGGGACAGAGGAACATCATTTGTGCTCTTGCGATCACAATGGAGAGAAGCTTTTGTTTCTTTTCAAGTGATGTTACCATGTGGGAGATAAAAAAAAAAAAAGTTGAGGATGTCTGCTGCGTTGGCAAGCGTCACCAGGTTTTGTTTACATTTTGCATAATGACGCACTTGCTTTCACCACATATCGAACTGCCAGTGAAACTCTTTATGGGCAAAACAGAGCCACCAAGGGCACAGCCATTGAATTAAAATTCACTCCATTTACTTCAGTTTTCCACTCAAATATGTGCATGGGGGGAACAGTATTCATTACCCTGAACAAATGGCCTTCAGATGAGTGATAAAAAGTTGAATGGAAAAAAACAGCATAGAAAAATAGAGATGTTTTAATGAAAAGGTGAAGGAGGCCAGAGTGAAAAAAGAAAATAAACTTCTTGAATGGGATGCTCAAACTTTTCTTTTATGCCAACTTTATCAGAGTTGTTTCAAGGATAACCGACGAATGATGCAAAGGCAATATTTGATGATGATGGAGTGGGAAGAGAGGGAGAAGGAGGGAGACAGTGAGAGAGAGAGACAGAGAGAGCGAGAGAGTTATAAAACAGAGAAATTTAGGCTTGGCTAGATTAGCGCGAGACGGGGAATATTTGGCTAGGTAGGCATGATGACAGTTGGCAGAAAGCTGGGATCTGATACCCACTTATCTAAACATGAGCGGCCATCCCGCCAACTGCAATGTAAACAGTTCACAAAGGCAAAGACTCAGCTGCAGACAAGTCACTACCATCGCCATTGTACTCTGTGCATTCTGCGGCTTTGCACTTCTCAATTCCGCCTCATAAAAAGCATACCAGTCAGAAAAGTCATTTATCTTGCGGCAATCTTTTCCCTCTCCCTATTTTTTCCTCCTCTTAACCATCAGTAAGGACAGCTATCATCCGGAACAGTCATTATCCACACTTATCAAATAGCAACACATAAAAACTATTCCAATGTTTTGACCAAACGTTAGCGAGGTACTGCCGGGTGAAAAACTGCATGCAGCCGGAGAGGTGTAAGACAGCTATGGCAACACAACTATAGATCCGTAAGTCATCGGAAAACAATACTGGAAATCTCTGTTGCATAGCTACACATATGTGAAAGAAGGAAAAATATTTTCATAGCCTTTAAAATATATATCAAATCTATGGACATGAGAACTAAAAAGGTATTGAAAAGCATACGTGTTTTGTTTGGATGGAGCAAATAGTAACATATAACATGAGAGAGAGAGAGAGAGAGAGACAGAAAGTGAGAGAAGAGAAGAGAAGAGAAGAGAAGAGAAGAGAAGAGAAGAGAAGAGAAGAGAAGAGAAGAGAAGAGAAGAGAAGAGAAGAGAAGAGAAGAGAGATCCACACTTGGGCAAAGTTGAACAGTTTTAGTATTGGTTTAAACCACACAATGAAGTGAATTAGAAGTCAAAACCAATAAAGAGATTAAGTGAGCCCACCTTGTGTCTCACATAATCTTCTGCCATATAAGCGCAACCCTAGATCATACTAATCCTGAACTCAAAGTTTTATAACCTTCAAAACAAACCATCTCCTTTCCTCCTCTTTCCCTTTGTTTCCTTCCCTTCCTTTAATTTCCTTTTCTCTTTCCTTCTTTTTCCTTTCCTATCCCATCCTTCTTTTTCCCTTCCTTTCCTTTCATTTCCTTTGCCTTACTTTCCTACTCCTTCTCTTTGTTGCTGTTCATTTCCAAACCAAACTCTCACTCTACTCATTCTAGCCATTGTTGGGAGCAGCTACTGTTACCACTTCGTTCCATAAAGCCCCGTCTTCACTGCCTGTACTAAACCTTTGTGCTTGTCAAAACTCGACAGCCTTATCGGTCTGAGCATCATCACCCGCTTAAGCCCTTACACCGGCAACTGCACCATGCAGCTGAGGGCTGATGGTAGTTTACTCATGACAGAGAAAGGAAGAAAGAAAGAGAGAAAAGAAACTAAAAAAAAAAACAACCCAAAAAAAAAAAAAAAAAAAATCACAGAAAGAAATCGCTGCTGGACTGCCGAGCGGACCATGCAGCCGGGCACCCCAGCTGTGAAAACCTCCAACCACATGAGAAGGAGTAAAAGATTCCTTAGAGTCCCGTTACTCCCCTTATTGAATTTTTACAACCTGGTGGACTGCCAGGCACTTGGCTCCACCAACACGTTCCGTGCCATTGCCAGCCCTCGGTCCAGAAAAACAGAGCGAGAGAGAGAGAGAGAGAGAGAGAGAGAGAGAGAGAGGGTGAGAGTGGTTTAATCATCGGTTGAATCCTCACCCACAGCACCCAGCTTTTATGACCTCTGTCTGCCTTCAGAAAGGATGATGGCCTGATTGTGTGTGTGTGTGTGTGTGTGTGTGTGTGTGTGTGTGTGTGTGTGTGTGTGTGTGTGTGTGTGTGTGTGTGTGTGTGGCGGATGTTCGTGTGCCGCTGCGGACAGACACGTCTATCACGCAACCACGTACGGGACCCACACACAGGCTCGCCTCTATCTCTGTGTCAGTGAGAAACCCGCCTGCAGCCTTTTAACTTCTCACTGTATTTTTGAAGTTGGGGGGGGGGGGGGGGGGGGGTGATGAGTGCTCACACCTTACCACAGAACAAAGGAGTTACAGTTCACTGTCCTACAAAGCGGTGGGAATATCAAACCTCTGATCGTTGTACTCACTTGGCTTTGTTGAAAAAGACATTCACTGAATTCCTTTGAAATGGGTAATACCAACTACTTGAATCATAGCTTAGTCTGTGTCTGAGAAAATGGCCCTGAACAAATTTCGCTAGCACCAACAAGGCGAAAGGTCAGTCAATATTAACCATTGCATAACACAACAAAAAAAGAGATTCATTTTGTGCTACAAAGTGTCTATTTTAGCCTAATATCATTTATATTTAACCCAAACCAATATAGTATGTAAGAGTTAAATCTTGTCTCATAAGGACCCACATCCTCAAACCATATATTGTATGCATTTAATATATTATGTATGATTCTACAATCTACATATCAATATGGTTTTCTACTGGGGATTTAACAGCATGGAATGTATCCTATCAGTCTACTATCATACAGTTATTTAGGTTTGAGGATAGCGGACTGTTCCAGATTCGAGCTGCAATCTGGTGCATTCAATAGAAATCAGGAGGAGGTGGCTATAACTAATGAATTCTAATGCATTGGAACAATTAGTATGCATTGCACAACAGATAATGAAAAAGCAATTCCAGCAGACCATCGTTGAAATGGGAATTCCAGTATTACTGCTGTGTATTCTCAGTCCAGCTTCTTAACACGGCATGCATGCCCCCTGCATGATGCGCTTCCTGAATGTTGATCATACACACAGATACATTAGGAACATAACAGGCTTGTGTGCAGGGTGGGATATTGAGTGTTTGGCTACTGTTAGCAAGTTGATCTATTCTACCAGCCACTTTGACAGGTGACCAACCATCATTTGGAGATTCTAATTAGGGCTAAAACAATTAAACATGTAAAGAAAGGTCCTTATGTAAGCACTGCAGAATAGGGCTGAACGATTTTGAAAAAATATCTAATTGTGATTATTTTGACTGATATTGCAATTGCGATATGATTTGCGATATGAATGCGAGAGAATGATAATTTTTACATCATTATTCTCATTTTCATTGAAAAACGTATTAAAATGATTATGGTGTGATTTTTGCGGGGATCTGTACCAACCAAAGATGTTTTCTTAAGTCTGTAGAATATGATGTGTAGGCCAGGACATCTCTGCAGCACAACAATATTTAATTTAAAATGGTATTTTGACACACATTTCGCTTTTAACAAATATTGCGCCTCCTGCAATTTGAAAATTGCAGTGGGCCATATTGTGATTTCGATAAAATTTTGATTAATTGTTCAGCCCTACTGCAGAGCACTCAACAAGTGCTAGTACAGTGCCATCTGAAGCTAATCTTGGAAGCGTAGTAGCAATAAAGTCAATTTCTAACACACAGGGTGATGAAGACGATGCGATGGCACACACAGCTGCTATAAACAGCTTTGTAATGATGACCTGTTACTCTATTTACATGTACGTCAATTGTGATTTTCCCCATTAGTTCCATGATCCTATTACGTAAATCCATTATTTTTAGTACAAGCAGGAGCAGGGGCCGCAACAGCAGGTTGTAGCTCTAGTTTGGTTCAGTACGCTCGTCTGTAACAGCCTGAATGAACATCTCAGTACTGTTATTCATTGTTCTAACCAGAAGCTATTCAGGCTTTGTATGTAAGGCTGGCTATGTTGAAGCTATGTTCAGGGTTCAAGCAAATGTTACAGAGATGTAAAACAAACATGAAGGATTAGGTTTTTTCAAAATCAAATGACTTTGAAGCTGAGTGGAGGCCAGTGCAGCTGGTATGAGTATAGTTCCAGGACACATAGTATTGAAATTTGTACTGTGGCAAAACAGTAGTGTGAAGTAGTGTTTATATAGTGTGTTGTAGCGTAGTGTGGTGTAGTAAAACAGAAGTATAGTAAACAGTATAGTAGCTTCTCTCAAAGAAAAAATGTAATTGAGAAATTGAGAAAAATAAAAAGTGGACAGTTCAGTAAACCCTCAAACATTGTATCAGGATTTCTGTTTTGAAGAGGGAAGAAAGACAAAATAAGACAAACAAGTTGATACTTTTTCAAAGTGTCATTATTTTGAGTACTGAACTGTGAAAAGAAGGATTTGTCATAGCCCTTCTCAATTGCAAGTCGGTAATTGTTTTAATTGTTGTAATAATCACCTGATTAATTATCAAAATTATCGTTTGTGGCAGCCCTAATTCTTACAATGTAGTCTAATAAAATAATAGCTGCTGAAATTTGGGATTTACAATGTAGTTGTCTAATAAAATAATAGCTGCTGAAATTTGAGATTTACCAGCTATTGAGTCCTGTAGACAAAAAAGTTGGTTTCTTTCTCTGCTAGTGTGCCTGAGCTTTACAGTTGGATTTGCCAAACTCTTGTACAATCCATGACTCTGATCTAGCAAAAAGGAGAGACAACACACCCAACCTGTTCACTGTTTATCTTGTGACTGAACATAGAGGAAAATCACTATGCTGATGTCATGAAGCAATCTCCAAAAACACCGCAAAGGGAACCCAAAGCCAGTCACGGCAAGATCATACAATGACTGATGCTAAATAATTCAACTAAGTAATTGTGTCTAGGGCTTTCCCTGGGTTTTAGAGAGATTTAGGTAGTAATGTTGTCAACAAAGTGGGATTTGCCAAAGAATAGGCAGCCGAAGAATCTCCTAAGAGTACAAAACAAACACACGGCAACCATGCAGAAGCACTAACTATAGAAAAAGCACTCTCTGAACTCCAGCTACCGGAAGTCCATTCATTTTAAGCAACATCGTCAATCAGCAACCAGTCATGCACTAGTATGTCCCACCTAGTTGTTCGATACAGTTGCTACAGCTACCTATCAGCCGGCTCACAATCAAAAAGTAACACAGTGATGTGGCTGCTTAGTGGCGTAAGAGCAGAGTAAGACTATGTAAGAATTTCTTAGCTGTGAGGGCAAGAGGGACTAGGGACTGCATGGTTTCTTCTTCTTCTTACCGTGCCGCTAACCCTGACGTCGTAGAGCCGTCCCCAGTCATCTTCATGGCTGTCCACCATCATCATACTGTCATCCTCCTCCAGGAGCCACTCAGCCTGCAGGTCGATCCTCACTTCCTCCCCCAGGGAGTGCATCCCTACAGCGGGGAACAGGCCCTCTGCCGACACGGGCACCTCCACTGAACCCACCTAGGAGACAGGATAGGAGATGGATGCATGGAGACAGACAATGGGTAGAAATACACAAACACACATGCATGCACAAAACGCAAACAGAAACACCACCATATACACAGACTTTTCCAAGCTCTGCTAGTTAATAATAGTAATAATAATAATTTTAGAGCCATGTCGTGTTTGTTTGAAATATCATTCATACATGGCTTAATGACAGAAAACCTACCTCTTTGCCATTTTTGGTGAAAAAGACTGTTGTGAACCCTGCTTCAATATTTTCTGAGTGTATTCCACAGCCGATGCGGTCACCACGAGCACATTTTGGTCCAAACTGCTGTCCCACAGGGTTGCCATTGTATAGCCTAGAAGGAGAGAAGGGGAGTGGATCTTCAAAACAAAAACACTGGGTCTTGTAAGCTACTTCCTGCTGGAATTATATTCAATCATGATTCTATTTATAACTCCACTGATGTGCTGGTAAAGTGAATAAGTGATTCCCATATCTCTCAGTAACTCAAAAACTACACTTGAGAGACCCTTGAACAAGACACTGAACCCCCAGTAGCTCCAGTAGAGCTGCTTAGTACCCAATATAGATTCATTAAAACATTATTTTATTTCTTTTTTTTACATTTTAGGCATTTAGCTCATGCTGTTATGCAGAGTGACCTACAATGAATGCAACAGTAGAATAAACTTCAATTCCTAGAGCACCAGCATTATAACCAATAGTTAGGAGTGCAAAGTTCAGCTCAATAGCGACCTGACAATTATTCTCCTTTCATGTGAGAGAAAACAAAATAAGAGCTAAGAAGAGAGATAGGAGAGATTACTGTTCTTGTTATGTGTGGAATCAGCAGCAATAGGCCATACTCCATTTTCCCAGCTCATGGAAGAAACCAGGCTGTATGGCGTTGTATTGTAGTGCATAGATGGCTGTGGTTTGACTTACTTGCCATTGTCTGCATGGTAAGCTACAGAGTACGGCAGCCAGCCAGGCTGGTGGTCCAGCCTGTAGAATTTAGGCACCAGGCCCACAGCAATTGTCCCCCTCACCCCTGTGTCCACTATTGTCACCTATAAACACAAACACACACACAGATAATACTGTAACTACTGTGGCACAAATTACAGCTAATTTAGCCCACTGCCATACTTCAAGCTCACTTACTCACTTACTTGGGCAAAATGGAGAAATACTGAAAACATAGCATTTATCAGTAAGAACAAAAAAAACAAAGGTAACAGGAACCCAAATCAAAACACGAGTCATACATTTTACTGTGAGAAACTTCACTGAGTCACACTTTCAATGGAAAACTCTAGTCAGGAAGGGAAGGTCGCTTGTAAATCTCTGGCTTTCCTAGCCCCAAGTCTGTCTGACTAGTGTGGGTCTCTCTCCCAAATGCCCAGAGTCTGACTCCCTCCACGGCTATACTGCTGTCCAGAGCCCCACTGGCAGCATGGGAAAACCTCCACAACCGCCCCCTCCCTCAGACAGCAAGCCAGCCAGTCGGACACCAAGCCAGCCGGCCGGGCCCAATCAGGACAAAATGACGCACACCGCCAAGCAGAATTAGGTGAAAGGTGATACAGGCAAATAAAGGAGAATAGCCCCATCCGGTGTGTGTATGTGTGTGTCTGTGTCTGTGTTTGTTGCCTTCCATTGTCGGTAACCTCTCCAAATCATCTCTAGCTCCTTTTGCAATGTTCGTCCTCTGCTTCTATTTCTCCCTATGTCTCTTTCCCTTCTCCCCTTACCTGCCTTCCTCATTCTCCATCTCTCCCTTGAGCGCAGACACCCAAAATGCAGCTCCCACATGACGACTATCACATCTGAAACCAAACTTTTGGGTTTCCCTGAGTAAAAATCCAGACCTACTTCTCCTCAGTTCCAGCTTGTCACCCTTTTGAGGACACTACCCTGCTCTGTTAAAGAACTAACGTCTTGGATTCTTCGGTTTTGGCAGGTTACGCCTTCCGCACTTGACACGTTAAACGACATCAAAATACCATTCAGTATAAATGCCTTTATGAATGTCCAAATAAAGGTTACGAAAAATTGTGAGATTACTTAGATTAGGAAAGAGCAGGAATGTGCTCATTGATGAGCCGTCAAGGAATGTTGACTAATGAATGGATTTTTCAAATAAATCAGTTGAAACATGTGGAATGCTACAGATGTTCAGCTGGGCTCGAAGAAGACAGATGACGAAAAGTGTCTGTGGAGAAAGTGCAGCAGTACTGACGAAGGTGAAATGGATTCCTTGTGAAAGCGTAATGAGGAAACACGAGGATAGCGGTGACGCATACTCTGACAGGAGCCTGACCTTTATCGGAAAAAAAGCTCCAAAATTTTCGAGATATCTGGGAAACTGACAGCATGTGCGTCACACTGTGGAGAAAAACGTTGCGTAAAACTATGGGTAACGATCACCCTAAACTCCTCTCTTGTACTCTTGTAAATGTCAAAAGTATCTACCAGGCTCCAAACGCGATTCATTCTCATTTGAATATATTTTTTTGTCACTGAAGATTTTCTTGCTATGGAGGAGGGTGGGAGGGAGAGAGAGGGACAGAGAGATACAGAGAGAAAGACAGATATACAGAGAGAGAGAGAGAGAGAGAGAGAGAGAGAGAGAGAGAGAGAGAGAGAGAGAGAGAGAGAGAGAGAGAGAGAGAGAGAGACAGCGATGAAGAGAGGGAGGGAGAGAGAGAGAGAGAGAGAGAGATACAAATCTCCAGGGGTCAGAACAGAGTTTGACATCACATTTAAAAGAAATGTCGCATGTGGCACAAATCAGGGACGCCTCACAGCCGCGATGTATAATGTCAAACAGCATTGATGGCCTACATACCATCTTAGTGAGGCAAATTTGAAACGTGACCATAGTATGTTACTAAAAATGCACAGCAAAAATGCTCCTCTTTTCAAATAAACAAATAACCTAGTAGACAAAGTAGGATATATCATTTAAATAAACAAATAGTAGAAGAAGTATATAATGTATTTAGAGCAGAGCTTAGTACAGCTACAGGAGGTTGATGCTGCATGGTCCTATCTGGCCCTGTACGCAGCCCAGCAGGATGAGGTAAGATGCACTGGATAATGTATAGGCCTAATGTTTCTTCCCAAAGCCTAAAAACCCAGGAAAGGAAGTCCATCACGCCTGCCTCACCTGCCACCGCCTGACCACATGCCACCGCGCCTGCCTTGACTTGCACTATCCACAAACAAGCCGCCCTACCCCTGCCTCATAAATAATACACCACAACCCTCTGCTCAGCCCCTAATTCATGACCGGACTCCTGCAGGCTTTCCTGTGCTAAATCACCAAGACACTTTTTCCTCAAAGTCTGCTGTATGCAGAGAACTATTGGACTGGCCTGATACAGAGGGGCGCATCAACCCTGCTAAATACATGTCCAATATTCTCTCTCCTGCTGCCAGTCTGTCTGCCTGCCCGCCTGCCGAAAAACACTGTGTGTTAGATTAATCTTTGCACTCGGAGATACCACCTAACCCACACCCTATCCCTCATTCCAACCCAGCAAGGACATTTTTGAGGTAGTGGTTTTGCACTGGTGAACTGGGACTGCAGGGGGCTCTCGGAATTTAATATGAAGTTTAGAAAATTGTCAGCAATAGGATTCCAGGGGATAAAATTGCTGGATGGATGGAAAAGCAATCTTGGGCACAACCAGGGACGATGGTATGTGGGAAGCCTATCATATTGTGCATAATCCCCCCCAACATTTCAAAATGAGTGATTGTCCAAGGACCAATAGTCCCTTTATTTTCAAAAGACTGTCTATTCTTTTTGGATGCATGGTAAACAGAAAAGGGGAAAAATGAACACTGTTAGGTAGAGATAGTAGTTTTCAGCAATCATGTAAACTAATGAGGCACAAAAAATCTTGGAGAGCTTATTGTCAAGTCTTGCAGCCCCGAAAGA
This sequence comes from Centroberyx affinis, assembly GCF_046629955.1. Lineage (NCBI taxonomy): Eukaryota > Metazoa > Chordata > Actinopteri > Beryciformes > Berycidae > Centroberyx > Centroberyx affinis. Next base: position 288,073 of record NW_027278738.1, on the reverse strand, counting down.
ACTCAATCAGAAACTCAGTTACAGTAACCATGTCAGACAGTAGTAATGTCAAAACAGGCGTCACTACCAAATGCGTCTTACCTCAAAGTAGCAATTTCCCTTTGATAAAGGATGGGGAGCCACATAGCAACCCACTTCGTCAGAGTTCCCTTGGTAACTAAAAAGAAGAAATCACAGGTTAAGAATAGGCGACTTCTAATAGGTCTAACTGCTGTATTCACAATCAGAAACACATCTTAAAGCTCTGAGTGAAAAGAAAGAAAAAGACATCTTTTAATTGAAAGACAGTATTAGTATAAACACATGCAAAGCACTGACATGTTAGAAACGAGACAAAAAGGTGTAGCCATTGTTGATGATTATAAGAAAATTAAAACAGATTTAGAACAGCTATTCAGCCACACAGTGAGAATCAGGGATATCAATTATAACACGCAAAAGATTATTGGCCATTATTGTTTCTAAACTTATGGTGTCCCACATCTCTATGGTGCTATTATATATATTTATATATATATATAGCATATATTTTAAGAAACAAGGAGGTAAATTGTGGATATTCATGTGACTTCAGTGGTTCACTGGAGCCACTGTAGATCTGTTGAAAGCTTAGAACAGTATCAAAAAGCTGAATCAAATACCAACATCTCCAGTAAGAGTGTAATCACTATATAACAAAAATGTATAGGATAGGCCTCTGAGGTTTTCAAGAGTCAAACAAACCTTAATTACAGAGAGGCTTATTTTCCAGTAAGGGTAGCTTAGATTTTTGGGTGAATGCCTTTCATCTTTTGCTGACCAGGAAACAAGCCTCCATTGACAATCCATGAGATTTTAATTGTTTCAATCAGTGGGTCTGAGGAAAGTCACAGAACTGTTTGGGTTTATTAGTGGGGGATGGCAGAACAAATGCACGCACACATCGTGCCCGTCTAGCCGCCTGTCAGCCCTCTTCTACCTCTGTCGTGAGTCTGCTCCCCTCAATGACATGCACACTGCCCCCAGAATACAGAGTTTTGGAAAAACAGAGGAAACAGAATGCAGTCGAGGGGTACAAACCAGCACATTCTCCTCATAGGGCAAAGACCACCTGATTTGTGCTGAGTCAGCGTGCTAATAACATTCTAACGCTTCAGGATATTTTCTACAGCATTAGCCTCTGTGCCCTTTCCTTTTCATGAAGGCAAAGAAACACATTGCCCATAATGCTAGGTAAGAAAGAAAATAACACAGTTTCCTCCAAATATCTAAGTAGGCAAAACCTACACTGCAGAAAGCATTATTATGAATATGTAATAAGCCCACTACTGTACACACTGGTTATGCCAATCATTTTGAAGGTCCCTTTGAGGCCCAGGCATAGAGACCAATACGATATACGCTAGAAGTGTTATTTGATATGCACTGCTCTCTTACAATCAATCTGACAAAGACACATACAATAAACCTGTAATGGGAAAAAAGTAATAAGAAATACATAGCTATCTCTTCACTTCAGTTGTCCCTACCCAGACATGTTTAAGAAGAGGCTCACCTGAGAGTGTCTCCATCCTTCAGCAACCTCATGTATCGCTCCTGTGCTGGGCGCACTTCCCCCATCTCCCGGATTCGACGCCTCCAATTCAGGTACCTGTGGTGTAGGTTGATGTCATCCATCTAAATAAAAAAAATGGAAAGTGGAAAAAATGTGTACTTTGTAAATTTCAGCAGACTGTGCAATGCTTCCTACCCTAACGGCCCGAGCCTCAGCCAACTTAGGAGGGAGCCGAAGCACGGGCGCCTGCACTGTATGTACAAACTACTCTAGATTGCTTTCCGCATTCCTGTGCTCTGGACTATTCTATACAACATATGCTTGCACAGTTTCTGATCTGTACACATTTCCATACATTCTCTGCATAAGGGATTGCTGGGACATTTTCTGTACGTATGCTACCTCCATCCATGTTGTGATCATGAGTTCTATGGTGAGACCACACATCACCACACATCATCACTTTCTGTACACATGATACCTCCATCCATGCACATCCAAATGGACACATTCTGCACATATGTTGTTTAGCCTACATCTGTAAATTCAATAAATTGTCTTATAAAGTGTTTTACAATGCATGTTTACTTGCCAACATTTTCTGTTTATATGAATATGACACAAAATGTATATTTATTCTGCTTTATTTTGCCTATGTTTTGTACAGCACTTTGTGATTTTCATCTGTAAAAAGCGCTTTATAAATAAATTTTACTTACTTACAAACATTTCCACATCATGTTTATATTCTCATTCATTTTTCCTTATCTCTCTCTAAGTTCTACTGCTATTATTTTATATACCCCCAGAGCCATTCCATAACCCATGCTTTTTCTCGTACTTTTCATTCATACATTCTACTTAACATGTTCTGATGCTGAAGTTATCATTTGCATATGTTTATATAACCTCCATGTGGTGTATTCATATTCATCTTCCATTATTCTTTGCTATATCCTGTTACTATTGGCTGCTGCAACGACCCACTGTCGCCACGGGGATGATTTAGGTTTCATCTCGTGCTACAATTAATACCTACTCCACACATTTTGTTGTAATGATTGCATTTAGTTCTATTTGTCGAGATTTGACGTTCACTTCAGTGAATGGCAAACACGTCAAAGCCTGGCTAACGTTACAAGAATGTGCCCCATTTCCTCTATTACCAAATTCAGTTGGGCTTTTTTGTTACCAAACTCACATGAATCTTAACGGGATAAAGGAAGCCCAGTGTCAAAACAGATAGAAATTATTGTGCAACCACGGCGGAAGGTGGGCGTGCCAGTGTTTACATCTATCAAACTCAAGGCAGCGTTAGCTAGCAACTGGCAGCCAGCCTCCTTGCTAACGACAAAGCTAATTTGCTAAATTTAGCTAGCATGACTTGCTAGACAGCTAACGACCGCCCGTGTATCAGATAATGCTAAACCACCTGAAGTTGGATAACGTTTCAATACTGAAATTATCTATTCGCAAATCATATGGATGGTGTGAACAGTCTAATTTAGTCGCAAAGCTAGACGGTTTAGCATCATTAATTATTATTAGCGGCTAATAGCTTGTTTGCTTACAACTGTGGCTCAGTGGTTAGCTTGAGCAAGACTGGAGGTTGTTACTAAAAATGGAGAGCAGAAGGCGAATACACTGTAGGTAACATTATAGATAACTTAAACGCTTACCTGTTATCTAGGCGGCTACTAAGACAGTAATTCACTTTTGTTCATCAGCTATCCATAGCTACACACAAAACTTTGGAAACTGGAGTTCGGCGCTTCCTAGTGACATCACACCGCGATGACTTCAATAGCCAATCAAAGGTAGTCTTGAGAAATGGTGACAAGCATTTGGCCAATCCCATCGCTCGAGCTGTGTGTGTGAGTGTGTGTGTGTGTGTGTGTGTGTGTGTGTGTGTGTGTGTGTGTGTGTGTGTGTGTATGTGTGTGTGTGTGTGTGTGTGTGTGTGTGTGTGTGTGTGTGTGTGCGTGTGCGTGTGTTTCTGTGTTCCATCCTTCAGGCCAAATGTACCTACATTTTTAATGTTCTCTCTCATCTGAGGACTCATGCAAAGAAAATATATAACTTGGTGCTATAACTGGGAACCCTCTAAAAGCCCACAACCCACTCTTGGGACCAACTCATACTTCAAGAAACACTGTGTCTGGTGGCTATCACAGTTGTCTTGTATTGTTTCCCTATCAGCTAACAGTGTGTTTTATAATATTAGACCATAATATTACTATCAGGCTCTTGAGCTGCTCCCAAAATTGTGCAGCAGAGAAGGCAGGTGGTCAGCTCAGGAGTGGAAGGGGATACTACCCCACAGGCCCAGCAGCACTCTCACCACAGAGTTTCTCTGGACTCTCTGCTGGCTTTGTGAAAAGGGGCGAGGACAGCACAGATACAGCAGTGTCTGAGCCAGTTGGGATAGACCTGAACTGGGGAGGCAGAGAGGAGGGAGAGCGAGGAAGAAATGGTGTGGACTGGAGGAGGAAAAATGAATAATCCAGGGGAGTGTGGAAAAAGAGAGCCCCCGTTGGTCTGGCGTGTCTCTTGGAACATTCTCCTGACAGGACATGTGTGGAAACAGACTAGCCGGGCTGCTGTAGCTCGCAAGCTGATGGGAACACAAGACGGCAGGTGACTTCTCCTCTCCTTGCCAAGATTAATCACCCCTAATCAGAACACCAGGCTGCTGACGGCGAGGCAGATTTTGGTCTCGTGGGGCCCTGGATTCCAGCAAGCATGTCTGTGTGCTCTAGTGTCAAGCCTGTACAGTAGTAGCAGGTGACCCAGTGCCACACAAACAAATACAAACCCACACATACACACAGCACACACATGCACGCATACGAATGCACATTTTTTGTGCCAGTGTGTGTATGTGGGTGTCTCAAAGGGTCAGAAAACATCCTTATTTTGGAGGTGGAAAGGTGCCAACCCAAGTCAGCATCGTTAGCTCAACATCTAAATCCTGTTTAATTCAATGTGAAATTCCCATTTGTTGTTGGTGTCATAATGTTCATGTTGTAAATGTATATTTTTCTCTGTCCTCACAGCACCCGCGGCAGCAATGCATGTCAGATAACATGGAGACAGAGGGACTGCAGATAAGGGTGGAATTCCTCAACAGTCTACCTGTCGTCAACCTCTGCTGATGCTCTTCATGGGTAGACCATTTACCTTGCTTTTAAGTTGTCTTTTTACAAATATGTACGCTGTGTGCATCAACCTAAACATTTACTCTTGCAGTGCGGATTGATACTGTAAAACCATAATGTGCTGCATGCATAGTAGGATATTGTTAGTTAATTGCAGAAGCGGATAGAGAAGTGTTTCACTCAAGTAGAACTGCTGCTACCTCAGTCAAACTTTACTCAAGTCAGTAAAAATACTTGTCTTGAAAATTATTCAAGTAAAAGTAAAGGAGTAGCTCACTAAAAGCACTCTCATTTTACTACTAGCATGTCTAAAGGTATAACTTACTCAAGCAAAGGTAGGAGTAAACACTTACATTCAGCAAAGCAAAGGAGAAGTAAATGTAGACTTTGAAAAATCTAAAATTTAGGTTTACACAATCTACACAAGTATAGTAACTGGAGTAGTTGTAAAGATGCTTTTCACCTATGTGTTGTAACACAATAGTACTGCAGAGTGATAATTATACAGCATTGATAGAAATCCCAAAAAACAATGCATTGGTGTCTACTCTAAAGAATTATGCCTGGCATGTTGAGGTTTGAGTAAAACACCATCATTGATATATACATTGAGTAACCTACTGTATATTAATTACAATACCTTACATTATTTGTCTTAATCAGTATTTGCTGAGTGCTACATTATACAGAACTGTGGAGGGTTGTGGGCAGAGAGTTTGTGTGGAAGGGTGAAGGGCTCAGCCTCGGAGTGATCTTTTGAAGATGGCGCCCGTGAAGAAAATCTGAACCGGTTGAGTGGAGAGATGGATTGCATTATTAGCAGTTTGGCTCAGACTCTCTGATGTACATTCCAGCAAAAGCGAGTCCTCCTCCTGATTATCCAGTTGATGCCTCTTCCAATTCAAACAACTGGCCAGCAATAACCTCCACTACCCTCATATTTCAAAATGTGATGTGGCCCATATATTCTCTGTTCGGGTTATAGTTGTTAGCTGCTGAAATGAAATCAAGACGGTGGCAACTTTTTGTGAAGCTGCCAATGTGTTGGATGTTTGTTTTTTTGTATTTTAATGCTGCAACACAGCTTGTCTCAGTGCCATCCTGGACTCTGTGCATACTTTGGCTAGTTTAGTTAAAGATTGTATTAACTCTTGCGGAGGCAATACAATAAATGACCGATGCAGTAATTATTTGATCTGGAAAAGGCCCAGTAAAACCTCCATGGGTTAGAGTTTTCCCCCCCAAAATTAAAAGAGTCCATGATATATAAGCTAGTGACATCTTGGCTTATGTTTGATTTGTTATGGACCCAGTTAATTACTTCAACATTGTCTGTGCTTTGATAGATGTTGTCAAGTTCATTGAGTTGCAGTTTATAATTGCAAACGCATGAGGCGGTCCTGTAGTTTGACAGAAAGACATATGTTTAAGTATCTCAGGTGTGGAACTCATTGTAGTCCAGCTCTAGGATCACATCTTTGTCCTAGAAAATCAATGCATCTAAAAGTTAATTCAGCTTTATTCTTTCACAATCTCATACAGAAGAAGTCAAGCGAGAGAAATCACCAGGCTATATGCACATGACATTGCACGCAGTGCTGATGGAGGCACATATACAATTGCAATTGTTACCATGGCAAATATTCCAGAAAGGTCTGACATATGTGCACAACGGAGAGAAAGTGTAAATAGCTGTGCATGCTTACTCTTTACGCATGTGTAATGTTGAACATAACTGTAAGAAGGACTAGATGTATGTGTTGGTATATGACAGGAAGGGGTGGGGAGATTTTGATAATTTCTAAAAGGAACATAATCCACCCCCCACTTGCTCTCTCCCTCCCTGCCACCTCCCTCTCTCCCTCTCTCTCTCCCTCTCTCTCTCTCTGAGTCCCAGCCCCTGAAGGTGTCATAACTGTGCTCTCTCTCTCTCTCTCTCTCTCTCTCTCTCTCTCTCTCTCTCTCTCTCTCTCTCTCTCTCTCTCTCTCTCTCTCTCTCTCTCTCCCTCTCTCTCACTCACTCACTCACTCACTCACTCACTCACTCTCTATCACCGCCTTTCAGATCTTTAAAAGCTGGTGCTTTGCTGTGTCTCTCTCGATCTCCATTTGTCTCCTCTGGCACTGCAGGGGACTCAACCGGCAAAGCACCAAGGAAAGCTATAGAAACGGGAAGAAGACTGAGGAGAGAGGGGAGAGAAAAGGGAGAGAGAGAGTGAGAGAGAAATATACATCCAGAAATAGCATCAGCCACATTTAACTGACAGAGTGTGGAGAACCTGAGACCTGGACAGAAAATGCCTCTCCTTTCTAACTTAACAACCGTTGTTTTGTTGCTGATTGCCCACTGCGGATCGTGGACTGGGGCGAACCGCTTGGGCCCCTTCAAGGTCTGTCCCTCCTGCAGGGATCCGCTGGGGGCAGGTCGGCCCCCCAGGGACCATAATGTTGCCGGCAGCACGTCAGTGTTGGCCCAGGGAGAGCCCTGTGGTGTGTATACACTGAGCTGTGCCAAGGGGCTCCGCTGTGTTCCCCCACCAAGGGAACACAGCCCCCTCCAGGCTCTGTTGCAGGGAAGGGGCTTTTGCGCCAAGCACAGCAGGACTAGTCCCACTGAGAGGCCCCACCCCACAGGTAAGGAGATACACACACACACACGTGCATGTACGCACGTACGCGCACACATGCATGCACGTACGGACGCGCACAGACACACGCATAAACACTACAGGTAGGCTTGACATGTCCAGTGGTTTATTCAGGATGTTGTATCAGGCACTGAACACTGCTGTACCATTATCCACTGAGAAATAGCCGGTCGTATGTCTATTATCCCTCTTTTACTGCTGTGAGAATTGCATGTGATGCTGTTTCAGTCAGCGACAAAAGAAAAGACCAGTTACTGTACATTAAGTGTGTGACATTTAAGACTGGATGCATTTTGTCCACCAGAGATGAATTTGCAAACCTCTAGCATCCAGTACTGCTCTGCAGTGCCTCTGGTGTCATTGTGGTAAAAATGTAATTTGAGGGTCTGTTGTAAAGGGCTGTGATTTGTTAGGCAGAAATAATGGCAAATAACCTAACACAAGTGGATTGTTTTCTGAAATGTATTCAAGGACCCATTATGGGTCTTTAGGTGTTACAAAAGTGTGTAAATAGAGGTGTATATACATGCATCTACAGGACAAGTAAATGTCGTGTGTTCATCTATTTCAGCGACAGGGTGCATGACTGTGATATATCCTATAAGTGAGCATTTCTTGGGAGAATTCAGAATGAATGTGAAACTGTCACGGTGTCACCTACATCCTGATCAAGCTGCTTTTTATTGCAATGGTCTCCATCTACTGTTCAAAGTGAGATACTGCGATTCCCTATCTGAACAGGAAATATACTGATGGAAATTAGGTCTCTCATTGAACGACCATTCCCAATTAGATCTAGTCTGGATGAATGCTTAATGTCTTGTGCAAAGGGATACAACTCATTCTAAAAATGGTATATGTAGCATTTACATGTGATATTACATATGGTTTGATGTTACTGGCTATGATGCTCTAATGTAACATTCTCATGCCAATGTGTCGTTTCCTCTCAGGTCCCCATCCCTCGCACAGTGGTGAAATAGAAAAAGTAAGTTGAACCCCTTTATGTTACACTCCTTAATAAATGGAGCTGATGGATACTTACCCAGAAGATGCAAATTGTATGAAGATGTAGAGAGCATCTTATATAATAAGATCATATTCATGCAGATCCTCTGTGGTGGAAATGGTTATATATATATATATATGTAGCTGCATTATAGAGAGTTATTACTGTAGCTCCTGTGGTGTCTGGGGTGTTGCAGCAGCATGTACATATACTGCTCTGAAGCCATGCATTATGGTGCATGATGTGTGTGCTGCTATGCGGCAGAACTAATTGAGCATGATGTGAATCAGGAAAGTTTCGAGTCGGCCACAGCCGCCTCGGATTTTTCACTTTGTGAGCCTGGAGATCTGCAGCATTTGAACTGCTCCAGCTCCGCATGTGTGTCATTATAAGAACAGCAATAATCACTGTGATATTCATAATGATCATATTGTTTAATTTCACAGTGTGACACAAAAAAAGCACAGTCAGTTGCTTCAAACCACTCAGTGACCTGAAAAGCCAAAGCCTTGTGTAACAATATGGTTATATAATGTCATTATAATATGTGACATCTGATATATATATATGTATATATAAATATATATATATATATATATATATATTCTCTGCTTCTGGCTGTGATGCTGCATCACCGTAGTTAATCCTTTGTGATTTACATCGACACGTGTTGTGATCGAAAAGGATTTCTGCCAACACGATCACCTGAGGGGGGGAGAGCAGCTCGCTACTGCAACTGTACCATGTAGATTAAGATAAGTCCTCTATCTCTGCCTCTGGTGATCTTTGAAGTCACACTCTGAGTTGTTGTTTGCAGGCGCCGTGCCGTAAGCTGCTCAATAGCGTCCTGAGGGGTCTCGAGCTGACGATCTTCCAGTCTGACCGTGACATCTATATACCGAACTGTGACACTCGTGGATTCTACAGGAAAAAGCAGGTACGGTCACATGAAGCAAATGGGAGGCCTCTCATCAGTGAATGCATGTAGTGTGGACCTCATGATGAATACAATAAAGGAACTTTGTCCGTTAGACCTGACGTGAGATGGAAATGTGTCTTTGTTGTGCCGACTCTGTGTTACAGTATGTGTCTCTGCCAGAGAGTGTGAGAGCTGCATTCCACTGCAGCTTTCCATTCAGTGCATCCAGAGATTTGTCCATGACTGGAGGGCTGAGAATAACTGACACTTCTCTCTCTCTGAGCCTCTCAGCTGTGGGCTCAGAGAATCAGTACTGCGCTATGATGACATATCATTTTCTCTCTCTCCCTCTAAATCTCTCTCTCTCGATCTCTCTCTCCACCTTTCTCACTCCCCCACTCTCTTATTCTCTCCCTACTCTCTCTGTCTTTCTCTCAATCTCTTACTCTCTGAATCGTTCCCCTCTCTCTCCCTCTCTAAACCTCTCTCTTTGTATCACTGTCTCTTAATCTCGCACAGTGCCGCTCCTCCAAGGGTATGCAGCGTGGCCATTGTTGGTGTGTGGATGAGCTTGGCACGGCCGTGCCCTCACGTGCCAGCGAAGATGGTACTTTACCATGCGACGGGGAGTGAGGGATGACTCTGTCCCGTTGCTCTGAGCCTGGAGGAAGAGGAGGAGGAGGAGGAGGAGGAGGAGGAGGAGGTGGAGGAGCAGGAGCACAGGGAGAGGGGGTGGCTTTAGCTTGTGCTAGACACTGCCTGGACAGGAGGTAGCAGGGATTAACCACTTCCTATGGAAATTACACCACAATTAATGTCCTCTCTAGAACCAAGACACACACAAACACACACACACAGTACAGTAGCAACAATAACATCTGCCTGAATGTTCAACAGTTGCAGCAACGTCCTCTGCATCGTCCAGTGACATGCTGTGTGCTCACATTAACGCTCTGTGAACTGCCTCAGTGATCCAAGCGGTATTGCTCCGAATGATCTCTATATTCCCTGGCTCTTGTCCCGGCTTTGTGGTAGATTTTAATTTACTTTTTTTTTTTAGGATAGCTGACACTGCCTGTGTTTGTTCTGATCTCAGTGGGCTGAAATACTGTTACGCTGGTGATGTGACACAAATGTTTGAAAAATGTGTCTCCCTCACCGTCCTCTCTCCCTCTCTCCAAAGATACACTGATATCACTATACTTAATTGATAGAATATTTCTTTTCTATTAATTTATTTTGGAGTATGTATTTCCATAAAGTACTGCTTGAATTCTACATCTTACAGTATCCTATACATATATCAAGTCAGAAAAAATAGTCATATGAATACAATCTTGGATGCATCTGTTGATTTTATTTGTCAAAATGGCATTCTGACTGCTTATTAGTTGATTGTTTGTACATATGTTGAAATTTTGTGGTTGACTGTGTGTGTTCTGAAGTGGCAGACAAAAAGCTTATGGCTGTTACCCTTTTCAAGAAGTTGTAAGGCATATTTTTATACACGTCAATATAATATTTTATATATGAATTGTTGGTTTATTTAATGAACTACAGTACAATGCCATGTATTTTTATATTGTCAGCAGTTTCTTATTTAAAGACAGAGATTATTTTATTTCATGTTAGGGGAAGTATTGTGCTTTAGAGGCACCTTTATGGCAAAACTCATCACATTCATCAGAGCTATTCAACTGCTGTACATCTTATGGTTATATCTCATGTTTTTATTTTCCTTCTTATTTATGCTTTGTTTATTTGAATTTCGGAATGTCCATGTTACTATTATGTTTTATTTTGGCACATCATACTCAAATTCTGATTTCAACGGGGGAAAAAATGATTAAATTTGTTATTGTTATAGTCCGTCTTTCCCAAGTCCTTGCAAAAGTCATAAAATTGTGTGCTAAAAAAATGTGATTAGAATTTATCTATTTCTGACCAATCTTGTTGTGCCAATGTGTGTGCCGTGATGATAGGTCCATGCACAAAGGACCTGTAAGATTTGCAAATATTAAAATAAAACATAATGATAATAAAAATGGAGAATAATAAAAACACATATATTAATATAACATCACGTGTTGAGTGTTTTCTTTTCATGAAAGGTGATTCCCTCTGCCAGTGTGCATACACGAAATGTTAGTAACATAAGGATTAGGGTAATGATGATGAATTGTGATGATGCATGAACATTAGATTAAAATGATGCTGCTGCTGCTCCTGCTGTTGACGGTGATGATGAGGAGGAGAAGCAGGATGAGGATGATGGTGACAATGGTGAAGAAGATGCTGTAGTGTGATACTAAATCAGCTGTGGAGAGACAATCTACTTTGGAAGACAAGCACTGATGTAGGAATGAGTTTCAAACCCATGAGCCAAAACAAAGTCGTCTTTCTTTTTTTGGTCCTGCACAGTCATTCTGAAGCCTTGGGCGCTGTACTGCTTTTCAGCAAAATGAAATACTCATCCAAATGAAGTACTGCATCATCACCTATTGGCCTACTACCAGATGAGCAGGTTACTGTGTAGCAGTGGTTTGAATAGCCTTGGTTCGAAGCTTCATGCTCACATCCATTTGCTGTGCCTGTGAGAATCCCTTTTGCAGCCACAGTCACATCAACCAGCAGTGAAACAGAAATTAATAGGCACATTAGTGTCATGCTGCTTTTGCTGCCATTACTAGGGGCATAAAGGATAATTTTCTCCAGCCTTTCCACACAGGGACCCAATACATGCCTGTTTCCAAGGTAACAGCGTAGAATATCCAATTTGTCCATGCATAAGAAATTTGAAATGAAGGTCTTGCAGAAAATGAAGGAGGAAGCATGATCCTTTGTAGAATCACACCACCACACATGTCCTACTTCTCTATCTAGGGTGGTTGCATTTGCTATTCTTGGAGATTCTGTTCTGTGCATGGAGTATGAGTTGAAAGCAAGGATATGGCCTCTCCAGCACAATGCATCTGCCTACATTCAATTATCCAATTAAGACTGCACAATTATGATGTACTGAAAGACAAAGCATCATTACTGCAAAATTAAATGAATAAATCAAGAGTATTGGATGCAGATAGTTTGGGATGACTCAGATTCCCTGGGTCAGGGTTGAAGCTGTTCTATATTGGCCGACAGGACAATAGAATGGTGCTTTTGTGTAGGGAAATCATTTCCATGCATACTTTTCTTGCACAGACAGTACTAGGTCTGTAGACACTGTAGAAGAAGATCTTTCACTCATTTTGTCTTCATAAGGGATGCTCATTGTGGAAGCAGGCTTTGTTGTTACAGTTCATTGCAACAGGATTTTATTTTTTTTACTGTACCGAATAAGACAAATGTACAAAATTACAGGCATTTTTGATATAACAGTAAAGAATGTATCATTGCATTAATTAAAATTATATAAAAATTACATGAAAATTTGACTATAATATTTTCTTTTAGAGAAAAAATGTTTAAGTAGAAATCAAGCTCTAGTAATCATAGTGTTTGAACATTGTATGACTTCTCTTGTTTCCAGTCACCCTTATTAGTGTAAGAGATGTATTTGGAGTATTGGAATATTGGGCATGACTTCTTAAATTTCTTTTTGTGTATGTAGAATTTGCCCAACATAACAATGAGTTTAAAACTCATGAAGAGAGACGTTATCTTGGTTTTCAAAGTCACGTATACATTTTTTTTTTTTGCTGACATTTATCCCAATCTACTTCAATATTACAGAGATACTCTGTAACAGGAAATGGGATGTGTCAAACTCAAGGAGGTTTATCAAACCCATCGGTCAAACCATGGGAACTAATGCTACGTTCCCGACTTATCGGAAAGTTGGAAATTCTGTTTTCCCTTTAAGAATAATCCAATGATTTCTCAACCCTGAAGTACACAAAGTTCGGGTTTAAGTATTGCATAAAACAAGTGGTAAATGGTTAACATACACAACAAATTTGAAATTAAAAGTTTCATTTGCAGCTGCTAGCCAGCGTTGCCAAACATCGTTGACATAATGTTTGCTGTCGCGGGGAACAGTGTTAATATAGAACCTCCTTGGGAACAGTACTTCACTTTCTGCTCTTGGTTTTCCGAGCAGGAGAGGGCCACTAGAATGTACGTAGGTTGTAATTGCGACCTAAAGAGCTGACAATTACCGACTTCCGACGTGCACAGGAACGCAACATAACACCTTGAAGTATCCGCCCATCTAAGGTCACCTGACGCAAAAGTATCGAATCTCTTTGGCCCCTGTCACCTGTCAATCGTAAACTCACCACGTTGTTGATAATAACACAGGTGGGCTCGAGGGGGCGGTGGTGGACTGTCACCGTTGACGGTCTATTTGTAGCTCTGTAGTCATGCATGGATGAGGTTGACTAATGATTGATCACGCTTACTAACGTTAAAATGTGTCTTAGAAAAGTTGGCCAAATATAACACAGTTTGAGGAGACACATCGGAGCAAGACAGGTGACCTTTGGTTTGCGTGTCGCTGTGACGGAGAGACTCGGGGAAGTGCAGTGAGAGATCACTAGCTAGTTTAGCTTAGTAACGGTAGCCATCAGGAAGTGTCACCGCCAGCACCGCGAACGAAAGCCCGTCTTGTCATGGCTTCCGTCGGCAACTCGGGGGCCATCTCCAGTCCAATGGTGATACTGGCCCCCAAGACTAAAACGAAAAAGAAACATTTTGTGCAGCAGAAGGTGAAAGTGTTTCGTGCCAGCGACCCTGTCCAGAGTGTGTTTATGTGGGGCGTGAATCACTCGGTGAGTCGTTGAAAGCTAGTTAACATTGCAGCGAGCTAACGTTACACTAAATGCTAACGTTAATGCTGTGTGTAGCCACTGTAACCAAGTAAATCCAGCTAGCTGTTAGCGGTAGCGCTAGCAAGTAAGACACACAGCCTGCTACTAGGTGTCATCCCCAGAGAGATGAGGCTAACATCATCTGTACACTCAGGTGTATCAGTCGTGTTTGATTTGGCTAACGTTATGTGTAAACAAGAGCCTCAACTGGGTGTGAGTTCAGCGTGGATTCAGTATTGTGCTGTTGTAGGAAATGCATTCACAAATACAAATGCAAACGTGGTAATTTTACAGCTTAATGTGGGTTTGTGAATACTGTACCTTGAAACACAGCTAACTTGGATCCACAAATGATTTTCTTACTGCAGATCAATGACCTTAACCAGGTGCCTGTTCCTGTCATGCTTTTGCCTGATGACTTCAAAGCCAACACCAAGATCAAAGTCAACAACCACCTTTTCAACAAGTATGGCTCAGAAATAAGTCTCAATTGCGGCAGTTTTGGTTGAATTGGTGTTGAGCTGAGCTGAATATTTCAAAAGCAGTATAAATATGGAAGAAAGATTATCTTAGTGGCTTCAGATGCTTTTGGGAAACCCTTATTTGATAGATTCCTAACTTACTGAAGATCAAAAATGGATTACAAATTCTTAAGGTTTGCTTTAGAATGTAGAGCCTGGCAGATGTTTAGGGTCTTTAAGAGTACATGAGAGAGAAAGAGAGATGTGTGTGTGCACAACAAATGTAACCACCAGCCACCCATTCACATCCCATCTCACTTCCCCACCTCCTCTCCCATTGCAGAGAAAATCTTCCAGGACATTTCAAGTTCAAAGAATACTGTCCTCAGGTGTTCCGAAATCTGAGGGAGCGGTTTGGTATTGAGGATCTGGACTACCAGGTGTGTATGTGACGTACTGATGTAAAATCAGCATGCAAATATCAGCATGCTTTGATGGAGAAATACTTAAATACAGGTCTATTCTGGCTGGTCTGATCAGTTTGTGTGTGACATTCTCCATGAACTAGATTAAAAGGAAATGTGTGAGACCCTGCACCTGAGTTTTCCTATATACTCTGCAGGGTTTTGGTTAACTTATATACAATTTATTCAATTAAACTGAAAATTCAGTGAATGTATTAATGCTCAAAAATTCATCTTCAGTTACTTCTTTCTAGATCAAAAACAGTCCAAGGTAAGTGATCTCAACCCTAACCTGTGTGCTCTGGGTCTCCCACTCCCCAGGTGTCGTTGACCCGCAGCCCCCCAATGAGGAGCGCAGATGCCCAGGGAGAGGGTCTGCTCCTCAACTCCTACGACCGCACGCTGGTTGTCAAGCAGATCTCCAGCGAGGACGTGGCGGACATGCACAGCATCCTGTCTGAGTACCACCAGGTATGGTTAACATTCAAAGTTTGTACACGGCTTGGGTTTTAATTATGCTCCAGCCACGCACCACCATAGCACCAACTGACGTTTTCCCACAGCAGAGCCAAGTGGGGCTTACTAGGATCAGGCTTGCATGAAAATGTTTAAAACGTGGTTGTATATGTTTATATCAGTAATCAGTTATTTGAAGTTTAATCTAAACTTGAAAATCATTTAACAACAAGCTGCAGAAAGAGTAACAGAAATTTAATTGAGGGATATTAAGTGACAGGAATAATGGGTAAGTACCAACTATCTTTATCTGATCCTGTAGTGGAACCCAGGCTATTATTAAACCCACCCATGGGCACCTCGAATCAATGTCTTTCTCCCTGTCTCCCTTTTCTGTGGCATATCTTGGTAGTAGTGGTGTGTTTGAACCATCAGCAGTTCTTTTTTTCTCTGTAACCTTTGTTTGTAGCCCAGGAGAGCTTTTGTTGTAGAGATCTTAACACGACCACTTCCTGGGGGGAAAAACCCTTTTCTGAGGCAGGTGAGGGGATCCGACCCAAATAAGAGTATTTTTAGATTCTGCTTCTAGCCGGGGACAGCAGGGTCGCATAGTGAGTAGGGAGACGGCTGCTCAACCAGAGGACGGCAAGCATCTGCCCTGCTAAAGTGTCCTTGAGCAAGACACTGAATCCCTACCAGCTCCAGGGCTGCTGTTCTCTTTCTGACCCTGACCTCTGACCTCTGAGGCTAAGCAAAAAAAGAATTTCTCTACGGGGATCAAAACAGTATCACATTAGCTAAGCGCAGACTGTTCGGCATTGGATGATAATGGGAAATTACACTGAAATTACACAATAACTTAAAGTTATCCTAGGTTCCCTCGCTCCTTCCATAGCAGAGCCATAGGACTTGGGTATGTGCAGAGGAAAAAATAAATATTCTATTATACCATTGGTAGTTTGACATAGATATTCAAATTTTCATATCAACACATCTTGGTTCATGTAAATAGTAGATTCGAGTTTTCATTCTTTCTTGGTGGCCTAAAGTTTGCATTTGTGATGAGAGTGAGCTGAAATAGTTTAACCTAAATTCATGAATTTTATTTATTCTTACAAAAGAAATTGAAAATTTTAATTCAGTTAAGCCAGTATGTTAGGTGCTGGCACTCTTATGTCGCCAGGCCTGGAAGCCTCGCCTGCAATTGTATAGCAGAGTCGCATGGAGACCCCGAGATTCAGGTCTCACTTCAGGCCGGCAAACCACCGAAGCAAACTTTTGGTTTCCTTGAGCTCTGCCTGGAATGTGTAGCCTGTGGTTCTGTAGCCTACATAAAACTGTGAGGGAGATGAGAAAAATGGCAGCTCTGTTTGAGAGGGTTTGTCGACTCACTTGGCACTGAATGACTACATTGTTATGAGAGCTCTTGGGTTGGCACTGCAGAGTTCCTTCAGAGATCTTTACAGTCTGCTAATTGTTTGGCGGGGGGTGATTCCAGATTGTCAAGATAAAAAATGTTATCATGTGTGCCCTCGGTAACTAGTAACACACTGAAACAGGGTTTTTGTTTGTGTGTATGTATGAGATTTAGCAGTAGTCAGCCTTGACGTCCTGAGAGCAACTTTTCAAACTTTGGATCCAAATTTGACACATTTTTTTTTTTTAACCTCATAATTGTGTGGCGGCCCGTAATAGCTTGAGGGCATCATCTACTATCTTGGTTTGTCCAGAGTGCCATTGTCATTTTGTTTGCTGCACGCTGAACACCGATGGAGAATAAGTAGTAGGAATTAAAAATAGATGTACAAAACAATGTTCCTTCACGCAAAGCGTTTTAACATCCTGTCCAGCGTGTTTCAGGGGACGCTGAATGAGGTCAGCCTGAAGTGAGTGTCTATTTTAATAGACTGCTACAGTGAGTGGTGAGCAGGGCTAAATGCCTAACCTGGATAGACACAGTAATTGGTTCTAGGGTACAACAGAGTTCTTCAGTGTTCTTCTTCAAACGGGGGACAAAGAGGCATTTGAATACAGTCCATTATAAGCCTGAAATATGTATACTCTCGAGACTGTGTATTCATTTTCATAGGCAAATGTGACTTTTTCTCTTTTGCAATATTTCTTATTTTATTTGCGTTTTCAGCAGCACATCGAGGCTTTATCATAATAGTCGCGAACTGAATTCGATGTTGATTCTCCCCGCAGCACATAGTGAAGTGTCACGGCAGCACCCTGCTGCCGCAGTTCCTGGGTATGTACCGGGTCAGCGTGGAGAGCGAGGAGACCTACCTGATCGTCATGAGGAACATGTTCAGCCACAGACTGGTGGTGCACAGGAAGTACGACCTGAAGGTGAGGAGGAACTGCGTGTCGAAACAGTCCGACCTTTATTCTCACATCCCAGTTCTCATCACTGGTTCAGAGCACGCTGGAGGAAGTCAGAGATTAAGTCGTTGCTCCTCTCTAAATTGGCCCTACAGTGCAAGAGACAGGCATAAATGAGGCACCTGTCAGTTTATAGCAGTTGCTTTCACAGACCACCAATACTTGATTCTCTATGTGGGTGGCTGTTTTTTTTTTTTTAAGATTTATTTGTTGACAACGCACCAAACAAGTACACTTGTCATTTTTTATACAAAGTGTAAAAGACAATAACAGGAGACAGAAAAGAAAAAAAAGGAAAGGAGAAAAAAGAAAAAGAAAATAAACAAAAATAAAACACACCCTCCCCTCACCCCGTCCCGAGAATGGTACAATAATCAACAACATTCACAACACCAAGTCATTTAAGGATATTTTAAAGAGAAAAATAAAATAGCAGGTCCACTAAGTGAATAAATAGTGGGCAGCTGTTTTTAATTGTTGGCAAAAAAGTATTGGTCAAAACACGTTCTAACACGTTGTTCTTGCAGGGCTCTCTGGTGTCTCGTGAAGCAAGTGACAAAGAAAGGGTAAAAGAAACATCTTAACTAATATCCATTTTATTCAATTCGTCATTTGACCACCTCAGTATTTGGCTAGTTGCCTCCTCCTAATCCCACACTTCCAGCTAAAGATGTATTTTATTCCTAAGGGGAAAGAGCTTCCCACCTTCAAGGACATGGACTTCAGGAACAACATGCAGAAGGTGTATGTGACTGAGGAGCAGAAGGAGAAATTCATGGAGAAACTTAACAGAGATGTGGAGGTGGGTGACGTCTTTGACCATAACATCCCGCTGTTGTTACAAACCTCCACCACATAGCGGCAGCATTAATGTTCTCCACATCTTTGATGCAGCACTCCTGTGTTGCCATGTTGCCATTAGGAGGGTGGAGGTGAAATTTCCCCTAGATTATTGTTATGTGTTCAGCGTCGCATTATTCCCCAACCAATTTCACAGAGGCAAGTAAATTAGGATATTAGCACACACCCAGAGAGCTGAAGATTGTGATGGGATAAGATATTGAAAGAAATAGCAATAGAACTAGCATGCAGATTCATTGTCTGTGTGTTGTAATGACATTTGAGAAAATTCCACAGTGATAACCTGGGTATTTGTTATAAATGTTAGAAAATAACACTACATTTCAGCAACTTTATGCAGTTAGCCTTCTGAAAAGTGCTTGCCTTGTTACTACTCAGAGAGAGAGAGAGAGAGAGAGAAATAGAGAAGGATGGAGTGGGAGAATAAAGAGGAACTTTAAGATGAGTATAATATAAGGAGTATAGGATAGCAACTATAGGATTACAAATGTGGAAACAAAATTTCGTAATCACCATTCTTGGTAATGCTCAAATTAACCATTGAATTAACCATTTATTGAAGTAACAATTTATTTGATGACATACATGGAAATGTTTCATCCACAGATAGAGTGCAGGAAATCATGCAGAGATACAGACATTACTGGGCCGATAGCAGATACTTTCTGCTGGTACTGCAGATGTTATTGCTTGTAATCGGCAGGGGCAGTTTGCTGGTAGCTAAGTCATGTTCTGTAGGTCGTGTTACTGTTTGCTAGTAGCCAAATGGCTGGTGCATTCTAGTTATTTGAGTTTTACTCCAGTTCCACATAACAACATGGTCAGAGTCAGGGACTGTATTCACGTTGTCAACATCTGTAATGCAGCGCCTATGTTTCCATTTTGCCATTAGGAGGGTGGAGGTGAAATTTATTTTTATAAATTATTGTCTTGTGTTCAGTATTGCATTATTCCCTAATCAATTCACCAAGGCAAGTAAACTAGGTTATTAGCACACACCCATAGGACACATTAATCACAGCATATCCAGATAACAAATGCCCATTGCCTGGCCAGCAATTTTCAGCTTTTGGCAATCTTCAACTTCTTTTTAATAGCAGCATTTTATTATCTGTCTCCCTCTTACAGTATACCATAACTCTTGATGAGCCTCATAGCCATTGTCTCTCACCGGTTTCCCCAGTTCCTAGTGAAGCTGAAGATCATGGACTACAGCCTGCTGCTCGGTATCCACGACGTGGGCCGGGCTGAGCGTGAGGAGGAGGAGGGCGAGGAGCCTTCCAACGAGGAAGATCTGGAGACGGAGAACGGCCTGGCCCCGGCCGCGACGGCGGGCTCCTACGGCACCTCTCCTGAGGGCATCGCCGGTTACATGTCCTCCTGCAAACCCCTGGGTCCCGGGGAGTTCGACCCCTACGTGGACGTGTACGCAGTCGGGAGTGTCCCAGGTACACACTTGGTTTAGGCCAAGAAATCTACACTCATCCTAGACTCAAGTGTGAAGCTAAGAAAACGTACACTACCAGTGTATGTTGCGACACACCACATTTTTCTTTATTTTTACTATTTTTCACATTTTAGAATAATAGTAAAGACATCAAAACTATGACACAACTGGAATTATGCAGTGACCAAAAAAGTGTTAAACAAATCTATCTCGTATTTTAGATTCTTTAAAGTAGCCGCCCTTTGCCTTGATGGAAAGGCAAAGGCTTTGGAAAGAAATTCATACACAGGCATCAACTTCACTATTTCTATTTGTCTAAAAAGCAGATTTCAAGCATTTAAGCAGAAGCCTTTAGATCAAAATGGCTTTAAGAGAATGAAAAACATTCAAGCAGGTGTGTCCAAACTTTTGACTGGTCGTGTACTTGGTGCCAAGTATTTTATCTCAGGTTTATTTCATATTGTAATTTCTTACAGAAGTAGCTCCCATACAAAATGGGGCTCTGTGAAAATGCTGTACAAGAAATCACAGTATACTTACAGCACACAAGACAAATTGTAAATCTAACCATTTCTTTACAGCTTAGCGGACATTATCATAAGGAGTGAAGACAGGAACTGTTTCTCTTCAATGTCACATGATATTATATTAGGCCCAAATCCATTATACATGTCCTTGTGTCCTCACTTGAGCCCGAGTATCATAATCCAGGTTGTTCAGAAGAGGATGTTAACAACTTTCCATATCCATTTAATGAGGGGGAACTTTTGGTTTGATGATTATTGGATGAGGTTCATCAGTGCCGCTGTCATATAAACCCAGTAAAATTACCCTGATTGTTCTCTGCCTTTCATCTCAGGAGCCCCTCAGAGGGAGGTCTACTTCATGGGCCTGATTGACGTACTTACTCAGTACGACACCAAGAAGAAAGCCGCTCATGCAGCAAAAACTGTCAAACACGGGGTGAGTAACACAAGAAAGGAAGGAAAGAGGTGAAGGGCCACCGTCAGATGCTCAGAACGTTCAGCTGTACCTGCGTGGCGGGCAAGCTTTTGATGTTTGCTCTCATGTCGCTTCATGTCATGAAATGTGTGATGCACACAGCTGATGCTGATCCCCTTTTTAATGTATCGCTCTTTGTCTCCATCTCTTCTCTCTCTCTCTCTCTCTCTTTCTGCTCTTTCCCTGTTTCCCTCCCCCTGTGTCTCTCCCAGGCTGGTGCTGAAATCTCCACAGTCCATCCAGAGCAGTACGCCAAACGATTTCGCGAATTCATCTCAAATATTTTTGCGTAACACCACATTAATCAGTTGGTAAAAACATCCCAACATCCAACTGCTATTTCAAAAGGTTTCCTTCCTTATTTTTGCTCTTGTTCTCTGAAATTCTATGTTACCATTGACCAAAAAAACCCAAAAAAAAACAAGTATGCACACACAGATCATTATTCAACTTTGGTGATCTGAGACAAGACTACTTCCATAGTTGCAATATTATGTACTACTACTGATGCATATATTTATTTTTAAGATTTAAGATGTATTTCTTATAGATATTAAGCACTCTAACTGACTAACTTTGGAACAAAAGGGTACTTGGAAACAGACCGCTGCTGATCTGTGTTCAAAGTGTTAGACCAGATCATCGCTAGGTCAAATATCATTATTTTGGGATTTCTTGCGGTCAGTTTGCTCTGGTTCCACAGGCATGAACTAAACCTAATCCCAGAATAATCTTTAATGGAGATGGGCATTGCAAAATCATGTTAGTCTTGGCACTACACTTAAGAGATAAGCTCATTTATATATGTGAAACAGGCCATTTGAGTGTTTAGAGTGCCAAATGTGTGGGATCAAAGCTTTTTCTAGTGGGGTTTGCACTTTTGAATACAATCAAATTGGCTCTATTGTGACAGACTAGTTAAATCAAACACAAATAAGTATTTCAGTGGATCAAATGGTGTTTCTCCTGTGGTCTCCGCTAGATTTGTCAGTAAAGGTACAGTAAAGCCCTATCAGTTGAAATGGTATTGGTGTGGGATTGAAACGAGTGTCAAAAGAGTATCAAATCTGGGCCTGTGAACATTTTCGCCAACCCTGTATATGTGAGCGGAGGGAATGTGTGGTGGCCAACCTGACGGCGTTCCAGCGGGACCAGAGAGCTGGGCCCGCATTGATGAAGTGACTCTGGACGACGATCCTCATTTTAAGATCTGCTTGCCTTTTTGATGAACGACGTAATGTGTCTATGGGGAATTGGGTGTGTAAACTGACATCAAAGCACTTCCTAAACATGAGCCCAGCCATCATTCTGGACAGAGTTCCTTTGAACATTTGGAATGCTGTAGTGTTTTGTGCATCAAAATGACTAACGTGTGCTATTTGAATCATTGTGATGGGATAAGTTATAGGAAAAAAAAATAGCAATAGACCTAGAAGGTAGATCCATTGTCTGTGTGTTGTAATGACATTTGAGAAAATTCCATAGTTATAACCTGGGTATTTGTTATAAATTTTAAGAAATAACACTACATTTCAGCAGCTTTATGCTATTAGCCTTAAAAAAAAGTGATGAGTTATGAAATAGCATTCCAATACACTGGAAAGGCAGAATAGATGTACTCTGTATGATGCCTCATGAACTTGATGATTGCACATCTTGTATTTTTGCAAATCAGCTTTTGGACCAAAATATATTTTACAAAGATTTTCTGAGAAGTGCTTGTCTTGTTACTTCCTTGGAACGTGTGGGGGAGTGAGTGTGGGTGTGTGGTGTGTGTGTGTGTGTGTGTGGTGGTGAGGGGGGGGGCGGGGGTAGAGAGAAGTGGGAGAAAAATGTCCAACCATTGTTGGAAATGCATTTGATGACATGCATGGAGTTGTTTCATCCACAGATAGAGTGTAGGAAATCATGTAGAGATACAGACATTACTGGGCCAATAGCAGATATTTTCTCCTGGTACTGCAGATGTTATTGCTTATAATCGGCAGGGGCAGTTTGCTGGTAGCTAACTCATATTTTGTAGGTGGTGTTACTGTTTGCTTGTAGCTAAATGGCTGATGCCATTCTAGTCATTTCAGTTTTACTCCAGGTCCAGATAACAGTGTGGTGAGGGTCAGGGGCTGCTTTTTGTCTCACTCTTCCCAGAGGTTGTAATTTTGCTGACTGTCATCCTTCCTGTTGCTATCAGAAAAGAGAGAATTGACTGCACTTGGACAATGGGAATCAAGCAGGATGGACAAGGAGAGAGAAAGAGGGAGGCGAGGAGGTGTGTGTGTTTGTGTGTGTGTGTGTGTGTGTGTGTGGGGGGGGGGGGGGTTCCATAAGCTACAAAATGCTGACGATCCGGAAAGACAGTAGGAACACGGCGTCCAGAGCACAGGGCAGATCTTTCCTGCATTCTCTCTCTATCATGCTGACCTAAGTCAGGACCTTCCAGTCACTCCAGTGAGGACATGTCAGGACTAGCTCACCAGGACCTGGTTCCTGGTTTCTCAAAGGCATCGTGGTATCAGAGGGACTGACACTGCCCTTCTTAACAACTTGTCCTGGATGTGCATTTTGAATCAAAAAAGTAAATGAAAAGTGAGGGAAAACATTCCTACCATCTCCCGTGTTAAATCAGAACAAATTGTTCATTATTGTCTGCTGGCTTATAATACAACTTCCTCGTTCAGATGCTTTATGCTGAGTGCCACAGGCTTCCTATACTCTGCCTGTCACTCACTTTGCCCTACAGCCGAGGGGCTTCCTGGCATTGTCCTCTGCTATGTGATGGCTGTTTGCACAGTGTCTCTGCACCATGCCAACCAGCCTAGTATCTAAATGCTTTTACAGGATGCTGAAAGGTAATTCACTGAGGAAACTCGCCATCACTGAATTGATACAAATGATCAGGTCATATATGCTTGCTGAAGCATACAAGTAAATCAATGACGTTAACCTGTCTGAACAGGTAGAATAAAGTACCAAACAAAATCTGATCTTGTGGGGATTCCAGTGGCAGAGGGGGAACGCAGATTTTCACTTTGGAGTCATGGGATATAAAATCACTGTGAACAGTTTTGGGAAGATTGGGTGCTTTTTGAGTCTTTATTATGTTTGGACAAAGGCCCTCGTGCTGGAACTGGAAAATGAAGGAAACACCTTACTGTTTGAAAACATTTTGCCTGGGCTGTTATTCAGCCGGGTGTTATTCAGCCGGGTGTCTGTCCCCTAAACCTAGACCCTTTAGCTGTGTGGGCTTTCCTGCTTGTCTGCACCACGCCCGCTACTCATTGAGGATGTCCTGTTAGATGTAGTAGGAGTGTGTGTGTGATTTGGGGGAGGAGGGGGGGGGGGGGGGGGGGGGGTGTGTGTGTGTGTAATAATAAGAGATGGGAGGGGAGAAACTCCAGGCTGCCTGATTGCTCAGAAAGCCCTAAACAGCAGAATTGGTAGTCATCTTGTGTCTGCAGGCTACAGACAGAAAGCTCTCTTCTTGCTCCAGGAGACAATAAGGCCTCAAGAGGGAACCTCCCTCTTCATCAGCCAGCATCTCCAGCACACTCACCACCACACCAAGGTATGATAACATTTTCATTGTAAATACTGATTTATGTTGGAAATGATAATCTGTGTACGGTTTCCATTTTGTAAAGTAGAGAACTAATAAGTGAATCACATGTTTAACAGCAGTTTATCTGTGTTGATGATGGGTGGAGATGGAAAAAGTTTATTCAAGAATAATTTCAAGCATGCAATCACAGCAGCTCCAAGTGGGACATCTATATGTTTTTTGCATGTTCTAGGTTGTGAAATGGTATTCTAATCACCTGTTGTGGTTTTAGTATACACCACTCAAAAGGTTCGAGAAGCATTTCATTTCAACCCAGCATGTCTGCCACCCTCCTCCTTCTGTGCCTTTGTTATGTAATGTCTGAAAACGTAATCAGATTAACTTCCAAGTAAATCTAAACTCCCAATCCTCATCGAAACAATTTCCCTCTGCTTTTCACTCCAGACCATGACTACTGACGAGCACCACAACCACTCAGCCTACTCCAACGGCACGCCATGGTTCGTCTACGAGTGCACCATCCAGCTCGACAACGACTACCGCCGCATCGCCCTCTTCCTCCTCTACCTTTTCCTCTTCATGGTGGGCCTGTTCGAGAACGCGCTGGTCGTCTGGGTCAACTGGCGCCGACGCCACTCGGCCAACGGGGTCCTCTTCTGCATCATCAACGTGAGCCTGTCGGACCTGATGGTGATCCTGACCATGCCTTTCTTCATGATGGAGGTGACCATGAACAGGGTTTGGCTGTGGGGCCGCTTCCTCTGCAAGTTCACCCACCTCTTCTACCTGGTCAACTTCTACAGCAGCTCCTTCTTCCTGGCCTTCATGACCCTGGAGCGCTACCTGTCCCTCACCAGGCCCTCCGCTCCGGCCTGCTTCCCTGTGGCGGGCCGGCGCCGCTGGCTGCTCTGCGGAGGCCTGTGGCTCCTCTCCTTGTTCCTGTCTCTGCTGGAGAACGTTCACGTGGATCTCCTGGAGTGGGACGAGCCAGGTTGCTACATGGTGCCCGAGCACAACTACACAGAGTGGTTCGTCACCGTGGCTTTCCTTTGCTTGATCTTCCAGTTCCTGGGGCCCGCTGCCGTCATCGTCACCTGCAATGTGCTGATCGCCCGGGCGGTCCGCACAGCGGCGGACGTGCAGGGCCGGCGGGACGTGTGGCTGGTGCACGTGTACTCACTGGTGTTCTTGATGTGCTGGCTGCCCTACCACCTGGTGATATTCCTGATCACCATAGATGACCTCGACCCCTTTGTCCTCAGCTGCAACACAGTGGAAGTCCTCTACTTCTCATTCAGCGTGGTGCAGGGCCTGTCCCTTTTCCACTGCGTCGCCAACCCCGTGCTCTATAACTTCCTCAGCAAGAGCTTCCGCAACAACCTGATCAACACCGTGGTGAACTACATACCCAGAGAGGCCACTGCGGGGACCGGGGCCCAGCCCAACACTGCCAACGGAGGGGAGGCAGAGCCAGGGAAGCAGCGCAGGCCAAGTAACACCAGCACCAGCCAATCAGATGTATCATAAGAAAGAAGCCAGCGTAAGAATAGAATAAGCTCCTGTCAGATCTACACAAACAGGAGCGAGACATTTTGTAAGTGATGAGGGACAACAGAAGTGAAGGAAGATTTGATAGAACTGGTAAACAGAGGTCACCTGAAGCCAGGCTTGATGCTTCAGAATAATAGTTACCAGAGGCAAAGATTGCACAATGTATCATCTCACTCTGGTCGTAGCTTCTGACCGTGACTCATTGTGCCATTTGTTATGCAAGAGAGATGGGCTCACCAACACCTTCCTCTCATAATCCAGTTCCTGTTTTTTTCATTTAGCACATCACAAATCTAAACAGAGGAAGACAGGAAATGTTTGAAGATATTTTCCTCAAAGCTGTTGAACTCCCACAGGAACTCATGGCAACGTCTAGGATCTCATGGCGGAAGGAATATTAGTGACAGAGCAGGAATGCATGTAAACAAATCTGCTGTCTGTCCAATACCAGATAAGACCAATCCTTATACCCACTTAGTATAAACAATTTGCAAATGTGGAAATGTAAATGAACTGATTCTGAACATTGTCTTTTATTACATAACCATTAAACAGATAAAGCTTAGCTCACATTGTTAAATGCTTATTTATCTGTTTCTGAATGCTGCTGTAGTCTACATCTGCTGTAACATGGTTACCTGTAACATGCAATAAAACTCCCTCAAACACTGTTTGTATCCATTTAAACTGGGAAACCTAAGTTAAATGTTGCCATTTTGTAAGGATATTAGGAGAGTAGAACAATCACAAAACATGGACACTGGCACTCTGATTTGGAAGCCTTATCTAAACTTTTTACCTCACTACAATTTGCTGTAGTTGCATTTGGCTATCTCACTTCTTGCAGTTAAGACTATGGTTGATCTCGTTAACATTCACTTTCCTTCCAGCCTCCAAAGGGAATGTTCCACATTTAACATTGTTGACTTGGTGATAAGAATGCAGAAAAAAGGAAAAGGGGGTTAGGTTTCAGTCCACAGATGGCACAATAGCAGGAAGAGAGCAGGGTTTTGAAAGGGCAAAGGTCACGAGCCTCTGAAAGCAAGAGGTGCATAATACTACGCAGATTTCTGCAAATTCATCATTGTAATTTTGATGATGAATGGGTTTTGTTGTACAGGACACTGTAAAAAAAATCACTGAATCAAAAAAGGCCAAAAACCATTTAGGGGTGAGAAAATTATTTTTCTATAGGCATTTATTTTATTCTTTTCAATAACTAGAAACAAGATTTTTAAAAAAGCCAACGTTCATAGGTCTTACGTTAGAAACACTGAAAAATGAAATTTAAAAAGGCATAAATAGAATAAATAGTTACATTGTCATCAGATATAGATATGAGGTAACACACAAATATATCACAGATGTGAATTTGTAGATGGGCACTTCAGTACCAAGTTTCTACAGCACAATATTCATACTTCACATCTTATAAAAAAGACTGCATGTGGAATATATCAAGTGAACATAATGTGTAACTAAATACCATATTGTGAAAGCATTCATAAAAATGCCTCTCCATTGCCGATACAACAAATCCCACTGTATCGCCGAAAAACATGTTTTTTTATGTTACCATGAGAAGAAAAAAACTTAGTAGAAAACCAAAATGCTTGAAGGAAGACTAAATAATTCTGAAATTTCTATTTTACTGATAAGGCCTCATTATGTGGCTAGTTATGTTGTATACCTAAAGCCTGGTGTGGTGTGGAAAATGTAGCGTACCACTAGAAGACACATAGAAAATGTAAAGCTTGTGAAAATATGCGATATGACACTCCATAGTGACTGCAAATATAATAAAATAATTATTTTCTATGCTACAATGAGGTGCTACTTTCATTACAGAGTAATGATTAATCACTTACATAAAAACCTAACCTGAAATGTAAGTTATCAAGTTACAGACTTGTTCTGAATAGATAATGCAGGCAGAGCACTGCATGACAGTCAACAGTCCAACAAGTTCCCCTTTTTAGATACACTGCCACCAAGTGGCTTCTCTTTACCTTCAAAAACACTTTGCCTCCAAACAGGTTGACTCAATAAACAGTACCCTCCTTGTAAAAACATACAAGTTCATTACATTCTAAAAGTCTAGGCCTATTACATATATGGTCCACAACAACCAGACATTGAGGAGGTGTCAGAGAGAGAGAGAAGAGACAGAGAGGGACAGACACAGCAGAGTAACAGTGATCAGGCAGACACCAGAGGCGGTCAGGTGTCCATGGCAGGCAGCGGTTCTTTAGAGTGGTCGTTGTACATGAAGGTCTGCTCGATGTTGAAGTCCGGGGGCAAGTGGTCCTTGTGCAGCTCCATGTGCGACGACACCAGCTTCAGCGTGGAGAAGTAGAGGCCGCAGACCGTGCAGCGGTACATGAGCGCGCCGGCGTGCGTCTTCAGGTGGCAGATCATGGTGGATCGGCCCCGGAAGAAGCGCAGACACACCTTGCACTGGTAGGGCTTCTCCCCGGTGTGGATGCGGAGGTGGTAGGTGAACTCCCCTGAGTGGGCGAAGCGCTTACCGCAGTAGCGACACCGGTACCATTTCCCGCGAACGCCCGCCGCCGCTGCCCCATCCAGCCCGGAACTCCCATTGGTCAGGAGTCCAGAGGGGAAGTTCGGTATTGGTCCTTGAAAAAACTTATCTGACAGGCTGAAGCCCATTCCCACGCCCAAACCCAGGTTGCTCATTTTGACAAGGCTGCCGACCTCCCGTGGAGAGGAAGAAGAGCAGGAGGAGGGAGGACACTCCAGAGACTGGTCAGCTTTACGTTTGCCTAACCACCCCTGGCCCCCAACACCTCCGCCGCTCCCCGCGGACTCAGCAGTGTGCAGGCTGAGGTGGTACTGAAAGGCAGAGGTGGAGCGGAACGTCTGTGGGCACAGGAAGCAATGCAACTCCTCCACTCCTCCTATTCCTCCTCCATCTGCTCCAACTCTAAACCCTTGCAAAACGGAGCGCTCTCTCTCCTTAGCTGCTGCCTCCTCAGCGTGCCCAGTCATATGTCTGTCCAGCAGGGAGCGCTCTAGGAAGCTGTGGGCACAGTGTGGGCAGGTGTAAATGGGCAAAGAGAGGTGGGTGAGGGCGTGCCACAGCAGGGAACATAGGGAGAGCTGGGGGAGGTGACACACACCACAGCTCAGGCTTTGGGGACACACATGGCTCAGCAGGTGGTCTCTGACAGTCTGGGAAGGAGGCAAGAGACATGAAAGCAAATGTGAGAACCTCCTACAAGCAACGGGTATAGCAGTTGGTTGAATTTCATATTTTTTTCCCATGTGATAGTGAGATGATTCTTTGGTCCAAGTGAAATCAGTTCTCTGGTACTGGCCATACAAACAGCAGACCCCTCAACATATGTTTCACTTTGGGCCAAATTCATACTCATACTTCATACTTATCCCAAGACAACATTTTGTTAGTGTTGGTATGGCTGTTATCAGAGAGCCAAGCCATACATTCCAATCCACCTGGCTCTTAGTTTACTCTCAGGGTAAAGAATCATCTGAATGTTACAAACAACAGTTAACTTGGACAAGGGTTAGTGAACCCAAAGCTTCCTGCCAAGTTAGATGAGATCCTATTCTGAAACTTATTGCCATGCGCACCACGCATTCCCACTGTATCAAATTGACCTGCAACTGTGTTTCTTTAAAAGCAATTTCAGGTCGACATATTCGACCTGAAATTGCCCCAGGCTAAACGTCCAACCAACTCAATTCACCTACCTGGAAGTCCTTGGTCAGGGTTTTGGTGCACACTGCACACTGCAGCTCGGAGCCCAGGCCCTGGGTGGTCCCAGTGAGCGCCCCCTGTGGTATTGTATAACTGGAGGCGGCCTGGCGGCGGTGGCGCAGCAGTTTGTTTTGGCTGCAGGACTGCAAGTGACACATATCACAGGAGTAGAGCTGGACCCCGACGTGGGAGAGGGCGTGGGAGACGCCGGCAGCACGTTCCGGGAATGAAGCCCCACACACCCTGCACAGTCCCAGCTCTGTCAGATGGGTCTCGGCGTGTCTTCTGAGAGCAACCGGGTCTGCTGGCAGAGGTGCTGCACAGGCTTTACATGACACCATGCTCCCTGACACCTGTAGGAGTGGAGAAAACTGTCACTTCTGTGGTGCTTCTGCTTTTATTTGAAGTGTTTTCATGCTGACAAATAGAATAATTTACTAAATGTTCACAATAATAGTAGAAGGCATGAAGGGCACCACTACATGGAAAGTGCAAGTTTATCAAAAGACATAAAAGCAAAGTGAAGTTAAAAACCCAGTGGTTTCTACTGCTCATAGTGCCAGTCATCAAAGTAAAGCAGAGCTTATTATATTCTTTAAATTTAGATTACCTGGCTGCTAGCGTTACCCTCCCCTCCGTTCTCCACACACACAAGGTCATCTTCATCGTCTTCTTCATCTTCCTCCTCCATGTAGTTCTCGTCATCACTCAGCTCAATGATCTCACCTGCCAGCTGTCTCCACTGCTCCTCCTCCGTTCCCTCCATCGCTCCGTTCCCCTGCAGAGGGTCCCTCTCGTCCTCGTTCTCTCCTTCCTCTGCCTCCACAAACATCAGCCTGCTGTCCCTGGCCACGTCCACCACTCCGCCCTCCACTGACCCCACCTGCAGGCTGCCTACGGGGTCTCCTGAGGACGATGAAGGGGCGCAGGCCTCCGCTCCGAGCTGAGCTGAAGAGTCGGGGAAGGAGCAGGTGTCAGCCTGCACAGGGGCGCTACTCTGGGGCAGAGAGCCAGCTGTGCTCCCACAAACCGCCATTTGTCCATCCCCATCCTCATTCTCACAGTTGCCTCCTGCCTCTTGCTCTCCCAGCCCCTGCTCCGTCTTCAGCTGGAGCACAGGGCCCGGAGGTAGCGTGCCATCACTCTGACTGGGGTGGCTGTTGGTTAAAAGACTGTGTCCTCCTGACAGCTGATTATCTGTTGCCATCTGCCCGTAGCCCATGTGAGACTGGACATCTTCTGCCTTGAGGTCCAGAGACAGCGGGCCGGTGTGGGCCTCGCGGCTGGCCCTGGGCGTCCTGCCCTGGAAGAGAGGGGAGGCAGCGGCAGCGGGAGTCGGGGCGGCAGAGGGACCGGCGGACGAAGACAGAGACGAGCAGGAGGCTGCAGAGGAACACACGGATGATGCAGATACAGAGACCGCAGTTACAGCAGCCGCTGCCGCAGCAGCGACCATGCTGGAGTCCAGGCCGAGGTCTCTGGGACTGTTTGCTTTACAGTTTGAAGACACAGAAGCCTGCAGGTCGGGGAACGTAGCATGGCAGGCCCGCACCAGTTCACTAACACCCAACCTCTCAGCCAGCTCATACAGCACCCCTACATCTATCAGGTCAGTCAAGATCTCGCCTGTGTAGACGAATGTCAGCACCTTCTCAAAGTTGGCCGGGGAAATAAACTCCAAAGAGAAGGCAGCGGTGGAAGAGGTTGGAGCCCGGGCAAAGAGGTTGCGAAAGTATGTCCCGGCGCAGGCCAGTACGGCGCGGTGTGCTGCAAACGTGCGGTTGCCCACCTGCAGGAACACATCGCAATACCTGCGGGACTGGCGGCAGCGGTTGAGCTCTGAGAGGAGGCTGGCAGCGTGACCGGGACCCTCGAGCCGGATCCTCATCCCTGCTGCTGCAGCTCCTGGAGCGCTACAGTCCAACTGGGGGAACAGACAAAGCCAATAGAACAGAACAGAATAGGATTATCATGTGTGGCACATAATAACACAACTTCTGTATCTTTCAGAATGATGTCAATGCTACTTCCCTGGAACAGTAATGTTTACTTGTTTTGTGTTTGTTTAGTCTACCGTCGCACGCAGCATGTGTTGCCTGCACCATGTGAGATCCTGTCACGTTTTCCTGCATCTACTGTGTCAATCCTCTATTGTATAACTGTCTGTAATGCGTCAGCACCTATTAACCAGGTCAAATTCCTTGTGCGCTTGTTGTACTTGGTGAAATAAAGGGATTCTGATTCAGACTGACAACTGCAATCCACTACTCTCTGGCTGTCCCAACAATCATGAATATCCAGCTTATTTATTACTCAGCAGCCAGAACACTGATGCGAATGAGAAAATATGATCACATTTCCCCGCTTTTTGAGTCTCTCCTGCTCCCTGTAAATGTATGCATTGATTATCAAGTCCTACTTCTAACTTCTAACTTCTAACTAAACATTACATGGCCTCAGGGCACAATAGATGACTGATTTACCTACTCTGTCATTCCCTGCTTTTAAAAGCAGTCTACTTTAACTCCCACCTTACCTGACATCCTTTCCCTTCCTTCATTTACTTTCTTCTACTGCTAATTGCCCTGGTGTTGCCCGATACTTAGAGACACATACCACATACACACACACACACACACACACACACACACACACACACACACACTGTGGCCCCATGACTAGGCATTTGTGATGTCCTCGTTCTTCCTTGTTCTTATATGCATTTATGGACTTTGTTCTACAATACTTTGATACAAAATTCTGTTAAAAGTGCTTTAGAAATACATTTGAGTATACCTGAATATGAATAAGTCATTTGTAAATCATCAGAGCAGGTGATTGGTGCGAGGCACCACCAGCAGCACCACCGTTATTCCTGTCACAACTCCAGGAGTCACTGCCATTTTCCAAACAAGCTGTTGCATTTACACAGCCAGCTGTAGCATCACATGAAAATCCTTTCTTCTGCTTGCTTATAAACATGCAGGAAGTCATGTTCAGCTGATTATTCACCGTGGGCAAGAAGCAACTATCGTTATAGACAATGATGAGTTATAAATAAAAATGTGGGTAATCTATGACCTCGAGTCCACCAATATAAACAAAATCAATGCTATTTCAGAAAATCACTGAGTTACAGTTTCAGTTACTATCAGTTTGATGCTACTTTGATTACTATGAATTTCCATCGCAAAGACATAAGTCAGGGTAAAAAGGTGGGTTAAGTGAATGTAGGTGGGTTTACCCTCCACTCCATCCTTGACAAGCTAGATATAGCCAAACAAGGAGCAAAGACAGACGTTGGCTAGCCTAGCTTGTTATTCCAGACACATTATGGGAACTCTGTGAACTAAATTACAGATTTATCAGTCTTATTTCGATACTAAAATCAACTTCTCGTCAATGTATCTCATTTATGATAAATTATTACTGTAGCTTACCCATAGAAGGAAGTACGTATTTGGTAAATACCACTCTTCTCTTTTATTCTTTTCAAAGGGATTCCGGTGGTCGTCGCATATTGGTGACGCATGTCAACAAAAGTGCAGTAAAGGCGCCACCTAGAGTCTGGATGTTTCATTGCAATAAAGAAGATATAAAATTATATGTAACAAACAGAAACGTTAGGAAATATACACTTCGACCCATATACAAAGACAAAGCAAAACACAAATGATAATAATAATGCTAATAAAAAAAGTTTATTTTATTTAGGTCACCATTTCTTTTAGCTCATGAAGGTTTCACATGACCCACAAAGTGTCAATAATGATACTGCCTTGCTATGTAATCTCATCATATGATTCACTCTCCCATGAATCATAGGAAATTCATGGGAGAGTCCTACACAACATTGATCTGATTTATTATGTTGCTGCCTCATCTAATGTCATAATCTTCATGTAGTCTTTAGTCTATCCCAAATAAAAATTTCAACAAATAGCCACATGTTTATATATGTAAAAGCATGTTTTGTACTGTTTTCATGACATGTATGAGAATAAGAAATTATAAAAGACAATGAAAAAACAAACTTGACAATCATATATTTTCAAAACTACTAGTAAGAAACCATTTACAAAATTGAGTCTTATTCTTTCTGACTTTTAAGTTGTATGTTCATTACAGTTTAACATTAAGTACAGTATGTAGTAGGTACATTTACAGTATATTAAAACGTCATATCTTTAACCTGTGAGAGTAACACTGACATATTTCATATTTCAAACCATTCATTTTTCTAGTCTAAGTAGAATGTCATAATTATTTCAGTTGGTTCATCACTGAAAAACAATTTATATAGGCCAAATTGACCATTGTACTGTTGCAACAGGCACACATAACTAACAACATGACATACCGTATGTTTATACTTTATTTGTAAAGCCAAAGAAAAATAACTGTTTTGGTCCAGTCACAACAAATTTGAAGAAAGCATCACCCTCTCAATGCATTAATTCTCTCACGACAGTGGCCATACAGTCAGGCAACACAGTTTGCTCTATCCGCTTTCAGTCTCAAGCAACTCGGACAGCTTGTTGCCCGTTCATCATTATAGCTGGATTATTGCACTTCTTTCGGAGGAAGTGAAACAGAAGCAGTTACACTGTCTGCTCTAAAATTACTAAAGACAGCTACAAAGTTCTACTTGAGTCATTTTGAAATGAGGTCAACAACAACACACGTTTCAGCAATATATCTATCATTAACAAATTGAGTGAATATTGCTTTTCAGTTGTTTGATATGTTGTTCAGTCTTCAGAAAGGAAAGTTTTCTCTTTAGTACTATATATCATGTTATCGCCCTGCCCATAGTCATTGTTCTTACAGCCCTCCCCAAAGTCAGCTCTGTCTGTATCCATGGTTTCTAAGGTTTCTAAGCTATGTGCATCTGCATGTTGCCACCGGCCCGTGTGCGGTAGCATTTTCAGTCCAAGCTACGACACCCGTTTCCTGGAATTGGTCCGACCCAGGCTGGCAGTGCTGGACCGGCGGGAGAGGACGGGCGTGGCAGTGGTGGGGGACGTCTCGTTGGGGCAGCCATGTTGTACCAGGATATCAACGCAGCCTTTGCTTCCCGTTTTTCTGGCCATCATCAGGGCGGTCTGGCCTTGGCTGTCCTTTGCTTTCACATCACTTCCATACTGCGGGTGGGAGAGATTCAAACTGTTAACCACTGCTAATGTGTTTATTCACCAACAATAAGGACTGCACCTGTTCAAGGATATTTGTTCACCGTAAACCTAATTATCAATGTGTTATTCCAAAGGTGAGACAGTGTGCTGTGAAATGCTTCTCTTTGAACCTACACCACATCATTAACATTCATTTTCAGTGCCACGAAACAGGTTGCTATGCATACAACAACAAGTATTGCTGCAATATAACACAATACAATATACATACATTTCTAAATCTGAGTAGAAGAAGTAGAAGGTGCTGCTATATTGTGAAATGTCTCTGTTCTCCTCCTGTCTGTTTTCCCTGTATTATCTGAAAAGTTAACAATATGAAGAAGCAGAGTGGACTTGAGCAGAAAAGAGAGACCCACCCAGACGAGCAGCTGGGTCATGACTACATCTCCCAGCTGACAGGCGGCGTGCAGGGCGGTGCGAGGCGACGAAGGAGACCCGGCCGGATGGGTGTTGATCTGTTCCTTGGTGCTGTGGGCCAGCAGCAGCAGCAGCCGGGGCAGGTCCCTCTCGGTCACCGCAGAGAGCAGCCGCACCGCCACGCTGCCGGAACCTGCGTCCTCTGTGAGCTGGACGCCCGAGACCGACCCAAGAGGCGCCACAAACACCCGCTGCTCATATTTGGCGCGAATCCACGACTCTCTCTCCTCACTGGTAAAAGAGGCACACACAGGAGAGCCAGTCATGCATATGTAACACACACACACACACACACACACACACACACATATCAAAACATCAAAGTGTAAGTGTAAAGCATGCACCATGGCACCTCTCCACAGATGGATGTCTTGTTGCTGCAGCACACTTGCTGCCAGATGTTTCGCTATCAACATGAATGCAAATTCAGTGTCATTATATTACATATTCATATTTAATTTAAATTTAAACTACAAGGCACTTGGTGGAGCACAAAACTCCACCAACGCTGAACAATCCTCCAGCAAAGCTCTGTAACAGTTTGTTTATTATTTGTCTTCCGGGTTTGGTTTTCTGACAAATTAGTAGGTGTATTCACTGCTGTTTAGCAGCCGGCTTGGAAGTCCCGGATGTCAGACATTCTCACCAGCGCATAAACTCAGCATAATACTTATGGCTAAAAAACAAAAATCATCTGATGGCAGAAATCCCAGATCTGGATCACCACCAAAATCTAAGCCCCTGATCTTTGGGCCAACTGCTCTCTGTCCACCAGATTCCAGCCAAATCCATTTGTAACGTTTTGAGATATCTTGCTAACAAACAGATAAACAGAGAGGAGTGAAAACATAACCTCCTTCCTACTTTGTAGTAGGAAGCAATGGGAACTGTTAACATATGGGCTCATTTGCAAGTACTGACTGCAATCTCCACTAGTGCCCACCGTGTTGCATTCGGTGTGGGTTTGGTTCTGCCCCGGGTGCAGCTCTCCCAGATGCTGTTGGCCATGTCGTTTCCGATGGCTGCCAGGACCTGCGTGAGTTCACCGGGCCAGTCGTCCAGGTCCAGTGAGCGCACGCGGGACAGGTGCGTCCCCAGGTTCCGGTGGATCCCTGAGCACTCGATGCAGATCAGCGCCCCCAGGTTAAGACTGGCCCAGGTGGGATCTGGAGAAGTGGACAAGAGGGACGGAGAGAGACAGACTGGTTACAAGAAGGATGGCTGTACTGAACTTACAGAATAAGTCTGCAGCTGGAGGGACACATGCAGAGGAAAAAGGGTGAGGGCGAGTTTAAGAACTCACTTGGTGCCGCACAGTCCACACACAGACCGTTGCCCTTGGCATTACGGATGGCCTGTATGGCTACTGCCTCACTCTGGCTGCTCCTCCGTGCCTAGACAATTCACACACACACGCACACACACACACACACACACACACACACACATGCACGCATGCACACATGCAAATACATAAACACATCTGAATTATTTATTTATGTCCATATTATTCATCACGAACCCAGGACACAAATATAATACAGTAATGCAATATAATACATAAAATACAAAGCAAGGATACATAGCACACAGTTAGATAAGCTGTACCTATCTTTAGAGAACAAATGGCATTAAGCCTATGTTAGGTACAAAAACAGCTTTCTCTATAAAGGGTGACTGCCAATGATTATTAACTATCCATACAACCCCACTGGATCATCCACTGATGGGAATATTGTGTGAGTTTCTTCACCTTGTTTCTGCCGCTCACACAGGACTGCAGGCTTGCCAGGATCTGGCTCTCTATAGCCGCCACCCAGGAGTCTCTGTCCTCCAGGCTCTGGGCCTCAAAGTGCCACGTCTGCCCGGTGAACGACACGATGATGAAGTCTGCATTCTCCTCCTCTGCAAGGACAAGGTAGGCAGCACAAACACAACTGAGATTTGCAATGTGCAAATGGAGAAATGAATTATTGTGGATTATTATAATGAGGATTATGAATCCGTTGCCAACGAAGGAATTACACAAAAAGTGAAAAAAGACACAAAAGAGCAATTTGATGGAAGGTGGAAACAGAAAACTCTTGGGGTTATTATTATGAAAACAAGCCGATGAACAACTCAAACGTGTGATGCGGCTGTCAGGCACACAGAAAGGAAAATGCACAGAAAAAAAGATACTGCATGTAAAACAGAAACACAAGCTTATTCGGTTCCATCACCCTCACTTGTTACCTGTCTTATTAATGTTTCTCAAGCTACCAAAGCTCTTTAATTTCCACATTTTGCGTTTGGCTGCAGAGCAAGAGATAAGCACAGGAAAAGGAAGAAGAGAAAACAGAGAAAGACAAACACGAGTGGTGAGAATAGGCTATAAAGACATTTTCAGCAGAAGACATCTTCACTAAACAAAACCCTTCCAGGGGGAAGAGGCAGAGGCAGAGGACAGAGGCATAAGAAAACTGTAGTAGACATACATATCTTCTGATGGGTTCAGGTTATTTATAATAGCATTCCCAGGAGATATTCAAAAGATGGCAAGGATCAAGCGCTCCCCTTCTTCAAACAGGCCCGAAAAACATATCCGTGCAAAATTGTGATTGATGTTTTCTTGAATGTATTTTTAGAGCAGAAGTCATCATTTTGCTTCATTTTGTATGCCCTAGATTAGCAGCTCCGCCATTTGGTTTGTAGTCCAAAATCCCTATGGACAATATGACTGGCTTTTTGAAAACTGCTAAAAATAAAGGTTGTGTTGAATGGATACCCACAAGACATAGACTATTACGTTTTGTTCCAGGGATTAAAATATATCCACTGGCATCACCTTTGTGAATTTTGATCTTTTAGTTACTTTTCATATTGATTTGTGCTAATGAAATGCTAATCACTGGGCAAAGCAGACTGCAATAGCACTGATTAAATTATTACGATTTTCATACCGTTGCATTGAATAGTTATTAAAGTTGATAATATTCATCATATAGTTAGAATTGCTTTGTTCTTGCTGGTTCAATTCCAGTTGTGTTCTCCAGTTGTTGCTAGCTACAGGCGAACAGCTTTGTAGTCCTCTATCCCAAACCATTAGCATTTCACTACCAACAATTGATATTAAAAGTAACTGAAGGACGAAAATTCACAAAGGTGAGGCTAGTGGATGTATTTTTTTCATGAAACAAAATGTATTATAGCTAGAAAGACTCTGTGTGGCACAGACTTTATTTCTGGCAGTTCTTGCAAATCCCACTCATATTTTCCATAGGGATTTTGTACTACACACTTATCTTCTAGTTATTTATTTAGCTTTCACCAATGCTGTTTTTCCACTTGATGCATTTTCCTATCCACTATAGTATCTGAGTAATTATAAATGTATATGCTCAACACAAAAGCATATTATTATTATTATTATTATTATTATCATCATTATTATTATACTAGCAGTAGTAGTAGTAGTGCTTTAACAGTCAGATTTTAACTGGTAAAAACTGAAGTAAATCTGTGTTTTAAGTCACCTTCAGCTTGCCCAACGGCAGCATCTCCTTTCTGATTCATGCTCTTCTTCCTCCTGTTCTTCTTCCTGTCGCTCATGGGAGATGATTGGCCGGGGTCTTTTCCAGCGAAGGGATTGGCTGTTCCTTCAAGGGCATCTGACATTTGGGTGTAAAATAATGAATCATACATGACACCATGCACAGTCTTACGGAGCTCACAGCTAGATAATTACTTTCTAGCAGGCAGAGAGTCTGAAGTGTTTTATTTCCTACAGTACATACCAACACTTTGTGCCTTGGTGGACAAGGAGGAGGGACAGCGCTGAAGTCCTCTATCCCCCCCTTGAGGGGACAGACCACCTGACCTGTCATCAACTACAGGTAGGTTAGCTGGACACAACTGAGCACCTGATGGAGAGAGAGAGAGAGAGAGAGAGAGAGAGAGAGAGAGAGGTATTTATATTTAAAAAAGTAAGCACGATACCATGTAATACAACACAATACCATACCATACTGAACCACATCACAGCATACCATATGATACCATACTGTACTATGCTATGGTACCATACCACAGCATAGCATATACTGTATATATCATACTGTTTCATACCATACCATCATACCATATCATACTGTACCATACCATGTGTTACTGTTCTACTGTTTTGTGCTCTTATTTTTCTAGTATCCTATTGTAAAACAAGTTGTAGGTTAGAATGGTGCTATATAAATAAAGTTCTGCTATACTGTAGCTTGCAATACAATACAATACAATACAATACAATATAACTTCATATGTCCCCCCTTCATGTCCAATTTATTTCGGAACATTTCCACAACATGCACACAAATTTAAATCAAGTCAAGTTTCTTTGTGTAGCTCTTAATCACAGTT
The DNA here is from genome assembly GCF_046629955.1 of Centroberyx affinis. Lineage (NCBI taxonomy): Eukaryota > Metazoa > Chordata > Actinopteri > Beryciformes > Berycidae > Centroberyx > Centroberyx affinis. The sequence continues at coordinate 248,068 of NW_027278738.1, read as the reverse complement.
AAAGTCTCAAAGGACTTCACAACACCCACATTATGAAACAATAAATAAAAATGTCAATTCCCCAACTTTAGACCCTCAATAAGAAGTTTACATGCACAGATTACATGAAGTACCTGTCCCGGTGCTTTCAGTGGTTGCCAGCTCCTTGCTCAGCCCGTTAACTCCAGGTGCGGAGCTGGTGGGGACGGGGGACGGGGCGGCTGAGGGCCCTGCAGGAGCCACGGCCCTCGGAGGACGTTTCCCAGGAACCTTCACTGTCACACGCAGCAGGTCAATCTCTTTCCCGTGGGCATTCTGCATGTAGTCCTGGAACCAACAAAATATCACACATCAGAAATTTTCCTCAGGGATACAGATTATTTTGGTGGGGTAGAAAGTTCTCTGAAACAGCCTTTAGTCCATGTGACACTTAAAGTCTCCTTCAAAGCAAATACAAATGAAAAACTCTATCACAAATGTTGCATCACCTTTAATATTTTCAGAATAAATGCCCTTACAAAAAAGTCACATGTGAAAACCCACATGTGAATTCAAAGCACCTGTGCGTTTTGGACACATGTTGGTTTTCCTACGTGAACATGTGAAATTTCCCCATTGACTTTTTCACCTGAGAATTGTCTCTCTGCGTGTGAAATGAAGTTTTCAATGTGACACAAATATTGACATATCTAACAGCAGGTGAAAATGTGAAGAAAAAAAACATTCACATCGAAAAAAAAACACATGTAAAAACCACGTGTTCTCATGTGTTTTTTTTCCAATGTGAATGTTTTTTTTGAAAACCACATCTGTTCACATGTGAAAACCAATGTGTGTCTAGAAAGCACGTGTTCTGAATTCACATGTGGTTTTTTTTTTTTTTTTTAAGCAAAAGATTCAAGGCATATTTGATGATGTTTTAGGACCCTGAAAATGTGGCCTGTGTTGAACCTTTACTGAAGGTGAAACTCCATTCAGTCCCAGACAGCTGTGGGCAAAACTAGAGAACTGCTGATATTCTCTGCACAGTGAAAACTCCCTCAGCCGTTTCACCATTGTATTGATCTGGTGTTCTCGTGGTGTTCTCTTACACTGGAGCTGGAGTGGTAAGACAGCGTGCCATTGTTGGACAGGGTGACGTATTTCTTCTTCCACTCCTTATTCAGAGAGCTCCCACTTCTCTTCCACAGGATGCTCTGTCAGAAACAAGGACCAAGGTCAGAGCAAACAGCACTCTGCATCTGCTCCTATCTGCCTGATTTAGAGCCAGCACACCAGAGCAAAGCCTATTCAAAGTCTAGTGTAACAGAAAGAGCGGCCTGACACAGCCAACAACAATAGCTGAAAGCACTTCCACATTATTAATAGAACACCCTTGAGAAAGGTTGAAAAGATGAAACAACAGATTTTTTGTGCTGCTTATGTAAGATAAAATAAATAGGCGAGTGTATTTTTGCTCTGTTTGGTCCCCCTCTTGTTGGTGAAGAGGGAATTGGCACATATTATTGCGCTGTGAGGATGCTGAAGCATGTAAATACCCACTTCATTGCAGACTCTTTGTTGTTTTTATCATCGCTTTCACTCTGCGCTGTAGTGTTAAACAAACCTGCTTGATGGGAATGGCCCGCCCGCTGCCTAGGTCTCCTTTAGGATCGGCGGCCTTTTTCTCAGAGTCTCGGTTCTGAAAGAGATCCAGAGACAGGGATGAGTTGCAAGATTTCAGCAGAGAGGGGAGGCGAGCGCACGGCGGAGCACGGGACCGACAGGACAGCGTGAGATGGCAGGAGACAGGAAAAAAGGTGCGATGAGAGAGAGAGACAGTTGGCGACGACTGACCTTGAAGAGGGAGGGCCGTCTGTGGGGGATGTTCTTCAGGGAGCGCGAGTTGACACTGCCGCCCCCCTCTCCCCCCGGTGCCACCCGCAGCTCCCTGTGACCGACCACAGGGGTGGAGGGGAGGGAGCAGGGGTAGTCGCTGCTCTGACCATTACTGGCCTGAGAGGAGGAGCGGGGAGAGGGAGGAAGGTCGAGAGGTCGGGGGGGATGGGAACAGAAACGTGAAGGGAGAGATGGACAGAGAGAATGGGCTGAAATTGATATGGTGAGATGAAACGGACAAAACAGGTGAAACAAAATTTGCACAAAAAAAAAGTGGGTGAGGACCGACAGATTGTATTTTGCACTCGTCGATCAATGTGCATAAGGGTAATGTGATGCTCATGAAGTCGAGATGGATGCAGGGAAAGTGATGGACTGTACTGGAGACGGGACTGAGGGATGGGATGAGATTTCACTTTGCTGGATGACTGTAACCTTATAATGTACCTCTATATCTCTTCTGTGGGCTCAACTACCACAATTGTCCGTTTGCAAGATCCATAGTGAGCATTACATTTTTATTTTAATTACGAAAATCTATCTTAAAAAATGCATTTCTAACATATCCACAAACAAGGGAAACAAAGCATTCTTGAGGTGATATTATTTCCTTTTCTGCTCTGGAACATACTTTTCAATTGTCAATGTTGAGATATGCAGAAAAAAACTGAAACCCTGAGTAGCTCAGTAAAAGCAGATTCCTAAAGCCACTGATGTCGGAGGGAAAGATGCTCCAGAACCTCTACAGAGGGGAGCAGAAAAATGAAAATGTTCAACCAGTGAAATATTGCTTTAATTTTGAGCAAAACACCAGCAGGACTAGTCGATTACCATCTGTGTACTATTTTAATTAGGTCTTATTTAATATCTGGCTACAGTGGAAAATGATTGTGCTCACCCAGACAGAAAAACAATAACCATGGGTGAAGAAGTTTAAGTGTTCATACCTGATTACATTGTTACCGCTGCGCGACATACTCGTAACTCCAGCTTTAAGGCTATTCATTTCCTTTTAACTGAAACTGCATTATAGCCCTTGATGTGCTGACTAAGTTTCACGTCCCTCAGGCTTGTGGAACTCATTAAAACCCCAGTGGAGGATTTCAAAACGACACGGTCATCTATTAGAAAACAAAGAGCTGCTTTCCTCCCGTTGGACACGCAGGTGTTTGGATGCGTTACCTGGCCGGGGAAAGATGCTGATCCGGGGGTGGAGCCTCCGGAGTGACTGGGGGAGTTGGGCAGAGACTTGCAGGAGGCCAGGAGGGCCGCCTGCTTCTTCTGAGCCACAATCTTCTGGGCAGCTGAGTGGGAAGGAAGAGACAGCGATCATCTTGGGTAGATGATAAATTGTCTTTTAAAATACATGTTGCAAAAAACTTCTCTAAACTGTTTTTCTCGGACGATCGGGTAACAAATTGTTCGATATTCTTGTCAGTATGAGAGTATGGTGATACTATTTACATGCATGCAGCACCATCATCTACACTTAAATCATTAGATGTTTTAACTCTTTGAGATTTATAACAGATGACAGCTTTCAGACACATCACTGTGATTTGTACCAGAGGGTAGGTTGGTCTTATCTGTCAGAAGAGACTTGCACTGCTTACTTTAGATTTACAAAGCCCTCCCAAGGAAAATTACCCATATATCTCACATCACTTCTACAGCAGTGATTTTCAACCTTTTTCATATCAAGGACCCCTAATTTAGTCCACATTAGGGCTACGGACCTCCATTTGATAAGATTTTGTCTCTCAAACTCAAATCTGACAATTGTTTTTATTGTTAGATACGATTTTGTCCAGAAGCCCATGACTATCTGTATTGTAGGTAGAGAGTGAAACTATGATCAAAACAGTCATTCTTCTACATTCTCTAATTTCTTGTAAATGAAATAATGGCAAAGTCATCAATTTGCTGGGGACCCCCTCAAGGACTCCTGGTGGTCCCCGGACTCCACGTTGAGAACCAATGCTGTACAAAAAAGCTTTTAAATGTTTTGCTCCAGCTAGATGGAATGAATTGCATCAGGATCTGATTCGGGATCATCTGATTTCTTTTACTGGGTTTAGAATGTTAATTGAATCCTCCATAAACCTCACCTGTACCTGCAAAGGGTTACATTTGTGTGATTGGAGACATTGTGGCTTTAATCATACTCTTTTTTACCCTATATTCTTGAATTAAATTCTTCGTTTTTGTTGTTTTTGTATTGATGTCTGGTTTTTATTTTCAACTCACCCTCAGAGAACACGCGGTCGACGTTGAACCCATAGGTGGCGCAGGTCTCGTAGAACAGGGAGTGGCGCACGTCGATACACAGCTGTCTGGCTCTCTGATCCTCGATCACACGAGGGTTGGTGCTGCTGATTTTGTCTGAAGTAAAAATGGAACAGTGAATGGAAAACACAGCAACCAAGTCATAAGACTGGTTTGTTTGTTTCAGTATCTACAGATCATAGGATACAATGCAAATAAAGTCTGGGCTAATGTCTTATTTTTGAACATACTCAGAACTTATACTCATCTGTTGGCCATATAAACCACTATCAGGGCTGTTCCTTCTTAATTAGTTTTAGTTGGCGCAGTTGCTTTTTTAGTTAATTAGTCAATTAATTTTGCATGACTAATTTCCCGGAAAATAATAAGTTCATAAATATATGCTCTTTATAAAAAACTAGGTCTAGAGGTCATTTTGCATGATTGCATTCATTTGTAGTAGGACAATAATGTTGGGGAAGTAGTTTAAATTAACTTATCTCTCTCTCTTGACCCTGTGACTATTAGACAGTTCAGAATGGTTTAGGGTCAGTAGGAGCCATACAACACACAAGCACAATGTCCCGCAACATGTAAATCTACTTGGCTGTGACTCATGTGATTCATATGCTGACCTTGGGTGCCGACCACTATGACCGGGACGTCGGAGCGGTGCGCGCAGAGCTGGCTGTAGAGCTGGTAGAGCTCCTGGAAGCTGGCCTCGTTCTCCAGACTGAAAACCAGGAGCACTGCATCCACCCAGCTGCTGAACTGAAGGGGGGAAGAAGAAGGAGGGCAAGAGGAGGGGAGCGTCAGGGCTTGATAGATGATGAAATCTGCAGATATTAGAGTTTATGCATGCTCTCTCCCTCTCTCTCTCTCTCTCTCTCTCTCTCACACACACACACACACACACAGACACACAGAGACGCGCACCTGTGCATCAGGTGGTCCAGCTTCCTCCCTGATCAGTAATAAATGACTCTGTCCGTCCACCAGCACTTCCTTTTTATACCTGCCGCCTGACAAGGACAATGACAATGACAGACAAGTCAGCCACCAGCACACTGTCGGTGGTAGCGTGACACAGCTGCTTTTTAGAGAGGATGAAGCCGCATCACAGAGCAGGCTGGGAAACATGTTACTCGGACATCTCATTAACTTGCAAGGCACTTGACCGGCCACAAAAGCAAAGTACAACATAATGTTTAGGTTTTTATTTACATATGAAATGATAAAGTGACATGAACAGAAAGGCTATGGACTCAGCCATTAAGTAAATCAAAATCAGCTATTATAATATGTACGATTTATAAGCAAAATTAAGCACTCAGTGTTTTTTTTATATTCAAAACTACTTAACTCAACAGTCTTTTGTGCAGTGTTTCTTACCATCAGGCTTCTCGAGTGCAGCATAACTGCCTGTGATGTATTTGTTCACCAGTGCTGACTTGCCACTTTTCAGACTTCCCAGAATGCCCTGAGAGAAGGAGGAAGGAAACACAATAACATGAAGACAGGGTCATTCAGTCAGTGTGATATCAGACATAACTCAGGCTAAACAGGAACACACTCAACACACTAGAAACAACTATGTCACTAACAACTATGTTAGTGTGTTGTCCGTCTGTCAGTCAGCAGATTTTTGGTGGTGATCTGAATCTGGGATTTCTGCTATTAGACAATCACATGTTTTTAGCCAGAACTATTAAGCTAACAGAGATAGACACTTATTTATACATCCTAAGGGTATGTTTGCAGGGTAAATCAATTTGGCCTAAGGTTGAAGTGATAGGAATGATGTCTTTGGGTGTAACAGCAAGTTGGATAATTGTTAGTTAGAAGGTGCGTTCTAACTATTTTTAAGAAATTTTCTTGTAACATTTACTGTATAATGAAATGCCACAATCCTTTTGTTTCTAATTCAGGTGCATACTGGAATTGAGTGCCAGTTAGCAAACACTTTTGCCTTACCAGTCGCAGCTCTGGGATGGATCGACTTAGGGTCCACTCCTGGCTGTTGGCAATATTTACTAGAAAGAGAAAGACAGAGACAGACAGTCAGAGAGGCAGAGAGATTCATCATTTTGATCATGTACAGTAAAAAGGCCAATCGTCATAATGGCCAGTGGGAGAGCAATAAATCACACAGCTGCTGGCTGACTGGTAGCTATGAGCACATGTGTGGCCTGGCAGGTCTTCTTAATGAAAATAACCTTTCAGTCACAGCGGGGGTCCGACAAGGTGCAGCCACATCGCTGGTTATCCACTTTGCTCCCCATGTACAGTAAATGACAGGCAGTTATGTGATGGCTTACAATGCCCTTTACTATATGATGCAGCTGCCGTTCAAAGGTTTCTGCTCCTGTGTGGATTTGAATGGCATCTCGCCCTCTGAACTACAATAAACTGAGACACACTGAGATGTTCTGGACCGGCCGCCTGGCTGCGCACGCTAGTGTTCTCTACTGGAAAGAACACATGAACGTGAGCACGGACACACACATGCACACACACACACACACACACACAATGGTCAAGAGGAGTGGGGTCACACACAGCTGTGCCAATGTCCCTGCTGGGCAGAAGAGGTGGCATGCCCCCAATGCGATGTGACGTTCACACCCAGACACCCAGCTGCAGCTTCAGAGGGAGCAGAGAGAGAGAGAGAGAGAGAGAAAGCCTTGGGAGAGACTGAGAGACAGAAAGAACAATTTATTCAGAGACAGGAGAAGAATAGATCAGAAAATACAGCAGGAGGGAGTGCAGGGGATGAAAAAGAGAGTGAGAGGCGACAGAGGAGACAAGGGAAAGGTGTTCTTGGCCGACTACAGAGGAAGTCGGACAGATATAGTGCCCACTATGCGCGGTGCGAGTGTGTGATGTATCTTTCAAAGACAGACGACGATTAAACTAGAGCCTGGTGCTAAATCCTGGCTGCACTGTCCAGGCCAGTAGCTCACAGATGCAGCCGGTGACGATGTGCTTTGGATGAGAAAAAAGGCGCTTACACACAAGCCGCCGCTGTAGGCAGCTTCCTGGGAAAAAAGGCAGCTCCTAGCACACCAACACAGAGATACACACACACACATGCACATAGACACACAGACCTTCTCTATCTGAACCCAAGTCAAAGGTCTCTTTATGGGTAGGATCACATAAGCCAAGGGCTCTTGCCAAGGTGATCAGTGTGATCCTTCTGCTGCTTCAACACACACATTCTATGGAAAGCCGATTATCCACGCTGTCTCCTCCAAACCAGTCGTGTGCAATCCACTGCAACCCCCACCTTTCCTATAGCTGACATTCAAGGGGACAATTCTCTAACTTAATTCTTTTTGGAATGTGTTTTCAAAATCCTCCCTCCTTGTGTCAATGTATGCTAACACACAGTCATGCATGCACACACACACACACACACGCACGCACCACTCCTCCTCCACCCCTCTGTTTCATCAGACTCTGCCTCTCTGTAGAAGCAGCGGCAGAAGCAGCAGTCCTGCCGGTTGCCATGGCAACACTTCCTCCTGCCCAGAGAGTGTGTGTGTGTGTGCGTGTGTGTGTGTGTGTGTGTGTGTATAGACTCACTACATGAGTGGATCCACAGTGCATGCCTAACAGCATGAATACACAATGAATGAATGAATACATGCACACACTCTCACTCCGGGCTTACACTCACTCTTTGAGCAAACATGTTTGTGAAAGAAACACACTGTTGTACGATACAGTCACCGACACGCACTGTAGATAAAAAAGCAGCGATGGCAGCTCGCAGCCAACCAGTGTAGATCCTACATCTTAAAATGCCACATGAAGGCTTTTTTGACATGATGAAATTTGAAAAGAATGCCAGACAGAGAGAGAGAAAGAAGCAGAGAGAGAGAAGGAAAACCAAAAACAAGCCCCATTTAGTGGCAGAACATGCAGTGGGTGGAATATCAAAGATGGGATTAGAAATGTTCTTTATTGGCTGTGGGACCACACTTCCTTTTGACGTGGGTGAACAAATATCGCTTCAAGTCTTTCCCATTCCAATCGTTTCAGTTTTATGGAAATAAAGCCAAGGCAAAATAAACCGAGAGCAGTGCGATCCATCTGTGATCATGCCAGCAGCTCTTCCAACCATTAGCTTCATTATGAGATTTAAACCCATGCTGTGCACGCTGCTTGTCTGTGTGTGTGTGCGTGTGTGTGTGTGTGTGTGTATGTGTGTGTGTACGTGCGTGCGTGCAGAGATTACCCCTCCAGCGGTGTGAAATCGGCGACCCGCGTTCTGAGGGGAATTAGATTAAGACTGTCCAAGATGATTCTATTGTCAGTTCCCAGATCAAAGAACTTCATCTGTCGTCAATTTACAGTCGCACATGGCTTCGGGAAAATCTTCCTCGGCACGTGACACGTTTATAGCCTTTAAATGTATTTTGTGTGGGGTTCTTTCAAAAGATCACCCCACCCAACCCCACCCCAACTCATTTTAAATGGATGCCTCTGCACGGATGAAATGGCTATGTCTAATAACTCTTTGGCATGGAATTGAACACAGGAATGTCTGTTTCTCTGATAACATTTTGTTGTCATGGACCCACATGAAGGGAGGAATTAGAGTCCAAGAGGTGACACTGAGGTTGTGTGTTTGTGTGTGTGTGTGTGTGTGTGTGTGTGTGTGCATGTGTGTGTGAATGCTTATGTGCTCTTGTCAGTGAGCGACTGCCTACCTTCCTCCTCACTGGAATCTCTCTGTATATAGACAGGAGGCGCCGTGGAGGATGACCCCGCTGCCCCGGAACTGCTCTTTGTGAAAATGCCGCTGATGAACTTGAGCATCTTCCTGTCCTTGGCGGAGCCTCGCTGGCCCTGGCCCTGCTGGGCCTGGGCCTCCCTGGCCAGCCCCAGGTCTTCAGAGAGGCTGTTCAGGTCGCTGTTATCCAGGGTGCGGCTTTTACCCTTGCGCGGCGGTTTGGGGACCTGGCTGGCGGGGGCGGGCAGAGAGGCCGAACCCGTCTTCAACCTTTCCTTCCTGGGAATGTCTCTCACCGCGGCGGCCACCCCGCCTCCGATCTCCAGCGGCATCCCGGCTCGAACTCGCTCGGCCTCGTCTCGCAGATCCCTCCACCCTTCGGCCCTGCTGGCCTCGGCCCACGAGGCCCTGCAGGGGCCCGGCGAGCGGGTGGGCATCCGGCAGTCCTTGCGGTCGAGGCTCTGGGCCGAGGTGGGGCTGCGCTCCCTTCCCTCCCTCCCTTCCCGGCCACGGGTGGCCACGCTGCTGTGTGATTTCAGCAAACTCACGGGCCGCTGTCCCACTGGGCGAATAGGGAAGCTGCTCCTGGTCGGGGTGCGGCTGGGCTCCACCACCTCCGCTGGAGATGTACTGGTCAGTGAGGGAGATCTGCATTGCTTTGCCTCTAAGGTGGAAAGCGTCTTCTCTACTCTTGTTAAGTCTGTTTCCGCAGACTTGGACTTGTGAGTTGCAGCTCTCTCAGCAGGTAAGGGGATCGTGAGGTTGCATGGTGGCTTTTCACCTCCTTTAGTTGGAACATCACCAACAGTGAGTACTTTGTCTTTCAAAGGGCTGAGGGCTTTTCTCTCTCCCCCTTGGAGTTCAGTAAATTCCCCCCCCTTTGAAATAGCAGCATCTTCAGCACTTTGTGGTTGTCTCTGAACCACTCCAGCTCCATTCTCTGCCCTCAGTGGAGCTCCACCTTCAGCCTCCACTCTTGCCCCGGCCTCTTCGCCAGCCCTTCCCCCTGGCCCAGACCCTGGCCCGGCTTCGGCCCCTTTGCCCTGGGTGTTGTTCTTGGCCTCCCCTCCATTCTCCTCCACAGCCTCTACCTTGACCAGGGTGAGGGAGATGAGGTAGGTGGTGCGTTGCTGCAGGGTGCCGCCTCCGCTCATGTGGTCAGGCTTCAGTAGACACACAGTAGATGAATGAAACCAGACACCAGTGACATGGACAACTGACAGTTCACCAGCGCGTTGAGATGTGACTCCTCGAAAGAACTTGACAGCAAGACAGAGACGAAAAACTTACATGGAGGGAGATTAAGTTTTCCCTCAGAAGATATGACAGCAGAGATGCTACTGGTTTCATCCATCCCCCCACTCCCTATTTCTCTGTTTCAGATTCTAATTTCAGTCACGGATTGCTTCACTGACTGTGGTTTCCATTTCTCTGGAATTCTGAAAAAAAAATCCTCTGTTCCTCACAACCTTGAATGTACTGTCAGTACATTCCAAGCGGCTCTTTTGTTCCTAGAAAACATCCAGTTCACATCTATCCGATGCATATGTATGCAGCTACTGAGGCAGATAAATCTTCATTATAGTGTCTGATGCCATTCCTCTTGGTAATTATTTACTTGACCTTATTTTTATGTGCAGCTCCCCCATCTTCTATGGTGATCAGCTCAGCCGCTTCACTCATCTTGTGCCAGAGCAAAAATCATGATTCAATTAGAAAAACAATTGCCCCGCGTCATACGTCATCAAGAAGGTGATAAACAGCAGCTGCAAATTGGGACAAGAACAAGTCGTTAAAAAATCCTCAGCATCAACCTAAAGCTGCATGGTACAGAGCGCCCAAAGCTGTGTGCAGTCCAGTCCAGATCATGGGTTCTCATTCCGAGCCACACATGTGTTTTGACAGCAGCATCCATTCAGCGAGCGCGGCGGCAGGAAGGCAGGCAGTCTCGCGGACACACACAGGGAGGACATTGATGAGGGCTGAAGGGGATCGGGAGGAGAAGCCAACAGAAGAAGCCCCGGCGGATATGTGGAGATGCGTGACCGAGTCAGGGTGCGTCCGGCCATCACGCCCCTCTCGCTGTCTCCCCGGCTGGCTGTGTCCTCCGAGCGCATCAGGCGTTGAGCATGACAACAGAGAGCGCCGGCACAGAGGAGGCGCTGAGGCGAGTCACAGCTCAGCAGCTCCACCGGCTCTGAGCGCTTCCGATAGAGACACCGTCGCACAGGTTCAACGGGTCCACAGCAGAATCACACACACCCACACACAGACACACACACACGCGCATGCACAGCTCTCCTCTCTCTCTCTCTCTCTCTCTCACAAACACACTGATAGGAATCTCCAGTGTCCCTCCCTCTACATGCCCCTCCTTGTTGCAATAGGCAATCCATACAATGCAGGAGGACCCTGCTTCTCTTCTATCCCTCTCCCTCCTCTATTCCCTCTCTCTCTCTCTCTCTCTCTCTCTCTCTCTCTCTCTCTCTCTCTCTCTCTCCTGCTGCCTCTCTCAGAAGGCAGCCTGTGCAGGGTCCCTGCTCTTTATTGCTTATTCCCCCTATCCACATCCCCTCCCCTCCATCTTTCTCCCTCTGTGCCGGAGAGGAGGGGGGAGGCAGCAGAGTGGTGGGTGAAGGCTGGTGGTAAAGCAGCATACACAAGCTGGACCTGCTAAATGAGGGGAGACCGCAGGAGAAATGATCAGTGGCAGAGAGGGAAAAGGAGAGGGGAGAGGCGAGCCTGGCTGGTCAAGAATGACAGTAAAAGAGATGGATGTGCATGTTTGCGGAGGAGAAAAAGAGAGGCAGGCAGGGTTTTTTTCCTAAGTGTCGATTCCCTGTCTCATTTATACAGCTGCCAGAATAGGATTATCAACATCATCCATCTGCCTTCAACAGTCTGCGTTTGTGTGTGCAAGTGTGTCAGTGTGTGTATTTGTGTGTGACTGTGTGTCTCTGTGTGGCTCCTCCTCAGTAGGAGGCTTGGCTTGTTTGTTGCTAAGGTGTTACAATCTTCCTGGCTCTGGTGGCACAATCATCTCCTCCATGTCCTTCCTTCCTCCTCCTCCTTTAGTACATTCTGTATCGCTCCCTCTGTATCGAAATGGTGTGTGAGCCTGTGTGTGTGTGTGTGTGTGTGTGTGTGTGTGTGTGTGTGTGTGTGTGTGCGCAATACATGTGAGCGAGAGAAAGAGGTTTCCTGTGAACGTATTGATCTGTAGTCTATTGCCTACTACAGCATGTGTTCATTAGCAGAAGTGGGTAAGCTCTGGACTCACAGCACGAACCAAGCAATAGGGTGAGAGCATGAGGACATATTGGACATCAATAGTGGGACCACACAATGCAAAAAAAATAAATAAATAGATTTATACATCTTTATCTTTGTGTAAATGAAACAAATCCATTCCAAGTTAGCAAAGCAATTTCCCCATTTTTAATAGATATGACATAGTATATGTAAAATGTTCTTTAAAATGTTTTTAAAAGACACACTTACTTAAGATAACTTACATGTCTATGCTTATAACCTATTTGTGTCAGAAAATTCCAATAACAACATTTTTTGTGCAAAAGCACAAAAGGAACTGCTGCAATTAAGCCGTGTGCAACAACAAAAACATTGCAGCAAACATGATTACACGTTCATCACTCGAATTATTACCGGGTGTAATTTCATGTTAATTACTCTCTGATTAAAAAAACTCCTTGATGTGAAATCAGTGGGTGCCTTTCCCCACAGCGCACCTCTCTCAACCTCCCACTAACATCCCATAATACATGATCTGACTGTCCACCTGCTCACCCCCCCACCCCCCACCCCCCACCCCCCTTCCACAGTCAGTGAGAGGGCAATAACTACTCACACTGAATACAAAGGACCACAACCGCCTTTGGCTCAAGGGGAAAACGCACAACCTGAGAGTGACCACAATCGCAACCTCCAATGCAGAAGAAGAGTCGCTGATAAAGCCTCAAAAAAAGAATGAGTTGAGCTGCATTTAAAACCATCACCGGGGAAATCATGTCAGAGGAACAACGTGACAGCTAAAATTATGTGTGTGTGAAAATCCAATTTTTTTGTAACAAGTGTGATGAAATGATGTGCTCACGTGTGGGGGCATGCACAGCTGAGTGCACATGAGGTTGCTGCAGCCGGCTGTGCTGCATGCTCAATCAAATTATTGTGATATAGACACCCACATATGGAAAGGGAGAAATCAGGTTGCCTTCAGGCGTAGATATTTTAGACACACGCTCCCTCTCTTTGCTGTCTATCTCTCTTGATAGGAGGATAGACCGAAAGACAGACAAAAGCACACACACACACACACACACACACACACACTCACACCCATGGGTGGATGCTGTCAGATGGGCAGTGGCCAAGGGCAGTGGTCATGCTGGGTAATTTTTCATTTCTCCTTCACTGCGAGCTGTCCTCCCTCACCCCTCTTGCATCTATCTTCCTCTCTCACTCTCCCGCCATGCTGCAGTGAGCGCTGCCGGCCGCTATGAGTCACATTCTCATTTAAATGTCTTCATTTTGCTCCCTGGAGCATCTCACCCTTTCCTCCCTCTCTCTCTCTCTCTTTTTTCTCCACCTTTTCCTTGGCACGCGGTCAGTCGACCACATCCCACTCGCTTATTAAGTCCAGCAGAGAGGTGGCTCTCTTTCTAGCACCACTGAACTCTCCACTCACAGATCCAGGCCCCATGGAGGGAACAGCGGCTTTGATCCTCACCAGAACGTTGACACTCCAACCTAATTATGCAAAAATTCAATTGAATGCTTTTACGCGTAGGGATGCTTCTCACAACATGTCAAGATCTGGCAGATTCTAAAAAGACCTCAAAGCTTGTTGGATCTGGCATCGTAGAGTCCCAACAACTCATTAGGGGTCTAAATGACCTTCATTTCATAGTGAAATAGTGTAATGAGTGCGACAGGCTAATGAATAAATTGATGAAATCAAAAGGTTACCCAATTATTTTCTATTCCATCCCATCTTTGCCCTAGTCAGACCTCATGTATACCGTATCTACGCAGAACAGATATGCAAATGAGCGAGGTTGAAAAATGCAGGCGATGCTACTATAACATATTGTGACACAGTGACAAGAAAAGGGTGGGAGGGAGAGAGTGTAGGAAATGATGTAAAATGACAAACTTCTCATGTAAAGGCCCTGTTTGTCTGAGAGGAAGTGGCTTTGAGGGCAGTTGCAGATTGGCAGACAGGAAGTAGGCCACACAGCAGGTTTCATCCTGCTGCCATGGCGATGGCTGCTGAGGGATGCTGCCATTGGTTGCCTGTGTCCCGAGGCTAACTGATAAATACATGCCGCTACAGACCGGGCCACCGGGAGGTGAATTTTTACCCTCAGAGTGAAATGAGAATGAAAATGGAGGTTGACTGAGCGACTCTTCCCCTCAGAGACACCGACTGAGACAGGAAGCACAGCGGAAGATGTTATCATGACCCACGCATCGTGCTTCCTCACTACCCCACCTCTGATGTTGAGCAAAAGCATGACAAAAGTCAGTCAAACAAAGACAGCATTGTGTGTTCACTGAGATGCAAAACTTTAAAAGGTCATGAAGACTTTATCTGTTCATCATAACCTAGAAATCCTTTATCTCTTAAAATAAAGTGAGCATAATAAGGCCATGCAGCCAAATCTGATGACGTGTTAATAAATAATTTATCAATATAGCATATGGGGATGATTTTCTGCCTCTATGTTACTTTCTTCCCTGAATACATGCAACAAAATTTAAGCACCACTGCAACCGTCTGTACGAAAGATGAGCTTACCTTGAATGCTGTGGAGGTAAACCTTCAGGCCGGAACGCAGTTGTTGATCCCCGACCCTTTCAAACTGCTTCAAAAGTCTGTTGAATGCATTCTGGACAGATTCATGCCTTTTAACCTCTGCTTTTATCGCAGTGGAGTTTACCGATTTACTGTTGCTATTCATCCTGGCATATGGATCTGCAGTAAACTGAAGCAAAGTGCTTGCTTCAGCCCATTTGAACTGCTGGCTTTTTGTCACACAAATCAACACGAACCCACGACAGAGAAGCAGCGCAAGAAAAACGGTAGCTTAGTGTCTCTCTCCAGACCACAAAAACTCGGCTCACAGCAATGTGTGTCTCAGTTTCCTCTGCAGGTTTTGAACTGAACTCACTTCCTTATTTCAATACAAAACCATATTCTCTGCTGTGTGACAGCTCTGACTGCTCTGGAGAACTCGTTGAAAAGGCTTCTTAACGTCTGCCTCTTACAACACACAACATGATTTACTTCCACCAGTAAATAAACTGTAATGATCTATACCGCTATAATAACAAGTGATGTGTTTTAGCATTGTTCAGTGGTATTAAAGGAGAATACCACTCAATTTTTAGCTTTGAAATATGTTATATGTTGCTGACAGGACGGTCTATATGAGCAAACATTCACTACTGTCACACATTGCCAGCAACAACAGAGAGGAATTTGTCCCACCCTTGAATCTGTGATGTCTCACAACTGTAAACTCAAAAGCACATGAGATGCAATAGATGAAAACAGTGGCTTTAGTGCACTGGGTGATTTTTTTTATTTATCAATGTACATTTTCTGGTTTAGATCAGACTGCATCAGTACAATGTACTGCAAAGTTCTTTTGGATGTGGAAAAACAGTAAGTTAGTCTCATTGTCAGTAGAGCAGCTCCATGCTACACAGCAACAGGATGTCACAGATTAGAGTCTTGGTTTTCTGATTTCTATCTTATGTAGAGAACTGTTGATTTTAACAAACACTCAATGACTGTCCATAAGAACAATATGAACCACAATATATATGTGAATTTTTAAATTGAGAGGTATTAGTAGTATGCTATTTGTTAGTAGTAGTGATTGCAACTCGGGGTTGACAATACATTTATGGGTCAATGAATTATTGGTAAAGTGAAATAAAACGAAACTCTCTCTCCCTCTCTCTGTCTCTCTCGCTCCCACACTGGATTACACACATGGCCCCCTGATGTATCATCAAGCCCATTGTATAATCCCTGTGTTAGTGACCCTCCATCACCATGGAACATACTGGAATAAGCAGCTGCTGTATCCCCGTGTTAGTATTCATTGTGCTTATACAGACTGAGGGAATATTGTTTTCGAAAACGTCTAAGTGTAATGGCTTCATTCCATTTTTGAAACAATGTATCAGTCCAGAGGTTTGTCATTCACCTTAAAATAATGACGTTGAGCGGACTTGCTGACGTCACGTGTTGCGCAGACGTCATCACCTACGCCCTCTCCGCTGACTAAAAACATTTCTGTCCAGACAGCTCCGAAAATCAAGACATCAGTAATTTTTTAGTCGTATTCATTAATTCAGCCGATAGAAGTTTTTCGAATATGGTCTGTGGCGGATTCACCTGTTCTAAAAATGCGCTTTGTTCCTTGAATGTGGTTTACATGGTGAGTGTACAAAATGGGATCATCATCATGCTAAGTTTTAGCTAGCTACATTAGCGTAGGCTAACTACTGAATGAACTAGCGGAGCTAACAATGTAGGACAATGTACAACGTAGAGAAAAATCACTGATGATTTTGCCTTTTACTTCACACGCTTCGATTTTCAGTTCGCAGATGATTATTGGTATGTATTGGATACGTTAACCAGTGTTAGTTACAAAGTCAGTTAGATGACATTATGTAGTGTAGGTTAGCTAACAAGACGTAGAAAGTACTTCTCTTAGCTAGCTTTTAGCTAACGTTGGTTAGTTAGCTATCGCCATGATGTGTATGGTAGCTACCGTTAGCTTGGCTGTTAGCTGACCTCAATGGTGATGTTGACAAGATGAAGCGGTTTCGTTATCTTCTTCAACCTCTGTTATCATTGGCACGTCACCCGTGCTTGTCTAAACATGATTTAATCAGCTAATGTCACTGTTTGTGTCAGTTCGGTGAATAACTTGTCGTGCTAGCCAACACGTTGAATTCAGCTCAGCTACCTTAGACTCCCCGTTAAATGTTGCTTATAATGACCATTATCCAGAGTTACAGATGTGTCCACTCTATTGTTAACAAACACTAGTTCCCACCTTAGCCCACCCCTCGTCCATGTGTTCAATGTGGTTGGTTGATGCATGCCAATGAGCAACAGTATAAATACCTTTAATGTCCTTAAATGCTGTTTTTTAGTCTTACATTAGTCAGTACATAGCTTTTGCTGATCTAGTGTTAGCTCTTTTTAAGGATCTACACACCATGTCTAAAGCCAAGACCAGTATTACCAGGGGACACAAAATAACTAATAATATTAAGGGCACCATGTCTGTATGTCAATTTGTAAATTTTACAGACTTGCCAGTAACAACTGCATTGCATAGTTTGCCCGCTGTTTTTGAAATAAATAAAAAAACTCCCTTGATGAAGCTAGTCCTGTGAATCCCAGTAATTTTGGACACTTGATAGGCTGTGCAGTACTTTTGAACCAAAAAATGGTTTTCACTGTTTCATGATGAAAAATGGTAGTAGTTAAATTTAACTGCTTTGAAATCAGTTGGGTACACCTTTAAGTACATTTTAGCCAACCTATTTCCTTATCTGTGACTGTTGCTATGCTTCTCCTGCAGTATTTATTTGGCAGATACTAATCCAAGTCATCCTAGAGTTTTACGAGGACTTGACCAATGTTTATAGGATAAGTGTGATAATCAACCCCCCCCCTACCATGACCATGTCCCACACTGTATCTGATCAGATACACACTGTCTCAGCTGACTCTTGTTTAATTCCTGCTCTCTGCTCCCTTCAGCTGGTGGGATTGCTGCTAATCGGAGTAGCAGCATGGGGGAAGGGGTTCGGCTTGGTGTCTAGCATCCACATCATCGGAGGGGTCATCGCAGTAGGCGTCTTCCTGTTGCTCATCGCCATTGTCGGGCTCATTGGGGCAATCCACCACCACCAAGTCATGCTCTTCTTTGTATCCTTTCTCCTTGTCTTCTGTTGGCTAAACCCCCGGAAAGAATACAGCAATTCAAAGGGATCTGTCATTGGCAGGCAGCATTGATTGGTTATTATTGGATCAACTGCTTTTACTGATTTTTCTTTTTACTTATTTATAGTAAATTTTTACCATGTCGATTACAACAATTTGAAAGTGTGGATGTGTTGTTGTGAATGTATTGCAAAGGGCAGCTACTTTGCCATGTTGTCCTGGCACTTTTTGTGTTGTTGTTTCTTTGACCTCTCGCTCCTAGTACATGGTCATCCTGTTTATTGTTTTCCTGTTCCAATTTGGGGTCTCCTGTTCCTGCCTGGCAATGAACCGCGGGCAGCAGGTGAGCAGCCTCTGTTTTGACACAATTTTGTTGTTTCCCTTGAGCTGTGTCCCTTTTTAATTTTAACATTTGGGAAGTATTTTTATGTCCCCAGAAATGAGAAATAAAGTTTCCTGTTGTATAAATGGATGATATACAGCAATATGTAATCCATGAAGAAGAGATTTGCTTAACTGTTCTTGTCCTCTGCATTTGTCCTCCCTGTTCACTTCCCTCCCTGTTCCTCACTGTATTTGCTTTACCAGGAGACGCTGCTGAACTCGACTTGGGGAATGTTGAACAACAAGACCAAGGTGGACCTGGAGAACCAGCTGAACTGCTGCGGACTGCTCAACACCACCGCCAGCCGGGCACAGTTTGATAAGGATTACCAAAGCTGCCCTGCTGTAAGCCATGTCATAAATAGAGCATTTTTCATTGTTCTGTCCGTCAGACAAACATTGCATTCCCATGGAAAATCTGCTCGGATAGCACGGGCACATACTTAAATTGCTTTGTGATCAAATGGCACAACTGTATTTTGTTTCATCTAGATTATATTTACTATACTGTAAATAAAACATAAGTAACTGCTCACTCACATCATAGAACAATATTGTGGTTTCACAGTGCATTTCTAGCTCCACAAGATGTGCCACTGAATAAAAGTCAGATAAGCTTTTCATTTAACCAGAACAAGTCAAAACTAGGCCACTTTCTGTAGTTCTCAGAATAGATTTCGGTAGCTAATACTGGCTTAGCTGACAGACCATTGACTCAAATACCACTGAAGACTAAAAGCCATTTGTTCTTTTGTTATGTCTTTCACTCCAGCCATGCAAAAATAGTGGCTGTTCAAGCTGTGGGAATATGATGCTGACTCATGCTACAGCGGCTCTGAAGATCCTCGGGGGAGTTGGACTCTTCTTTAGCTTCACAGAGGTGAGTGTCTGGCCTGCAAACCTCCCATCAGTGTAATCATTCATTCACCAACCAATCAATCATTCTTTCAGTCTAAATATGTCCTGGAGGGAGAGGAGCAGCACAGTGAATGAGTTAAAGGCTGCACACTAACTGGATTGATGGATGTATTTAGCCAAATGGATATGTGTGCAGACAGTCCATTTCTTTGAAAAGTATTTGTGTCATCATATCAAAATCTGTCAGTGATATCAAGCCTGTTGGCACTTGTAAAATGTCTTTGACAGTGCCAGTCCTTGTCTGACCTGTACAACCCTTCACTCACAGATTCTCGGAGTCTGGCTGGCTGTGCGCTACAGGAACCAGAAGGATCCACGAGCAAACCCAAGTGCTTTCCTATAGTCTGTCCAGCGTACACAGTGCAGTACCGTAGATGCAGTGTCAGACACACTGGTACATATAGAATCATGCACATCTAGAGACAGACACTCAGGCATACAGTTCAGTACAGAGTAACACAAACCACAATCACACAGAATGGACAAGTGCACGCAGCACCTGACAAGCACTGAGATACACACACCGCCACACGGGACTGAAGCGCATTTTAAAACTACAGCAACCTTTCTTGTGCCACGTCCCTTCTCATCAAGTTCCGAATTTTTGCAAGAGCTCAAGCTGGAAGACCTGGATACTTATGTGTGAGAGGATGACTTGTAATACTAAGAGGTGTAGCTTGTTGGTATCGCGACCCAGCCTTGATTTGAGTACCAGATTCCTGATTGCGGCTCGCTAGTTTCCAACCGTGTAACAAACACTAGACATCTCTGCATGTGTCCTACTGCTGCACAGACAAACAGCCTCTTTGTTGATTCCATTCCACACGCCAAACGACTGTGCAGCATCCTAGAACTAACTCGTATGCACCTTCCAGTTAAAACCTTCCTCCGTCTCTAACATAGTGCCACCACGAATATGGTCCTTTGGTCAGTGCTAGCATTGATGTGTAGAACCATGTACCTATACATGTCAGATGCGATGAGACACTGATTGATCTCAAAGTTGGCTGAGGTAGGGGAAAAGGAAGGATGGTTCGCATTGGACATGTGGTGTAAAGTAGTTTTTGAAATGTACGTATGTGTTTTTCTTTTCTCCGGATGAGTTGATGCCAGAAATGCTGGGATTTTACAAGCTTAGGAACTGATTATAGATTTTAGGTAACGTAGTTGTTAGTCATTCGGGTTCAAATATTTATGAACTTCTGTAACTGAGCCAACTAACTTTAACAGTCACGTATATTAGAATGCCAATGGACTGCAGCCTTCATGTTGTACATAATCTTTAAATAGTTCACAAAATGATTCAAGGTGGGTTTGCCCTGTAGTTGCATATCTAGTAGGAGGTTTGCCTGCATACAAAAGGTTTTTGAAGGCCAAAATAATCCACCCATCCTGTATTTAATATGTTCCTTTGTGTCGCACAGTGATGTTGCTTAGTATAGAGTCTGGTAGTAGAAAAGGTGATTCAGGTACGCATCATGACCTCGTATGTAACTGGAAGAAATAACAAAGAAATTCAAAACATTTGCAAGTGCTATTGATTTGAGTTAATTGGGTAAATTTGGTGCAAATTGCTTATTGCAAACCCAGTATTTGTTTCCTTTTTATAGTGTTAATTGTGAAAACTTGCTCTTCAGTTTATTCTGGCGTATATTGGTTGCAATGCTGGGGTTTTTTTTTTCTAATATTGTGAAAACAATTATTTTGTGTCATAATTTTTTGGCATAATTATGTTCTCTGTTGCCATCAATTCTTTCTGTTCAACAGTGTTAAATGTTGTGTAAAAACTTGTTATATATTTTCAGAATCTATTTAAGTGCTGATAATGTACATTAGGCAAAATTATGTTTTAATTTTGATTAGACTAGAATTTTGGTGCTTCACTAGATATTTGACAGTTTAAACAGTTTCCCATTGAGAAGTCACTGCTCGCTTATTGCATCTTTCAGGATGTGTGTGGCTCTTCTAGCCTCTCTCTTTTTAATTGCTTTTAACTTAAGGACTAACGTGAACTGTAATTACATGTGTTACTTGAACCCGTCAATTACGCTGATATGGATTTCCTGCTGCTGGTGTGGAGTTATCGCTGGTGTAAACAAGCATCTTGACAGATTTTAAGCATTATTATGCCATATATTACACCTCACTTTGAATTTGTGTGCACTTGTTATTCAAATGTACCCTCTTGAATTTTTGAAACTTAATTTTCCAAATAAAATTCAAAAACGTTTAATTTTAACTTGAGCCGTCATTAAAAACATCTCTCTCCATGTCTTTCTGCAGCTTCCTTGGTGTGATGATACTATTAACTAATGTACATTCTCAACTTCATTTGTTTGTATAGAGGCAATAGATATTCCTCCTGGGATTTATTTGAAGCAGGACCGCAAAGTCAAAATATTGTGCAGTTATGTTCTAGGATAGAGGATGCTGCTTTGTTACATGCTGTAGAGAAACGCCAGCCTTCACCACATGATGGCAGTACAGAGCCTGTATCAGTGGTACAGAGTTTGTCAGCCTGCACAGCTGCCATTTGTGTTTTGTACATCACTGGTCTGAGTCACATTCATGTGAGTTTCAGCCCGGCTCTGACATGGGTAAATACCTAAAGACAAGCAAAGAATTTCCATGCAGAGGTGGCTTTTTCTAATAACTGTTATCAGACAGATGAACATGATCCAAACGTATAGCTGAAGGTGGATAGCATCAACATGGCAGCTGTAAAAATTAATTTACTCAAGTAGTAGGATTTGATTCCCTATGATATTCATTCATAGGCCATTAATCCCTTCGGCTGGGACGGGTCCAGTAACAGAGGGGAGGGCAGTGGGGGCTGGATAGTGGAGAGCAGAAGGAGAGCTCAAGTACACTCTGATACCCAAGGAAATTATCCACATACCTTTCAAACAAGGTTGTCCCGAAGGAGGATAAACTGTGTCTCTGCCCTTATCCCAACAGCCCATGGCAGACTGTCACCATCACCAGTGTCGCCCAAAGGAAAGGCGTGACCTAATCACTGGCATTGGAGGCACCCTGCCTGGGTGCGCCTGCAGGTTCACTTTCCTTTCGACACAGGAACATTTATGTAAGTGAAATGTGCCTGGTAAGGGCTTTGGGTCCTGAGAGTTTCCGGTGGCCAGGGGACAGGCGATTTGGAAAGCGCACTGCATATCGCATCCCCTATCCTGTCAGCGTGTTCTCCTGAGGGCCCCGTGCCAGTCCCCACCCCGCGATGCATGTCCATATGCCGGGTGTATTAACTTGGAGTAGCTGTGGAGAATCACACCAACAGGGACGGCCATCTGTCCTCTTACAGATATAGCATGGGCTCTGCAAGTACATGAAGGCAGCATCATAAAACATTTGGTCCATTATATCCTAGTGCTATGGTGGATGACTTTTATGTGAGCTTGTCCTATATGCATAGCTAATGTATGTATAGCTGTTTAGCATGAGGCATAGATAAGGCACCATTCAGATTAGTAGGGGCAAATTAGTTTCCCTCTAATACTATTTTCAAGTGCTTTTTCCCCATTCCCATACTCTTATTGTTGTTCCTATGATGTTAGGGTGATGGGGAAGATCTCTGTCATTCCCAGTTATTGGAAACATGATTTGCAATACGCTCCAGCTACATCCGCCGCATCAATAGTGTGATTTTCCTCTGATAGAGGGAGCAGGATTGGAGAAGATAAACCCATGTGTTCCTAATGGGTCTGGATCTGGATCTGGATTCTTCTCACAGCACTGCTAGGACAAACAGGAGGGGAAATCATTCCCACCAGTGAGGGGAGACAAACAGGTCAATATGGCCTATCAATAATGAAACAGAGCAGGGATGCGTGTTGTTAGTCCTCCTCAGTACAGGTGATATGGTAATTCAAAGCAGTGGTATTTCACTTTGATAGGGCATTTATATTTATCTTCTTTTTTACTTCACATACCTTTACATGAGTTCACGAATGGCCAATCACCAAAATTAGCTGAAATCCTACTCTAAAAATCATATGTCAAACACATCAGGTTTTTTTGTCCTGACTGACTGCTCCTGAACTTCTACTGTGTTTATCCTGAAGAGAGAAACTGTGCTACCAAAGTGACTATATTAACTCAGGTTATATGCAGTTCAGGGATTTCTACCCAAATTATTATGTAGGTAGGGAATGGAGGAGCGATTGACCTGTGGATGAGCAGGAATGGAGGAGGCGGGGATGGGGGGGGAAGGAATACGGACATGAGTCAAAGGTTCAAATTATCAGCATGTAAATCTGGGGAGAGTGGATGTTCACTACCTTGGATATGGACACCAGTCCTGTAAGAGAC
Source organism: Centroberyx affinis (assembly GCF_046629955.1). Taxonomy (NCBI): domain Eukaryota; kingdom Metazoa; phylum Chordata; class Actinopteri; order Beryciformes; family Berycidae; genus Centroberyx; species Centroberyx affinis. Next base: position 224,582 of record NW_027278738.1, on the reverse strand, counting down.
ATTTTAGAGTGATTAAATCATTAGCATTTCCCACCACCCCTCCCCCACACACAATCGCATCATAAAATATCCCACCCACACATGTACCATCCTGTAATCATAAATTAGATGTGTCCATTACGTAGATTTGCAGAGCAGTTTCCCCCTGTGGTGTGTGCAGATTACTAATGCTACAGTTAGTGTATGGGATTCAATGGCAATATCATGTTCATTTGAGTGGAAAGGAAAACAAATGAACTATAGCTGTGTTTACTGTTTTATATCATTGTTGGTGTCAGGGCTTTGTGTGAGAACAAAGCAGAATTAGCTGACTGCCCTGGTGAGATTATGGTCAACAGCCTAAAAACAAGGGGAAAACAGTGAGGCTTCATGGGGCATCATCCCTTAATCATCACCAACATTTCAGCACAGCACCATATAAACGCCCCTCATCTACAAGGGGACGATGGCATGATAGCCCAGCTATGGCACTGCATCTCAAATCAAGCTTTATGTCTAAAAAAAATCCATATCTGTAACGGGCCAGAGTGTGAAAAATCAATGGAGATCAATGTGACAGGGGATTTTGTGGGAAGTGTTGCCATGGTGGAGAATGCTGAGTGTGGGGCCGGTGGTCGGAGAAGGAGCCAATAAGGCGGCTTCTCTGTAAACTGTAGATTAAAGTGACCTCTGGACCTGCGCCTCTGATGCTTTCCTAATTACCTTGTCTCGCCACCCTGATAAACGCCACACAGACAGTTTCCCCCTCCGCTGTTTATTTCTCTCATCAAAACACGGCGCGATGAATCTTGTGGAGCGCATGTTGAACTCAGCGGTAACGGCATTATGTGGGGAGAATTGGGTTGGTCTGTTTTGGTCCAATTAGTCTCAAAGGCCATAGATCGAGTGTCTATACTGGTGTGGAAATGAAAGAGACAGTAAGGGTCCTTCAGCTGGAAGAATCGGGTTCAAACCTCCATGTCAGCAGCCATCTGGCCTGCTGAAGTGTCCTTGAGCAAAAAAAAAAAAGAGTTTTATTATGGGGATCAATAAGGTATCACAGAATTATCATCTAGTTTTTTCTCTCTACACCCAACCCACACACACACAATCTCACTCTCACACACACTATACAGACACTATACAGAGATACACTATACACAGTCACACACATTATCCCTCACTCCCACAATCACTAACTCTCTCACTCACTCACTCACTCACTCACTCACACACACACACACACACACACACACACACACGCACACACACAATTTCACTCTCTCTCTCTCTCTCACACACACACACACACCTCATACACACACACACACACACGCACACACACACATTCTTGTACTTGCTGCATAGTAAGGACCGAGTAAAACAACCCACAGAATGAGGACCGGCATTTCTAGCCGACATATCAACACAAAGAAAGTATTTCTGAACTCTAGGTGGCGCCATCATACTATACATTCACTCTGATTTTGTGAAAAACAGTTTCAGGAAAGTTTTTTACCAACGGAGTGAGGTCCGGTTAGTGTTTTCATAAACCCAAAGTATATCACTGCTACTGTTGATGTTAATAATAATTAATGATATTTAATAATAATAATTTTATATTTTTCACCTACAATACCCCATAAATACCTCTTCCCTATTCAGTGGCCAACAAGGATGTCTTATTCATCATCAAATATGAATTAATATGACCTGTAATGAATTTTTTACTTTTAAAAATGGTCATTAGAAGGGTAATTTTATCTTATCTAATTTGCCATTAAAATGCCAAATTGGTCATCTCAACTGAGGGTATTTCTGATCTTGTATTATCAAACATCTACCAGGTAATTGGCAAACAGGGAAATAGGAATTGTTTTAGACATCAGTCTACAGTAGAGCCACAAACGACTAATTCCATCTTAATAAATAGTCATTCATTTGTATTTATGAAATGTTTTAATGAAAACAATATTTGAGGACACTTGTATGATAAAACATACAAAGTAATGACAAGTAAACTGTTGCAGTTGTCATTTCTAATGGCAGAAAACCACATAGCAGCTATAAGCTGAACAGACAGTGTTTAAGACTACTAAAACATGCTCAAACACACAGCTTCAAACAAACTGCAGTTGCCAGTTCCCCCTCAAAACAGGACCACCCAGTGTTCCTTAAACAGGAGTGGAGCTATGAAAAAACAACAACAAAATAAACATACCTTTCTCCTCCTTATATCTCTGCTTAAATTTCTCCCACTCAAAATAAGATAATTGCTCCTCCTCAAAAATGAAGCCGTCTCTTGATTTTAATTATTTCTTTATAGACAAAATATTTAATATCCTTCCATGTTCGAGTGCCAAGGACTGGAGATTCTTACATAGTTGACAGTCAGTCTTTCCTGGCACCTTCCTCAGCGCAATGAATTTTGCCATCCCTCGCTTGACTGCATTCTTCCGGTCAGTCCAGGGTCTCTTACCTTGGATTTCTGCATCTATAAAATCAGAAAATAAAGGTTCCATATAACTGGACAGTAACAAATGGTAACAGACAAGACAGATCTTTATTAAAACAATGATATCAAATTCAGAGCATCCTGTCACAAGCATTGGCTGACACACTCCCCTGGATGTGTCCTAACACCACTGCATCAGCTGTGGAGACTTCCAACCTTCCCTAATGATTACTTTTAAAGCCTTTGTACTGGTGCTAGACCAAAAGTATCAACTCTAGCCAGGAAATGGTCTGATGTCATCCATCAAAGCAGCTAATCTACCAAGAAATCAAACATGACAGCACCAATGCTCCCTCCTTCACCTGAACTCTCATTGTGTAACAGGTATGATCTGCTGACTGAACAAAATGTGTAATAATACAGTTACAATTAATGATCTGATAATTGAAAAGAACTAATAAAATGGATATATAAATAATCTAACACTTCATAAATGTTAGTACAGCTTGACAGTTAACTATTCTGTTGGCAGAAAATTAACTGGCACCCATTCTAGTAAATCATTAAGTCATTGTTAATACATCAACTACATCATCTTGTAACAGCATTTTTATAGCATGTTATTAATACTTTTACTTAAGTAAAAGGACCACCACTGATGTTCAGGTAGCTGCTACAAACATAAATAAACCCCACCGTAAAACACAACAAACATCCTACCAATCATGTAACAACACTAATAAAATGAACCTGTACCACAACACATAATACCTCTGATGCAGTCATCCAGTCCTAGTAACTTCTGCATTGTCAGCAAGTGGCAACTTTACAGTCTTCAGAAAATTTACCTGTATTCCCTCCTTGAGGTGCAGTTTTCTTTCCCTTCTTGGCAGAGGATTTTGTGGTTGTGACGCTTTGTTCCTCTTCATCTGAAAATAGATATTAATACAGTTAAAGTACTGAAGAGTCAGATTCGGAACACTTAACTTGTGTATATCACCTGGACTCACCTGAAACTTCATCATGTTTTTACAATTACAATTACAACAATTACAATTTCACATTTGGCAGACGCTTTTATCCAAAGCGACTTACACATGAGATTTGCATACAACACAAGCAAGTTTCTAGATAGAGAGAACAACGAGAGTAAGTGCTATAGAGCTAAGTTCTGGTCCAACAGGACAAAGGTTTAGTTGAGGTCTTTTTTCACCTCTTAACAGGAGGTGCAGTGTTCTTCATGGGCTGCTCCTTTTCATCTGACAAGAAAACATCAATGGACTCAAACAGTAGTCTCCGGTTCAGAACATATTATTTTTCATTTTAGTTAAAGCCTGAGATTTTATGGATACTTCTGTCATTTTTATTGTCACACTCAGCAGCTTTACCATGTGGCCCGTGGATGTGAGACCACAGTACTACAGTAGATGCAATGCAAATCCAATGTATTACAGGCTGCAATGGTAAGGCAGAGGGAACTTCTGTCGGCCTGTATTGCTGCTTGTTCAATTAAATCTTTTATTTAAAAAAATATTTAATTAAAAAAACTTTGATCAGATTTTAGGTATGATAAAAATGTTTCTTTTGATGAAACCAGACATTTTTAATAATTAAAAAAACATTTTAATCCATGTTATTGCACATGAATGATTGAACTCTTCTCTATGGACACAGTTTTAGATGCAGTGGGAAGACAGTACGTGTCACAGTTATGATAAAATAATGATTAAATGAAATTGAAGGTAATAATTGTGTTGAAAATATTCTATTATCAATCCCTCATAACATCTACACTTTAAAATATTTTCATTTTTAAACCTACTAGCAGGTACAACTGCTGGACATGTTTGTCCCTTTTCTTAAGAATCAGTGCAATATAGCCGTCACCCAGGTCAGCATGTCAGTTATCTGAAGTGACAGTGTATTTTTTCCACACCTTTTCAATGTGAATGGCTGAATACCTGTTAACAATGCAGTTTTCTTAATCTCGAGACTTACCCCTCTCATCATCACTCCAATCATCATCATCATCATGTTTTGTTGCAGTATTTTGCTTCTTAGTTGGAGGTCTTCTGGTGGTCTGTTGTTGCTCTTCTTCTGTATATATATATAGACATATAAAGTTTTAGTAGTGTGAAAGGACTGATATCTACAACTGAATATTGTAATGTTTAAGTGTATTTTATGAATTATGCCTACTTCTTCGTTACTTTGCAAACTGAGATTTTGCACATGAAACATATGAAGACTCACTTTTTGTTATAAATAATCTAACACTTCATAAATGTAAGTACAGCTTCACACTTAACTATTCTGTTGGCAGAAAATTAATTGGCACCCATTCTAGTAAATCATTAAGTCATTGTTAATACATCAACATTTTATGGATCAAACGTCACAAATGTGAGGATTTTGTTTTTCTGTATGGTCAACTTTTGCTCCTTTTCCTGCTTATAGATGAAATAATAAATAAGGACTTGTAACAGCATTTTTATAGCATGTTATTAATACTTTTACTTAAGTAAAAGGACCACCACTGATGTTCAGGTAGCTGCTACAAACATAAATAAACCCCACCGTAAAACACAACAAACATCCTACCAATCATGTAACAACACTAATAAAATGAACCTGTACCACAACACATAATACCTCTGATGCAGTCATCCAGTGGCAACTTTACAGTCTTTAGAAAATTTACCTGTATTCCCTCCTTGAGGTGCAGTTTTCTTTCCCTTCTTGGCAGAGGATTTTGTGGTTGTGACGCTTTGTTCCTCTTCATCTGAAAATAGATATTAATACAGTTAAAGTACTGAAGAGTCAGATTCAGAATACTTCACTTGTGTATATCACCTGGACTCACCTGAAACTTCATCATGTTTTTGTTTAGTTGAGGTCTTTTTTCGCCTCTTAACAGGAGGTGCAGTGTTCTTCATGGGCTGCTCCTTTTCATCTGACAAGAAAACATCAATGGACTCAAACAGTAGTCTCTGGTTCAGAACATATTATTTTTCATTTTAGTTAAAGCCAGAGATTTTATGGATACTTGTCTTCTTCTATAAAAGAAAAGTTTTAGTAGTGTGAAAGGACTGATATCTGCAACTGTGTACAGAACGCAGACTGAGAACATTTGTATGAACACCTGGACTTACCCATATCACACTGACTTTCCTCATCAGCATCATAGTAATCATGTTTAGTAGTTGCACCCTTCTTTTGCCTATCAGCAGGGGATTTTCTTGTGATCGAGTGTTGCTTCTCTCCATCTGAAAAAAAAATGTTTTAGTACAATTACAATTTACAATTTCACATTTGGCAGACGCTTTTATCCAAAGCGACTTACACATGAGATTTGCATACAACACAAGCAAGGTTCTAGATAGGAGAGAACAACGAGAGTAAGTGCTATAGAGCTAAGTTCTGGTCCAACAGGACAAAGGTGCTACGAGACAGTGCAACAAGCTAAGTTCTGGTCCAACAGGACATAGGTGCTACGAGGGAGTGCTACAAGGCAGTGCTATGAGGTAATGCATAGAGTGCATCAAATTATTATTATTATTATTTATTTTTATTTTTTTTATGAAAGGAGGTATTCGCTAAAGAGCTGGGTCTTTAGCCTTTTCTTAAGGATAGAGAGGGATTCTGCGGATCGAATGGAGTTTGGCAACTCGTTCCACCACCGGGGAACCACAGAAGAGAAGAGTCTGGCTAGAGACTTAGGGCCTTGCTGTGGCGGCAGAGGAGGAACCACAGAAGAGAAGAGTCTGGCTAGAGACTTAGGGCCTTGCTGAGGTGGCAGCACCAGGCGCCGCTCCATGGCAGAGCGTAGTGAGCGGGAGGGAGCGTAGACCTGAATGAGGGAGTTCAGGTAGGTCGGAGCCGTTTTGGTTATTGTTTTGTAGGCGAGCATCAAGGACTTGAACTTGATGCGGGCAGCAACTGGGAGCCAGTGGAGGGATATGAATAGCGGAGTGACATGTGCTCTTTTGGGCTGGTTGAAGACCAGACGCGCCACCGCGTTCTGGATCATCTGCAGAGGTTTGAAAGTGCAGGCCGGGAGCCCTGCCAGTAAGGAGTTGCAGTAGTCAAGGCGTGATATTACAAGAGCCTGTACCAGGAGTTGTGCTGCATGCTCAGACAGGTAGGGTCTGATCTTCCTGATATTGTATAGAGCAAATCGGCATGACCGAGCAACAGAAGCCACATGCTCCTTGAAGGTTAGCTGGTCATCAATCATGACACCCAAGTTTCTGGCAGACTTTGTGGGTATGAGCTCAGTTGATTCGAGCTGGATGCTGATTTGTTGTTGTATAGAGGGACTGGCTGGGATGACAAGGAGCTCAGTCTTTGACAAGTTAAGCTGAAGGTGGCGTTCCTTCATCCAAGCCGAGATGTCGGCGAGGCATGCCGATATCCGCACCGAGACTGTGGGGTCGTCTGGTGGGAACGATAGGAAGAGCTGGGTATCGTCAGCATAAGAGAAGCCATGTGAGCGGATCACTGCACCCAATGAGGTGGTGTATAATGAAAAGAGAAGGGGTCCAAGCACTGACCCTTGAGGTACCCCTGTGGACAAGTAGTGGGATTTAGACACTTCCCCTCTCCAAGACACTCTAAAGGATCTCCCTGAGAGGCAGGACTCAAACCAGCAGAGGGTAGATCCTGAGAAGCCGAGCTCAGCGAGTGTGGAGAGGAGGATTTGGTGGTTCACCGTGTCAAAGGCGGCCGATAGGTCGAGTAGCAGTAGGACAGAGGACTGACCGGCAGCTCCAGCTGATCGCAGTGTTTCTACTACAGACAAGAGCGCAGTCTGGTAGAGTGTCCGCGTTTGAAGCCAGACTGGTTGGGATCATACAGGCAGTAAAGTGTAAGTATTAAAATCTGAGAGGGTTTACAGTGAAAGAGTACTGAACTCTGTCTGAGATCATTTCTCGTGTTGACAATGCCTGGACTCACCCCCTTCATCATCACTGCAATCAACAGGGGGGCTTTCAGGGCTCTGTGGTTGCTCCCCTTCATCTATGAAAAAAAAAAAAATTGCACAGTGAAACAGTACTGAACTCAGACTGAGAACATTTCTTGTGTTGGTAATGGACTTACCCACATCACTTTCACTCCAAGCATTATCACCAGTCCTTCTTTTAGTAGCAGTCTTCTTTTGTCTCTCAACAGGAGAGCTTGTGGTGGACAGGTGATCCAGATCTCCATCTGATAAGAAAGCATAAGTTGTGCTGAAAAATCTGCACTCATTGTTTAGGAAGGTTACCTTTCAATAAAGATAACCTCTTACATAATTTGTTTTAGTCTCCTCTGCAATTTTTATAATTAAAACTGTAAGTTGAGCTCTCAGCCTTTTAACATGAATTTCTGAGTATAGAGATTTAAAAACTTCAATTTTAAGTGTGAGCTTAAATGCACTAATATGGAATTTCTTGTGTAAATATTATCACACATTACTTACCATCATTAACTTCCAGTGGTCTGTCTGCATTTGATGTCTGTCCCTCTTTGCGTCTTCTTGAGCCTGTGGTTACCTGAGCTACGTATGCTGCATGGCTCGCTTCACACTTCTTGTGGTGACTCCTTAAAATGTCCAAACGTCTTTTAAATCGCTCCATCCCCCTCTCCTCTCTCCTCTCTCCTCTCTCAACTACCAGCTAAACACCAGCCACACCCTCCGCTGTTGAACTCTTCGCCTTGCGCATGGAGAGCTCTGATTGGCTGCTGCTGATGGGTCGTTAATTAGCGGAGGCCTCAGGTCTGCTTCTGCTACTGCAGGACCACTCTGAAACTCTGTTAACCCTTTCAGTACTCTGCCTTTCTGAAGAAGGTTGACCCTAAAACATGAACATATTTTCTCACAATTCCTACAACTAGATAAAGTCAACTTAATTAATACAAAACATTTTGTGTATATTCATAAATATGAATAAAAATATAATATAAATGTATTTTTTCTTTTTTTCCACATTCAGTCTTGATCATAAAATTATCTCCATCATCATATTCAGGATTTTGACCCTTCAAATGCCAGATTGTATCTTCTTGAAATAAAATTTATCCTGTTATCATGAGAAAACAGAACAAACTTGACAATGTCAGAGGAGCAAGAGAAGGCCGCATCAGGCTGAAATAGCTTCAAGCTTTGCTGTTACAGATTATAACTGGTTTGACTGACTGGAGTTAATAAATTAAATTGAAAAATAAATTATCTTCTTATCTTGACAAAATGAAGGCAACATATTTTATTTATTTATTTATTTACCATAAAAACAGGTGTATAAGTGACTTTTATCTTTGAATAGTGGGTGGTAAAAGGCCATCTACACTTATGAAGTTTAATGTCCTATAAACAACTGTGTGAAGCATGCATGCACATGCTCCAGCTGTGTCTGCAGCTAATGAAAGCAAATAGGCAACTCATGATCTGTTACTGCTATATGCTGTATGGATAAAAACAGGCAGGTTATCGGTGGGTGCTGATTTGATGTGTTTTCAGTTTTTACAGACCAAACTGACCCAACCGACCAGTGACGTGCGGTCAGGGGAGGCAGAGCCTCACCTGTCATCATGGAAAGAAAAAAAACAAATAATGATAAAATAAATTAACCCTTTAACACCTATAATACAAATATGGCCGCCTGGATTTATTTTGATTATATGGCTATAGAATTGTCAATAAATGTGCAATGAGTGAGTGCTTCTACCCCTTTTTTAAGGGGGAAAAGAAAATACCTGAAATGGATTTTACAAGTTTATTGCTAGATTAGAGCACACAAATGACATGATCAAACAATTCCAAATGAAAAATGTGCAACTCTGAACTATATTACATATTTACAAAAAAGAAAGTGTCACTCCTGGCCTTTTCCCCCCTATTTTTCCCCATGTTTTATAACTAAGTTCCTAGCATTTTTTGGCTGTGGTAGTCTCTGAAGCAGTTTCTTTCCAGCTGCAGACAGAGCTCCACATCACACAGCTCACACTGCCCAGGGAAGCTCTCTGGGCCTCTTCCTGTCCATGGCTTGTGGGAACAGGGCAGTAACTTGCCACTAACGTGATCTAACTCATCTGTTACCTTTACTTTGGCGTGTAAAGCTGGGTGGCGATACCGCAAATGCTGCATCAAGTTAGATGTGTTTGACCCTTTAGAGGCAACTTTTTTTCCACAGGTTTTGCGGACGGGTGATCCGTCATCTTGAATGACTCCTTGGTCATCCTTGGTGTATCTCCCACACTGCCGACTTCACTCTTTTCTTTGGTGGAAACAAAGCTTTGCTGCTTGGTCCTTCTGCCATTGCTAAGCTAATGTAGCGTAGCCTCCATGTCTCTTGATATGCTTGGTACTTGGAGCAGGTGCACTGCTGGTGTGACTTTGTTCCGTTCAGGTTGCGCCGAAAATAATGTAACAGCATAATGTTAATTTTTTGCGAGTGAGAACAGAAACACTCGGTGTAGTGAAGCCTTTGGGATTAAATAACCGTGATGTTTTAAAGCGCCATTAATAGTAAAATCGGTTAATCGCTGCATCCCTACCCACAGCACGTCACTGCAACCGACAACAGCAGATGTTGAAGCGCACACAGTATGAGCACAGATCAGAAGAATAAAAGATTCACTAACTTTGGTGTCTTTCCTCTGGATGGAACAGAGGATGATGTTTGTTTGACTCTGACTGACACAGAGTCTGAGGACAGTGAGCTTGGTGAGACTAACAGCACAGCGACAGCTAGTTTTTGGGAGTCAGAGAGCACACAGCTACACACTGTATTAAATATGTAAAGTTACTGTGTCCTTTTAAAAGGTTTAATGTAAAACTGAACCTGGTCTGAGTTAATATACCTATATGATGAGTGTTCCTCTTTTTTCAAGGATTGTTTTTCATGCTCTATGATTTGCACCTCATTCCTATATTCATACAACCACACAGCCATAACCATACACACACTCTGCACCAACAGACTTGGTGATCTTGGATAAAATAACTGACACTGTAACAAAATAACAGACAAAAGCAACAACAAACAGATAACCAGCATTTATGTCAAGCATGCAGGGTCCAAAAACAAGGTGGGCCTTCCACAGGCCCCTTGAACAGTGGGCCCAGGGTGACCGCCCCCTCTCCGGCGCATCCTGTCAACCCTTTCAGTTTTCTATCTTTCTGAAGCAAGTCGACTTAAATCATGAACAGATTTTCATACAAGTCCTAAAACTAGATAAAGTCAAATGAATTAATGTTAATTCTATGAACTATTAAGTTAAAACAGAATCAGAAGAGAGAATAAAGGAGTTTGAACATGCCACACTGGGTGGTCTGACTATTTCAGAAACTGCTGATCTATTTGGATTTTCACACACAACCATCTACCTGAGTATCGTTGCTGACCATGTCCATACCTTTATGACCACAGTGTACCCATCTTCTGATGGCTACTTCCAGTTGGATAATGTGCCTCATCACAAATGTCAAATCATCTCAAACTGGTTTCTTGAAGGTGACAGTAAGTTCACCGTACTCCAGTGTTTAAGTTCAAGTTTATTGTCATGAGCATAAAGTACACTGTACCATAGGCAATTAAATACAGTTTGCCCCAGCACTCTCTTAGCTCATAACATTAATAAATAAAAATACAATAATAACAATAAAAAATACAATATTTAATTAAGTCTAAGAATCAAAGAAAATCAGACCTCAGCCCTCCTTCTAGCTAAACTGTTGTTCAGGAGCCTTGTTGCCTCACAGTGACCAGGTGGCCAAGTGTATCTAATAAAGTGGTCAGGGAGTATAATATACATAATTTAAATAAGATGGAGAAAGAAAATACATCAGTACTTGAAAATGTACCTGGAAATTTCCAGACCAAAAGTTCATAGTTCATTGAATTAACATAAAAGAGTCTTCATCAGTACGTTGTCAATTTTGTAATTATTTGTTTGTTGTTTATCCAGCAAAGATGCATCTGCTGTTATATTATTATGTAGAAATAGTTGACATGGTGTTTTTTCTCATTTGTTTAAGGAATATAACTTCAATGTATTTATACAATGAAATTATATTGCACTATTAACTAGAGCTCAGCCATTTAAAAATAGCTCAGTTCATAAAGAAATAGGAAACTGTTTTATTTCTCAACTATAAATGTAACTACTTAAATTAATTCCTTCCCTATGGCAAAACTATCCATTCCATTTCTGTTTATGCCTCTGATCACAACACAGCAGTACAGGCTTTACTCTTTCATGATAATTTGGGTGTAATACCAGACTAATGCATTGAGGGCGCTAGTGAGCAAAAATAATTTGGGTGTAATACCAGACTAATGCATTGAGGGCGCTAGTGAGCATAAAGTGTGTGAAAATCCAGGTGTCCAAAACTCATTTTGACAGTGAAATTGGGACCTTTGTGAAAACAAGAGTATAGCATCTATATAGCCTCAGGAGGCTATTTAAGTGGAAGCAAAGTGAGGACCGGCCAAAATGTCCTCACTTCCCAAAAAAGACTTCACTTTGTTGGTTAAAAACTCATGCTGGTCTCCAGTATGTAGCAAGTACAAGAACACACACACACACACACAATTTACCCACACTCACTCACTCACTCACTCACACACACACACACACACACACACACACACACACACACACACACACACACACACACACACACACACACACACACAATGTCACTCTCACACAATACAGAGATTTATACACACTAGACATATGACTGGAGAGACAGATCTACATACAGTATATGGGTACACAATGTAGCCTATATGCAGGCTATATTAACAAATGTGTCACACACGCACACACACACACACACACACACACACACACACACACACACACACACACACACACACACACACACACACACACACACACAGATTCACTGTTGCAGCCAGGCCTGGTTTATATTTCCCGGGCACCCAGTGCATGTGGCTGCTGCGTAAACGTCACCAGAGGGAGATCAGCACCTTGGACAGCGGCGCCTGGTCAATAATAAGGCAGCCAAAGCTCCTTCCCTGCCCAACTACTGGGATCCAGAGGGAGAGGCGCATCAACCATCGGAGACGGATGGATGACTAGAGAAAAATAGCGAGTTGTTTACAGGATGACAGTCGGGGGTTTTCGCCCAATCCGGAAGTAGGTGCTGCGTTCGTTCAATCTCAAAGCCGACCATTTCGAGGAGGAAAACCAGCGCCAGCAGTATCATCATCACCACCATCTATCTGATCCAATAATCAATGCCATTACTGCTGTATAATTGCTCTCGGATGCGAAGACATCTTCATGCGTCTCCCCCTCTCTCCCTCTAATTAGAAACATCGCAGGGAGCCCGTATTATTCCGTCTCTCATTGACATTCGGCGTTGCCTACCATATTTTGGCTTGCAATGAAATGCTGATGGACATCGAGTGAAGATGGGAAACATGGGGCTTTCGGGTGTTTTTTTGTTGCCACATTTCCTGCTCGGCTCCTGAAAATGCAAATGAAACGGATTGTGTTTTTGATCTCGACGTGGATTGTCGGGGGGAACGGGACGGGTTCTTCATGGATCAAGCAGAAGCATTACAAAAAGGAGATGAAATAGGAAAAAAAGGGACCATGATCTGACGCTCGGGATGCTACAGTGAGGGACAATAAAACATAATATAATCACGTCTGTATCAAACTTCCATTTCATCTTCCGCACCCTTTTTTTTGGATTATGATTCTTGACAAGAGTCCCAGATGTGACTGTATGGATGGCATGTCGTTGTGTTTTAGATCCCATCTTATATTCCCTGGCTCTGTGTTGCTCTCTCCTCCACTCGTCCACTCTCTCGCAGTCTTCTGCTTTGGGTAGCAAAACATGTAGGCTATTTTTTGCTGCAAGCCCAGTGCATCTGATGATGTGTCTTTCAGATCAACAGTGAAGAAAATGGACTGTGGAAATCGAACCGTATATAAGTTTTAAGGTTTTTCTGGGGTGCGGTGGAAGATACATGTAGACAGTATTTGCTGAGTTGTTTGAGTAATTAATATTGAAAGAGTGTGTCGGCCAGCTGAAAGGGAAAATCTTTCATCCGCATTGGCTTAGACACACATGCCATCAGTGGGGCAACAACCAAGACGAGATCCTTTATTTCTTAGCTTTGGCTTTCCAATTAACAGTATTTGAAAAATTGCTACACTGACAATGAAATTACCTGACATATAATAATAATAATAATAATAATAATAATAATAATAATAATAATAATAACAATAACAATAACAATAATAATAATTGGAGAGACAAAAGACAAAAACAAACACTTCATTTTCTATACAGCCTTTATTTCATTTTGACGGATTCTTTATGTAGCCAAACATGTTCAAGTATCGGATACGCATGTTTTTTAATGAACTGAAAGTGCTGGTTTTTATGCGATCCGATTCGAGACAGTCCGGCTCAGACGTAGATAGACGGTCCACCACCATGCGAGGTCTGGGGATGGGCGGCTGCGGCTGGCCGCCCTTCGTCGACTGCCATTCCCGGGATGATGAGGAGGAGTACTACGGCAGCGACCCGCGGCCCCGGAGCCTGGCGTTTGAGGACAAGGAGCCCAAGCTGCAAGTGGGCCTGGACGCCGTGTCTCTGGCCAGCACCGCCAGCAGCCTGCGGACCCCCCAATGTCGGATCTGTTTCCAAGGCCCGGAGCAGGTATACACACACACACACACACACACACACACACACACACTCACACTCGCAGCGACCACGGCTCCTATCCTGGTTCCTATCCTGTGGCAGCCAGTCTGGAGCCTTTTTAGGGAGGTTCTTTACAGCACCATGCTTAAATGGTGCTACACAGAGGCTTTGTGGTGCTGTAAAGAGCCGTTTAACCATGCATGAAATGCTCCAAATCAGCAGGATTTAAAGAACTTTTACTGGGTTCTTTATTCTGATCTGCCATTTAACACATGAGGCATGATGGTCCTGTATAGAACCAGTATCCTGACCAAAAGGACCCTTGAAGAACCCTCCTTTTTCTGTGTGAGATATGGGCTACTACAACCATCCTGTCCCACATTCCTCTCTCTCTCTCTCTCTCTCTCTCTACCTCTCTCTCTCCCACCCACCTTCCCCATTGCCTCGTTGTAAAATGCCCAAAAAAACCAGGATCTAGGATTGAGGCCTAGGATTTTGACAATCACGTAGAAATATTCTCATTTTCTGAGAAGATCACTGCTTACTGATAGGTTATCTAAATAACACTGTTTTCATAACTAAGACAATCAGTGGCAGAGAGGCAGCAGTTCCCACACATCTGAAATCTGGCCAGCATAGCAACAAAGAAAGTTAGCCAATTAGGTCTGCAGGATGACAAATAGAGTGACTGAATATGCATGAGTCACAATCATTTTGTAAATGTAAATCAACTGTCCCCCGATCCTCCTGTTCCATAGAATAGGATGATCAATTATTGATCATTTGATGATCCATGTTGTTGGCTAGACAATGGTTTTGACTGTGATGATAAAAGATTAATGAATCTGTCATCAGGTTTTCTGCTCATTTTCAGTCAACAATAAAACTCCAGCAATTTACAGAGCCCAAACAAAACAATAAGCAGTGCAGCTCTTTGGTCTGTGGCCAAATGTTAGTCTCACCAGATGTGCTGAAACCTGCGCCGCCTGGCTCAGCAGGTAGTCCTGAAGCCTGAGATAATTAGAAACACTGTAAATCCTGTAGGAGCACAGATGGATATTACCACTTAGTCACTTTCCCAAGATAGGCTTATAGTGTTATTACAGCCCAAGTGCTAATTTATGACATCTGCCTCAGAGTTTCTATTGTAAGGCATAGCAAACTGGAGAAGCACACAGGAAGGACTCAGAGTATAAATCAGCTTCAGCTTTTTTGGATGTGGGGGTCGAACCCCCGGCTGCCGTCTTGCCCACTCTTAACGTCTTCCTTTAATAAAAAAAAGGTTGATGTTTGGGCTTTGGGCTCTCCAGCAAGGTGACTCATCGTGCAACGTGGCTCCTAGCTGCCTCTTTCAGCTACAGACAAAGAGAGCAAGGCAAACAAAGCATCGAGGGGAAACCCTAAGACTTCTTACGCTACCACATCATCGGCTTCTCAGGCTGACATTGATATTAGCTTGTTTTTCTTGCGGCGCCTCAATGGCGCGCAACTCAATTTCCAGCCTTGTGTAAAAAGGTGGAAACTGCCATATCACCTTGGGTGGGAGGGTGGAAGGTGGGTGGGGGGTGGGAGGGTGGTGAAGCACACGTTTGCCATTTTATTGTTATTTCATTATTCAAGCAGGTCACAACAGGAGACGGGATCATGTCGCTGTCAGCGGGCCAATTACCTACAGATATAATCACCTTGCTCTGTGGGCTGAATTGAATATGAGTCCTTATTAGCTGCCTGTCAAAGCTGTCAGTGTGTGCCATGGTACAGTAGCTGTGCCATTGATTCCACTTAACACTGTCTACGCTCACAAAAGGCGCGCCGGAGCCTGCTGGAAGGACCGGGTGTGTGTTAGGAGATAGAGGGACACACACATGCACAGATACAGTGGATACTGTACAGTGGCATTGCTGGAGTGAGGATGCGGGGGTGCAGGGAGGGTGGTCACCCCTGCCCTTTTCACTATAGTGCCCAAGTGCCCGTTTCCGTAGGGACACACAGTCTGGAGCTGAGGCGGCTCTTTTGCTGTAATTTTCATCTAAAGGTTACAGCAGAGGAGGACTACCACCCCCCCCCCCACCCCATAGAAGTGACACACTAAATTAACACCTTCATGCTCTGTGAAGCGGCCTGGAGGGACAAACCCGGGCCAGATCACCCACTTCTAAGGGGGTGGGGGGTGGAGGGTGGGGGTAGGTCTATGGTGGTTGGAGACGGAAGGGTGCCTTTAATATTTGGGAGTGGGTGGCCTTTAGGAAGACTGTTGCTTTACAGTGGACTTCATTGTTCACTCAGATCTCTTACCGCAGGGGGTTCATTTGGGCATGAGTACATCCTCCTAGTCCAAGTGTGACCTTTTATGTTTCGACCTGTGTTTACCTTGGCGTGTTGCTTTTGGGTATACAGATGGACTCTCAAAGGGGATGACCCGCAAATGGAAAAGAAGCATTTCACATGAAAAAAAAAAACAACCTCTAACCACTCAAAAACAAAAGATATATTTTACTTGTGATTTCCATTCAGTTCAATTTTATAGAATTGTATTTGCCTCTATGGCCATGTTTTTAGAAGGAAACTATTAAAATCTTTATAAAAAATACATTAATAGCTCTTGATTATTGAACTATTATATTGCTGTTGTCATGTAAAAACCTTGTAACTCATTTCTCAATTTTCGTGTTTTCACTCAATTGAAGGATTTCTTGGTTCCTCTATGAGTTGAGAAAATTCTTCCACCTCCCACTTAGGCTGCTTTCCTTAGTTACTGAAAAGCTGACATTTTGGAGTTTTTCCATCCGATAGTGACAATATTTTTAGTCCTTGGTATCAAAAGCTCTGTACATCAATATTAGAACATCAAAAACATCTCAAATCCCTTGATGTGGTTTCCCAAAACAAAATTCATGAGTCCTGTGATCTTGAACAGTGTGATCAATATTTGTGAACACGAGCAACTCTCCTTCAGAGTTTGAATCCAGACGACCAAGACTCTCAGGCCGAGATGTAACCATGAGACACTTTCAAGAGCTGCTCCATTGGCAGTGAATGGGAGGCTAAATTTGTGGACGCATATAATGTTTCTTGGAACTTTTACACACAAATACTCTTCATTTCTGAGTCGTGCCAAAAGTTATGAACTAGAAAATTGACCCATATGCAGAAAAAAAAATCCCACTGGGTGCTGTTACAGTGTCCACAGTGTTGGTGTCCTATTCATCATCAATGGAAAACGCTCCAGAAAATGCTCTGGAATCTTGGTTCTCTCCTCTCTAGCTTCGGATGAGAACTGTA
This sequence comes from Centroberyx affinis, assembly GCF_046629955.1. Taxonomy (NCBI): domain Eukaryota; kingdom Metazoa; phylum Chordata; class Actinopteri; order Beryciformes; family Berycidae; genus Centroberyx; species Centroberyx affinis. Next base: position 207,186 of record NW_027278738.1, on the reverse strand, counting down.
ACACACTAATTTACACTAAACTGTCATCATGTGTATTTCATATACTGTATATTGCCTAAATAAATGCTGTTCAAGGTAATGATAATGAAATGATAATGAAAATCATAATTACAGCTTTAAAAAGTCTTTATTTTTATTTCATCCTAGTTGATCACGACACTAACATTTTCATCCCAGCCTGACAATGCAGGCGTATACGCATGCACACGCACACACACACTCACACACACACACACACACACACACACGCTGCTCAACCACAGCTTGACATTTTCAAAATGTTTGCTTTCATATTGTTTTTATTTAGTCCCTCATATATTTCTGACCTTCTCTGTGTCATCTTTATAATGTCACCAGGCAAGTTATTTTAGAGTTTATGAGTGGCATGTGGCTCATCTGCCAAACCAAATCTCCATGTGGTTGGACACTTGAAGTCTTTTATTATAAGCGGTAAGGTTAAACGAGCCAGATGGGTGCAGAAGGACAGAAAAAATATTATGCATTATTTGTGTCAACACAGTAGCTCTCTGGGTGTATAAACACTGTAGGGAAGCTTAACTACGGGTTTAACAGGTCATTCTCTGGCAATCTGAACAGATACCAAAGCGTATTTCTGAGTCACCATTCGTAAATGAACGATGAATGATGATTTAGAAATCCAATTATTTCAGCATTGATGTTTGTTAATGCGGAAACACACAAAATGAATATCGCCTACAGCCGAGCAGATAAATATCTGCTGATTTTGATCTTTTTTTTTTTTTTTTTTATCTTGATCTTCATATTTTTGCAGTCATTACAAAGAAAAGGGGCTTTTTCATCAGGAACTGTGGTCTAGATTTATGCTTTGGTACAGTTTACGAACAGTTTATGCTCTTCAAAAATACTATTCTTTGAATTCAGCTCCCCTGAAGTGAACTCACCTACATTGCCTTCAGTAAGGTGTCTGAAGTCTACCATTAAAATGTCATCACCCTATTTTTTTTTAGAGAGGTGTAATTTGTGATGAGGTTGGTATCGACTGAGTTCACACAGACTTTGTGTGAATAGTTGGGCTCAACAGCTCACCTCTCCTTCACCTGTCTGCTCTTGAATCCTCCCCACTCCCCGCTGCTAACAGGCTCCTTTGCCAACAGGCCCGGCACCAAGCTGAGCCCATTCATTGATCTACTGGTGATTCACGCATATTTTTTCCAACACTCTTGTTTTAAAACCTTTTAATTCAGTTGTGACGTATAAGGTTGGCAACGCAGATTTTTTTTTCTTTTCATCCAGTGAAACTTAAAAGATAGTTGCAGAAGTTAGCTGCAAAAGTACCATCAGAGTTTTAGCTCCTCAACACAGTGGACGTGTGACGCTGAACAGAGGTGACAACCTGAATGTGGTCATCCTCGTTCTGCTGAATGTGCCAGCAGGCTTCAGGTGCTGGTGTGGCGCTGGAGAGACACATACTGGAAGAGGTCCCAAAGCCACACTAGCCTGCCTCTTAGGACAAACACAGCCTCTTGGCCATGAATTTAAAGGACACAATCAGGGACAAAGCTCCATTTATCTCCAGAATATCTCCATTAAATCGGAATAAAGAATGCTAAAATAACGTGGTAAAAAAATAACTCAAAAGGCAAAAACAAAGCTGCAGTGTGGAAACAGATCTAATATTGTGTGTTCCCTGTGTGTCCTGCAGGGTGAGCTGTTGAGCCCCTGTCGCTGTGATGGCTCGGTGCGCTGCACCCACCAGCCCTGCCTCATCCGCTGGATCAGCGAGAGAGGCTCCTGGAGCTGTGAGCTCTGCTACTTCAAGTACCAGGTCCTGGCCATCAGCACCAAGAACCCACTGCAGGTAACACAGGGGGGAATCTGCACAGTGCTGAGAGGAGGTGACACCACACATGCTGCACTGACACCAACTGTAGAATGCATCCACTGCACAGATTTTAGGAGAAATTAAGGAAAAACACTGCTTCACATTGCCCTTGCGGAATTTGAACCATTGAGCCACTGCAGCACTGATGCTGTGCCAGTCCAGATTAATCTGGCTCACATTGCACATGGGTAAATATAGTAAATTAAAAAACAGGCCAGCACAGCACGATTCAGTTCAGTTTGATTTGGTTCAGCGGTGTAAAAAAGGCTCCTCATCAATTTCCTTACAAAACAAGTCCACTGGCTTTGTGACTAGGGGGGAAATTGGATAAACAAACAGATAAACAAAATGATGGCAGCATGTGAGTATGTAAACCCAACATGCGTGTAAATATGTATGCCGTTATGCACCGTTTGGCGTTATTTTTAAAATTCATGAATGAATCAGGCAGGGAGATCTTATCTCATAGAAAACATTCTGCTGACACAGTTTATAACCTACACAACATATACAACAGGCAGGATGAGCGCTCTGCAGCGCTTTGCACTCTGCACCCGGGCATTAGACTCAACAGTCTTTGCTAGAACAAATCTTGGGCAGTCGCTGTGGTGTGAGGACTGTTTGCCATATTGTGCTGACACATTTTCCCCCTTTGCGTCACTGTCCTTCTGCCCTCCTGATCAACGGAAGCCAATGGCTCTAAACGCTATTGAGAAGATGCCGTTTGGGTGTTGATGTGTGTGTGTGTGTGTGTGTGTGTGTTTGACACATTTGTTAATGTATAAGCCTCCATGTGTATACATTTTATACCCGTATATATGTTGATCTCTCTCTCCAGTCATATGTGATATAGAAGTCTTTCTCCCTTCCAGTGGCAGGCCATCTCTCTGACGGTGATAGAGAAGGTGCAGATTGCCGCCATTATTCTGGGTTCCCTGTTCCTCATCGCCAGCATCTCCTGGCTCATCTGGTCCTCCCTCAGCCCCTCTGCCAAGTGGCAGCGTCAGGACCTGCTCTTCCAAATCTGCTACGGCATGTACGGCTTCATGGATATCGTCTGCATAGGTAAGGCACAAAGAGGAGGTCACACAAAAACACACAAAACACTGCATGAACATACTGTATATGCATAAGACAGTGAGTGATGCACAAAATCACACAGAGACATTATAGAAAGCACAGGCATAGACAGTGGAAATAGGTGTTATGGATGACACACCATTGTATGAGAATTTTACATAAAAAGATGTTCTTAGTCTGCTTAGGCGACAGAGTACAGAAGGATGCATTATGCAAGGATAAGAGTAGCAAAGAAAACAGGATGTACTCTGCAACAGAAAAAAAATTATAAACATAGGTCGCATTATGCAAGGACAAACGAGAGTGAAAAAAACATGGATTCAGTCCACATTCTGTAGGTTGGTGAGGACACACAAAATTACACAAAAACAAAATGGGCGTAAGGTGCACAGGCAGGAGATGACAACCCAAACAATAACAAAACAGAAAATTTGAAGATGTTGCAGAGTACAAGAGATTGTGTTTTCTAGGAGCAATCCAAAAGCAGCTTCAGAGAGCGTACAGTGAAACCTGGTAGACTGTTCTTGTGGAATGGTGAAATGCCTGTAAGACAACACTGAGAACAGATGGCATCAGATATCTGCACTGTGATTATTGCCAACTGTCTATTCTAATCTACAAGGGCCGTGGAAAGTTCCTGCGTGTGATACTGATTGTGATATACGGCGTGTGCTTGCTCGCGAGCCCGCTGAGCATAATATTTGATGTGGAGCAGTTTGAATTCATTGGTTTTCCATGCACTGTCCTTCACCCCGCACCCATCCCTCTCCATCCACCCTTCTTCTCTGCCCAGGCCTTATCATCCATGAGGGCTCATCGGTGTATCGGATCTTCAAACGATGGCAAGCTGTCAATCAGCAGTGGAAAGTACTGAACTATGAGAAATCAAAGGACTTGGGTGACCCGCTGAGCTCCAGCAGCAAGACGGGGGGCCGCGGCTCTCGCAGTAACCCCCACGGCCTGGGCAGCAGCAGCGGAGGGCGACAAAGCAGGAGGCTAAGAACTATTCTGAACCACCACTGTGGATACACCATCTTGCACATCCTGAGCCAGCTGCGGCCCAACGACCCGCGGATCAGCGCCGCCGCCAACCGGGAGGTGGTGATGAGGGTGACCACCGTATGAGGCGGACTAGGCACGCACGAGGGGGATACGCCTCGCCTGTGTGTCCCAATGTAAATGAGTGGAGGGACTTTCGGACCTAATATTAAGTACTAAAGACTCACGTAGGCAACAAAGAGCCCAGTGAGGGTGAAAGCTGAGAGACGCCCGGAGCATCAACAGACAGCACACACATGAGGATTTCTCCTCTTGTTTCGTATCACAAAAGGAAGCCAGATGCTCCTTTTCAATAATGGAGGAACTGCTGACGATAATGACGAAAAAGTATTGAAGACATCAAACATGAAATGTGAGGGGTGGGGTGGGGGTGGGGGTGGGGGAGTGTAAACAGGCTTTATAACCTAATCCAAGGTGACGCCGAGTTTTTTCCAGTTCAATATCAGGATGCACAGAGACATTTTTGTTTGATTTGATCCTCTCGGTTTGATTTGTATCTATTCTTTTGGTTTTTTACTCACTTTGATTTTGTACGGATGTATGATTTTAGAGGAAATCATGTAACTCCATACATGCCAAGCATTTCCAATCAGCTATGTATAATGATCTTAAAATTTCTACAAGGTAACTGATGCTGATCAATAGACCGAAAACTGAAAATGACACACCACATACAAACATGAGAGAAACACAGACTACAAAACAATAAGTCATGACAAGTTAGAAAATAAAAAAAGAAGAAGTCAATAAGATTTCAGTGACACTTAATCTTTCTGCAATAAAGATACGTATGTACATTTCACAGGGAATTTTGCATGGGTATATAATTTTATCCTTCATCACATAACATAAGCACATGACAAATTTGCTCTATTTCGAATGGTGCTTGCCAAAAATAAACACTTTAAAACATCTGATTTCATTGCACCAACTTTTTGTCAACATGACAAATGGCAGTGTGTTACAGCTATTTCAGCTAAAATACAGATTGTTGCTGCTGTGTGCTGATTCAGATTTGATAACAAGTAAACTATTGGATTAAAAACGGGGATCAAATGATCTCTTACTATTCAGTCTCAACCCTGTCTCTTCTTTAACCCACTTGCAGCCTACAGTGCATGCGTGGCCTGGATGGGTATATCATTGTTTTCTGGTGTGAAAATGTATTGGGGTAACACAGGCACGTGTTGTAGGGGAATAAAATAGGGCCTCTTTTTTTCCGGTAGTTTTTAATCTATTGCCTTGTTTTCTCTGTCTGTTATTGGGACATAAAACTTTAGTCAACTGACAAAAGTGGCAAGTGGATCCAGAATTTCAGCAATTCACATCACAGTAGTGGTTTTGGATTCTTTCGCACAAAAGAAGTATAGGCCTAGTAATCCTCTAATAAATTTTAGAAAGATACAAATAAACCCCAACTGTTCAAATATCACAGCAAAAAGTTCCTATAGGAATATTATAGTAGATAAAAAATACTATTAAGTACAATAAGATCACTATAAACTGAGTTTATAGTGAGCAGCACAGATACATTATAATATTATAGTGATGCCATAAGACATAAATACCTATATTAAGTTCGGTAAGGTTTCTATAAACTCACTACTGAGCACCAGACACATTATAACTCTCTGTAGGAATATTATAGGAATATCTAAGGCTTGCTACAGGAATATTATAGTGATACCATATCATATAAATAATACCATTAAGTAAGGTAAGTTCACAGATGCTCACTATTGAGTACCAGACACACAAAAATCCCCATAGGAATATTACAGTAATATTATGGTTACATTTTGTCAGGATTAGAATAGATGATTGAACACAGGTTGATTACCTGTCAAATCCATAATTAAAACTGAAATTGGCCGGTATTTGTTTTTTTTCCTTGGTGCTAATTTCAAAGCTTGACAGTAATGTAATGTAAGTATGACTGTGCACAAGCTCCTCCTGGGTCCAATCTAAAATCGGTCAACATTTGTCTCCACCCAGTGGCTGCTTCCTGCTTTGTTACTGACTGACTCACTCTCTTGGACCATTTTGTTTTTTCCTTGTAGGACTAATACATTTCCATTTCTGCTGCTAGAGGGCGTCCTGTACAAGGTAGCTGCGTCAAGGCAGCCAGCCCAGCACATCTCCTTCAAGCTCTCTGGTATATGTTTTGTGATTGAGTCCTTTGTGTATTTTTTGCAGCCCTCCATATTTGACATCATGCAAAGCCTCCATTCTTCATTAACCCTTTAGAAACAGCTGTCCAAAACGGTTTGGGTTAAAATTGACTTTTTCAAGGAAGTAGACATCTTTTCAAGTTGTCTAGTATATGTGTTGTTATTGAGTCTTTGTGTAGTTTGGGCAGTCCAATGGCATCTCGCATAGGCCTGAATAGCTATGAATACATACTGAGAAGAGACAATTGTATGTTCATTTATTACAGATTCCCTCTTAAATAGGTTTTTCATTTTCACTTAATTCCTCAAACCCCGTTGCAGTGTTGCATGTGTTGTCAATAACAGATTTATTTTGAAAGTTTTGGTCGGAAACAACAGTTCGTCGATCAGGCTTTTATTTTGAAAGCGGACGTCTAGCTTTTTTTTCTGTCTGGCTTGACGCTAGTGGCTAAATATATAAATCTTCCTCTTTCTAAGTCCAGGCAGTGGCAGAATAATAGTGGGGCGGTCTGACGAACAACCTGAATTACACTATACGGATTTCTTGTACTTGCTAATCGGCAATTAATCAGCGAGGCTCGTTTCGTGCCTCCCGGGACGGCATGCTAACAGTCTAACTGGGTCACATGGTAGAAGTAGGAGAAACAGGGCAGGTTCACTTTGTCAAACACTGTCGTGGTATGCGACTTTGTCCCGTCCCTCCTCCCCTTCCTCCTCACCTGCCCGGCGAGTCAGTAATGCAATACTTCAGCACCTTAATTCACAGGGGGATGTCCAACCTGTCAGGGAGTCCTCTGAGTAAACTTCACCGTGAGCCCGGCCCCGCTCAGTCAACAGGGAAGTGAAGAAAATGGGACTGTTTTACCGGAATGTAGCTTACTATCCCGCCGCGTGTTTCGTCTAATGGATGCGGGGAAGTTTGATAGAGCTTGAAGAGAGAAAGAGATCATTTTAGCTAGCACGTCTACCACAAAAAATGTTCTCTTTTCTGAGATCAGGTGAGAGTTTTCTGAGTACCTGGGGTCACTGAGGCTAGGAGACAGGCAGCAGAGATGGGATTAGTGAATTCCTCATGTACAGACGGCTGTGCGGTTGATCTAGTCTGGCTGTAAATATAAAGCAGTTGTAGTTTAGTCTAAATTTGTTCCACTACCCTAATTTTACATCCGCTTTTGTATTCTTCCCATATTTCTGAGAAAATCCACTTTTCTTCATATATGAAGTAATTTGTGGGGTTGCATTTGTCCTCAAGTAGGCTATATCCTCTAAAGTTACATTTCAATAGGATTTATAGTGTGTCATGGTTCACAGTGACCTTATCTCATGGTATTCTTTATCTCACATGGTACCACAATATTAACCTCATAATACTCCCACAGAGACTTAGTTTTGCTGTGATATTTGCATAGTGCCCTTGTAAATGTAAAGTTTACATTCTAGATGATCTATTGATATATTATTTGGTAATGTAGGTTAATGAAATTTCATCTTGTTTTTTTTATAAATTGGTTAGTTTGTAACTGACGACCACACTGCTTCCAAATTGTGTACTGTTGCCTCCCGCCCAGAGACTACAGATGGAAATTGGCTTACAGCTATATCTGGCACAATATATTTAAAAAATAAACAACTACAATTTCTTATATATGATTACTATAGTTGTTTTTCTTACTGGGCATCAAGACTACAGCATGTCTCTGTGGAGGCTGAGCGAACGAGCCCCACTGTTAAGGATAACCTAATGATCATCTGTGTGCTTTTTCTCATGGTTTTCTGTGTGTGCAGGATTAGTTTTGTGTGCACTGTGATCATGTAAGCGACTGTAATCCCAGTGTAATGACCTGTGTGCTTCCAGACAGAAACCCCCTTCCTGAGGACATCCACATCTCCTCTCTGCCTCCCAGCGTTCCCACAGATCAAGAGCCAGGCCAAACTGGAGATGAAGGTAAGTTTGTTTATTTTGTCGACACATAGGCCTATTTGTTGTGGCTCTACACAGTTTTATGAAAAGCACTGTATGTCTCTCTGTATAACCTACAGTATATCTCTTGTACTCACTTGATTTCTGCTTGGTTTGTTTGGGAATAATTACATTGAACAAAGTGTTTACAGTAATAACTTGCTGCTCTGATAATATAACTGCCTCCTTACAATGTAGTTGGTGTCACCAAAATCATACCTGTCAGCAAAGCGACTGGAAGTGCGTAATCTCCCTTACATTTACCATGCTGCAGTGACTTTTACTATGGAGTCATATCTTGTAAACTCTGCTCTGGGATTGAGCATGTGATGTAAAACCTTGTGTGCCTTCACTGAAGTTGAGTTTTTGTTTTTTCTACTTTCAGGGGATGACATGCCGGGAGAGAAGGAGGTGATCCGAACCACACACACACACAGGGTCGTCTCCTCCCCCTCTGTATTCCTGCAGGGACAGAATGAAACTGTGGCCAGTACTTATTTTGACCAGAGGGTCCCTGTTCCAGAGGAGGACGGCAAGGTAACCTCCCGGGGTATTGGTCCATGATAAGAAACATATGAGATACACCTGTATTTATAATGATAATGACCTCCGGCATACACCAACATATGTTTTTTTTATCTAATTGAGAAGACACCATCATCATCAGGGTTGGGGTCAATTCATGAAAATTCCAGTTCAACTGAGTAATTAGAATTGGAATTTGAAGACAAGTACTGGAAACTGATTTTAAATTTGATTTGGAATTTCAGGAAGTTGAATTCCATGTTTTTTGTTTTTTCTTACCACATATCTGAGATTACACGTATCGTTATATATTATCAATACTGAATATCATAAAATGTTAAAGGTACCTTTCAGGTGATATATATAACATGTAATCGTAATACATACATTATGATTGAATGTGTTTGATTTGTTTGTTTTCTTCTTTCTTTGTTTTATTTGATTCATAATGTTTGATTGATAATGTTTAGCAAGTCAAGACAGCCTCTCTTAGAAGTGGAATTTCATGGAATTCAATTCTGTTTCCTGTCATTCCAATTCAATTCCAGTTCTGTTTCCTTAGAATTCACCATGCATTCTCAATTCAGTTCATGAATGGCCCCAACCCTGGTCTTCATACAGTGTATCAAGTTCAATGCCATGAACATTCCAGCTCCTTTTCCTCTGTCCTCTAGATGGGGTTTAGTTTCCGTAAGCTGTGGGCCTTCACTGGGCCAGGGTTCCTGATGAGCATCGCCTACCTGGACCCAGGGAACATCGAGTCTGACCTACAGTCTGGTGCTAAAGCTGGCTTCAAGGTATTTAAATAATACTGATGGTAATACAGGTACTACCAATACCAACAAGTGTCACTGACTGCAGTAGCTGCTCATTACTTTTGGAGAGATGGTTCTGAATAACTTGAGATAAAAGGAAAAAGGAAAAGGAACAAAAGGAAAAGGAAAAAAAAAAAGTTTGTTTGAGAGTATATTTGTGGTATTTCAGAGTATATTTTTTGTTATCTGTGTTTTTTCAGAGTATATTTGTGTTGTTTCAGAGTATATTTTTTGTTATTTGTGTTATTTCAAAGTATATTTGTGTTATACACAACTGCATTGTTATGTATGGATTCATCTTGTGAGCCATGCCTGTGAATATCACATATTAACTACTGCTACTACTACTGCTATTAACTACTGCTACTACCAACAGCAACAATAATAACTAGAAGGCACTCTGAGAGCTCAAACCTCTGATCAATTTTCCAGCTTGCCAACAACATCATTCATATCACTATTGTACAAGTTAATTTGAGTTCTTGACCCTGCAAATATACCCATAGGATTTGGAATCAAGTCTCTCTCTCTGTACGTTTCATAGTTATGGCTAAAACAATCCTGTAATGGTGGAAATCCCAGATCTGGATCACCACCAAAATCAAATCAATTCTTCCTTGGCCCCCTGCGCACCAAATGTCATGGAAATCTGTTCACACGTTTTTGAGATGTCATGCTGACAGACAAACAAACAAAGTAACAAGGGTGAAAACATAACCGCTTTGGCAGAGGTAATAATAATAACAGCAGCAACAGCAATAACAACAACAATAATAATAACTGACATTTTTCAGATTATCAACAAAAACTGCTGAAATATGTTACACATAGGGAAAGGGAAGCTGATCCACATGGCTGATTAACAGATGACACCTGTGTTCTCCTCCTGTCAGCTCCTATGGGTGCTGCTGGGTGCCACCATCATCGGTCTGCTGCTGCAGAGGCTGGCAGCCCGACTGGGCGTTGTCACTGGGATGCACCTGGCTGAAGTCTGCAATCGCCAGTACCACACTGTGAGCCTGCTCTCCTCTATACAGCATATCATTAATCTCCATCACGACTATGGACGAGACTGTGATCACTATAGGTGCTTTTGCATGAAGCACTCATTGCTGTTATGCTCATTGCATTTAACTGTTTGCTGTGATTGGGCCTGGTTTCCCAAATGCACTGTAGTGCTACTGTAGGATCATCTCTGTACCACTGGTTCACAATGGAGAAACGATCCTACTGAGATGCTTTCAGCGGAACCAGCAGTGGTTTTCTGCAACTGCTTCATTGCATAACCAGTGTTAAGCACTGTAGTTACTGTAACTGTAATCCTTGTATTATATAATCAAATTACAAAGATAAATGTGACAGCTATGAGCCCAGGACATTTATTAAAAAAAGGGGAAACAATTGAAATCTGATTACATTTACAATTAAATCTAGAATGACTTCATGAATAATTTATATTAATATTTGGGAGTCTAGTTTATATTAAAATAGTCTCTGCTTCCCTAATTCTTGGAATAGGAAGGCAACTGAGTACCACATGGCTGAGAGCCATGTGACTCCCCCCTCTGTTCCCTTTTCTCCAGCGCAAACAGGCCTATTGCGCCTCTGTTGGACACATTTTGAGAGGCTGAAATAGGTGTGAAAAAATATGTAATGACCTATTTAATCAGAATAATGGCTTGAGTTCATACCCATCTTCTCAGAGTTTATTGCCATTTTTTTTGCTTAAAGTACCTATAACCATCTTAAAGGGGAATGCCACTTAATTGAAGAATTAATTTGTTGTTCTTCTGGGGCGACGTGGGTCAGTTCAGTGGGTGTTTATGTACATAAACCTCTCTGCCCTGAAGCCATTAATGAAAGAACCATAATTCCACTTAGTCATACTGATGCAAAGCTGGGAACAACATCATTGAAAATGAACAGGAAACTGACTCACATCTAAATTTGCTTTATATAATGACAGTGCAATTAGTTCAGACCTAGAAAATGGATCTGTATCCCCAGTAAATCATCCTGGATACAGTTACCTTTTCCATTATTTCTAAGTAACACATTTAAAAGCTGAAATTTTGTGTTATTGCCCCTTTGGCAAAATAGGCCTTCACCAAAAGCACTTTACTCCTGTGCAGAAAGGTCTGGAAGTCATCTAAACCATAATCAGCCTTGTATAACTGAGTTCTTTTCAATCACAGGTAATCTGCCGTTAGCCTAGATTGAATTAACCAAATAATCAGACTATAATGCTGTCCGTAATATCATGTTATATACTAACCTAACTGTGTCATGTGTGCAGGTGCCTCGTATCTTCCTGTGGTTGATGGTGGAGCTGGCCATCATCGGTTCAGACATGCAGGAGGTCATCGGCTGTGCCATCGCTTTCAACCTGCTCTCCTCTGGCAGGTGGTGGGACACACACGCACAACACCGGGGCGATATTGATTTTTATGGCTGTTGGGATGGGATCACAGTTTGATGAGTGCTTTAAAATGGTTTTATTACTTCCTCCGTGTTGATTATTTCCGCTGCGTGTGTGCTTGTGTGTGTGTGTGTGTTCACTTATAGGATACCCTTGTGGGGTGGTGTCCTCATCACCATCGTCGACACATTCGTCTTCCTCTTCTTGGACAAGTATGGTAGGTTGTGGCCGTAGCTGTCGGATCCCCACGTGCCTTTGCTGATTTATGAGCATCGTTTTCGAATTACAGTGAAATGCCTCAAGATGCAACGATAAATAAAGCATCCTCTTTTCCCCGTCTTCAGGTCTGAGGAAGCTGGAAGCCTTTTTTGGCGTGCTTATTACTATTATGGCCATTACCTTTGGATATGAGGTACTAAGTTATACCTTCCAATAACTAGATAGTCAATTCAGCGTCCTTAAGATATGGTGTCCTTGACATTTCTTCCACCCATATGTGTGTTTTTCTATCTGTCAGTCAGTGTGGATGAATTGGTTGTCCGTTTGCATATATGTACAGTATATCTGGACATGCTTGTGCACCTGTGTGTATCGGGCCAATACATCTGTGATTAATGTGAATTTTGTGCATCTCTCCCATTCTGTCTCCCTGTCTGCCAGTATGTGACGGTGCGTCCAGACCAAGGCCAGCTGCTGAAAGGGATGTTTGTGCCATACTGCGAGGGCTGCGGGCCTGTTCAGCTGGAGCAGGCGGTGGGCATCGTGGGAGCCGTCATCATGCCGCACAACATCTACCTCCACTCCGCCCTCGTCAAGGTGGGATAGATATGGAATTCCCATTTCAAGTGGCTTTATATAACATATAATCGCTGCTGGGTGAAAACCTTTTACCTCCAAAATGTCAACAGGAACTAAGAAAAACAGCCTTGAGTTTAGCTTGATGACAATGTATTTTTCACTTTATCCAGTGAGATTCAAAAGGGTTTCATCAGCCAAAGAGGTCGGAGAATTTTATCCACTCATAGAGGATGAGAGCATGAAATCCTTCAGTTGAAGTGAAAACATGACCATCACCCAAACTGGACTTACAAGGTTTTCACATGACAACAGCAATATATATTACATCCTTATGGACAGTTATTATGGCATGCAGAAGAATTGTTCAATGTGCAATCTCACACACACACACACATACCATGGTTCCCACACTCCTGGAAAAGCTGGAAAAGTAATGGAATTTTAAAATAGCATTTTCCAGGCCTGGAGAAGTTATGAAAAATGATATAAAGGAGAAAAGTTTTGGAAAAGTCATAATGATTTTTTTTCTTGAATAGTTTCAAATGTCACAACAAGCTGTAGCTGGCTCTAGACCTGCCTGTCAGAGGAAAATATTGTTAGTTGCTGACTGTTGTTGTTGTTGTTGACAGTTAAATAATACTATCATTATTGATTTTAAAGTGAAAAACAAACTAATACTTAACGTTAGTGTAGTTGATGGTTACTTTTTAATTCTGTCTCATTAAAATTTGGTCATGGAAATTTGACAAGGGGTCATGGAGAAGTCATGGAAAAGTTTTGGAATTGCATCAGTGAAAGGTGTGGGAACCCTGGCATACAACAGAAATACCCAGCTAGCTGCTTTTTGTTCTTTCCATTAGCCCATTTGACTGTTTTCTGCATCACGTGTTCACATGTCTCTCAGTCTAGAGAAGTGGATCGATCGAACGCAAAGGAAGTGAAAGAGGCCAACAAATACTTCTTTATCGAGTCGACGATCGCGCTCTTTCTCTCCTTCCTCATCAATGTGTTTGTGGTGGCTGTTTTCGCTGAGGCTTTCTATGGACGCACAAACATAGAGGTGGTGAGTAGGTTTGCAGCTTCTCTTTTCTAATGAACCTGCGATTTCAAGCGCTCATTTGGAATTTCAAAAACGTGCGTTTTCATTGGCCGCTGTGCTACCAGTGAATGATATACCCTCCTGATCAGTTTGTTTTTTTTATTCCAGTACAATGTCTGCAATGAATCACTCAGTCCTCATTCACATCTTTTCCCCCTGAACAATCAAACTCTACAAGTGGACATTTACAAGGGGGTAAGACACTGACTGCTACTGTATTCTGTTGTTACCACTATTGCTACAACACCATGGGACACTTGAACCGTATTAAAGTTTATCACAGCACTTGACATAATTTTCTGAAAATCACATCTATTGTTTATCAAGCAATATCTAATTAATACAATTAAGTAAAAGTTGTATTATTGTGAAAATTTGACAGAAATGTAACATTTTCAGAAAGAACTATATGCCATCGCCACATATAAATGGTGTGGAGGGAAGCACCAATTCAATAGTTTAAGACAAATGGATTTCTATGCTAATGCATTTGTCTCTTAAAAACAGCCACAAAATATGTGACCAAGGGCAAGACACACATGATATCCATTGTCAGGAAACAGGAAAGCTTGTGAGAGCTTCAGTAGGAAGAGACAGAAAACATTCTTTTTAAAGGGAGTCTTTTTATATTCTGTTGATGCACCATGGGACTGCACTTGTTTTCTGGTGCACTCAACACTGCTGGAGTTGTTTTCCCAACTTGGTTTTGCTGACTGCCCTCTCTGTTGCAGGGAGTGGTGCTGGGCTGCTTCTTTGGCTCTGCAGCACTCTACATCTGGGCTGTGGGGATCCTCGCAGCCGGTCAGAGCTCCACCATGACTGGGACTTACTCCGGCCAGTTCGTCATGGAGGTCAGTGGAAGAACAGCGAGTCAACAGAGCGCAGAAATACACACACACACACACACCACATACAGTAGAAATGTCAACTCCCTGCAGCCTCAGTCCTTTACCTTCACTTTTAGATTAAATGTTTTCCCTGAGATGAGTTAGATTTATTGATTTTTGTGTACCTGACCCTTTATGTGGCCCTGGTTTGGTAGTTTTACACCAGGACGTCCTGTGTGAAATCTGGCTGTATTTATTTAAGCGTGATAGTAATTTCGCCCAGCGTTCGCTCCGGTGGGACCGAACGCAATTTCCTTGCAAATGTCACAGACAGAGATGTTGTCTTCTTGCCCTCAGGGTTTCTTGAACCTGCGCTGGTCGCGTTTCGCTCGGGTGTTGCTGACCCGTTCCCTCGCCATTACCCCCACCCTGCTGGTGGCCATCTTCCAGGACACGCAGCAGCTGACGGGCATGAACGACTTCCTCAACGTCCTGCAGAGTATGCAGGTCAGAGGGGCTGAAAACTCCGTCCAAGCGTTTGCTATCATTTCTCTGCCTTTCCCATTTCTACCTTTCTTTTATGTCACTTTTAAAGTCACTTTCCTCTCATAGCTCTTTGGCTCTTGGAGATCAGAATGTTAATAGTGATTTAAGCTTCATCTGTGAAGTGCTTTTTAATTCATATTTACAACATGCTATACAAAAAATAGGACATGAATATTATACACATAAGATACAAACTGAGATAGATCAAATGTGTTGTTAAAATAACTGTTAAAATGATCTCCTACTACATCATAATATCTTACTTTTTCATTCTCTCACACAGTTGCCATTCGCCCTCATTCCCATCCTTACTTTCACCAGTTTGCCATCCCTTATGCACGAGTTTGCCAACGGATTGTAAGCTTATCTTGATTTTTACACGCAAAACACACCTGATACTGCAGTGATTTTGTCATCTCTCCTTTGCCCATATTTATTCTGATGTCCTTGTTCTTTCGGCAGAGTGTGTAAGATAGGTGGAGGACTGGTGATCTTGATGGTGTGCTGCATCAACATGTACTTCGTTGTGGTCTATGTCACGACGCTCAACAGCGTGTGGCTGTATGTGCTGACAGCGTTCCTCTCCTTAGCATACCTGACATTTGTGGGTTATTTGGTAAGTAACCTTTTCATCTGTTTAATGATGCCTAATCTCTTTTAGGGTTGCAAGAAAAGAATCAAGTTCAAAACATAGTAGTAAAAATTAAGTGCATTAGTGCCGTGGGATAGTACAGAGGGGAAATGATCTAATAGTACAAGCAGGTGACCTTTGTGCCACTGTGAAGTAAATTGGCCCGACTGCAATACGACTGCTATCGAATGGAAAAAAATACAATGTTTAGCCAGAGCTTAGAGCGACTTAATCTTCAACTGCTCAGGCAGTTAACCATCTAAACTCTGACACTCAATGATTTGTTGGAACAAGTCAATCATCAGTTTTGCCTTCTGCAAATCTCTTTGGCCCTTGTGTTCATAAAAAAACAGGAAGGAAGGAAGGATATTTTCTGAAATCAGATACGGTCTTATTATACAGCAGCATAATTCAGTGTTTTAGTGATACGCCTTATATTGAACTTGTGACCTTGAGCTGATACAGCAATCTACTGATTAATTTTTAATCTCTCTCTCTCCCTCTCTCTCTCCTACAGGCATGGTTATGTCTGATAGCTCTGGGAGTGTCCTGTCTGGACCCGTCCTCCCGGAGAAGGAACGACACGACCATCCTGATCGAGCAGCAGCCGGAGTTTGACTCCTGACCTCCTGTGTGACTCTCTCTCTCTCTCCCTCTGTCTCTCTCTCTGTCTCTCTCTCTCTCTCTCCCTCTCTCTCTCTCCCTCTCTCGCTCTCTTACGCTCCCTCATGGTTCAGTGTGTGTGAGTGGGCATTCATTTCAAGGACTGAAGGTGCAGTGATGCGCAGCATGCCTGATTTACTGGTTTTACTGTGGTTTTGCACCAGTGCCTTTTACCTTCTTTAGTGCTAATTTATTGATATTTGATTGTCACAAACTGTTTCGAATTAAATCTTGTGTGTTACTGCAGACATTTTTGTCCGTTGGTAATCAGGAAGGTCCCACACAGATCACATAACACACACCAGGTCGGTTTTGCCAAACTGACATGTTTACAGACGTGAATTAGTTTTTTTTTTATATGATAGTCAGTTCACAAGATGACATGCACTATCTCCGCACAATTTCTCATTGTGCCACAGGGAGGCAGTGCAGGGTAGAAGAGAGATGCAAGGACTGTTCAAACAGCCTCTCACCAGCAGAGCTGTACAGTGTAGTGAACACAACACACATAAGATGACATGGTGTGTTACATCATGTTTTACGTGTTGTTAAGGTTGCGCAGGAATGTGCACGCTAACAGCAGTGTTGTATTAGACAAACCAAGTGAAAATATCTGCTGCGATTGGGCTGACTGTAATATCCCTGACATTTCAGTGTGTACGTTTGGATGTGGCTGGTGTCTGACATGCCTGTGGTGGTGGTATGTCTGCAGAGTTGCAACTATTGTGTAACTGAAGGCAGGCGCTGCTGGTTTCAGTGCCGCTCGAATTCCAGTCTTGAAGCGCTTCAGTCTTTTGCAAGCCGAGGAGAGGCGGACGGACAGGTTTTTCTTTGCATTGTGGCGGGGAACTTTTTTTTTTTTTTTTTTTCTCCCTGTCATGGAGGCAGGGTTATGTAAGAGGGGAGAGTCTTCCCACCTCCCCTCTCTGTTTTTGTTTTTCTCAATGAGCCAATGTCTCCCTGCCTAGGCCTCACAGCCTGTCCAGTAGGCCCCTTTCCTGGAAACATAGCCTAGCAGAGGCCACTCAGGGGCAGGCCCGGGAGGTGGGAGGGGAGGGGAGCGGAGCGGAGGGGGGACTCTTCCAGCAAATCACATGATCGTAGACCCTACAGTCCCAGCCCTACATGAGGCTCAGATGCTGCGGGCAAATTTCGACAGCTAGTTTGTCATCTGCATGATTGGATGTAGCTAATGCATGGCAGAGTGCATGGGGCTGTAAGTAGACGCTGCGTGTTTGCAGGTGTAAAATTTAGAAATAGAACCACAATGCCTGATGGATGATGCATGTGTGTCTGTGTGTATGTATGTGAGTTGGGGAGTTTTGTAGGCATTCAAATGTCAACAGCACCCCAGATTTTTGTCATGCACAATAGTCACAGAAATATCTTAATGAATAAGTTTGTGTTAAATTTTGTCGCACAACGTGTTACCAGAGTTCTGGTAGTTAATTCAGTGGAATTAACGTTCTCCCCTTGAGGAAGTTCATTTGGCCTTTGTACCTTCAGTAAATTCACAGTTAAATTTATGATTATGTCTTTGCTTATGACTGTATTTTAATGAGCACTGATATTTTTTTTATTTATGAGAGGGAAGAGATAGGGTATATAGTATACTGTATGTATTTTTACTATAATGTGGCAGACACAGCAGCTGACATGGTAGGTGACTTATTTTGTCAATAGATATTATTGGTAGATGTATTGATTTCCTGTAATGGAGATGCTTACAAGAAGTGTGTTGATTTCCGTAAGAGAGAAATATGCCCCCTAAACTAATGTTGCGGGGAAAACATGCTATTGTATTGCTGTGGCTTACCATAACTGTCTAATTTAATAAGCTGCAATTACAAAAAAACATTAAATGTGTTATTGAATTGTGAACAAACAATTCCACAAAACAAAGACAATAAACGCATTTGTTATGCCATTACAAGCACTGTATTCCTGGATTATTTTTAAATGTTCCCATTAGTTTGCATTATGTCTTGTTATCATATCTTGTCTGCCTTTTCCTTTCACTCTCCCGGATTTAAAAGTGATGAATTTCAGTTCTCAGGTTTGAAATGTGCTAAACATGTGATTCATTTCTCCTTTCAGCACGTGTTGTTATTACATGCTTATACATTTACAGAAAGGAAAAGCAGTTTAACTCTCGGTTCCTTTGACCGATGAAAGATGGATATAGCTTTAACCAGTAACTGGTGTTTGAAGTCACGTGTTTCGGACAGTTTTTCCAGCATTAGACAGCGGGTACGACTGCTGCACCCTTCTGCTCAGCCTAGGGCCTCAACAACAGTTGACCCTAATGCTCTCTTGCTCTCTCTCTCTCTCTCTCTCTCTCTCTCTCTCTCTCTCTCTGTCTCTCTCTCTCTCTATCTATCTATCTCTCCACTCAGAGGAATGTACATGCAGTATTGCCGGGAGGAGAGAGCAAGGAGCACCAGAAAACGAGCGAAAAGAGGGAATTTCAAGTTGATTTTGTAATCAGTGGCATCAACTTTAAACCACATGACATTTTCCAGCTGTGCGGTCCATACTTATTCTGTATATATTTTTACACGGATCTGTCAGTGTTGCCTTAAAATGTCCTACACCAGGAATGCAAACAGCCGGGCCGTTCTTGTTTATGTCTTGCATTGTGGTCACTGTGGGCACTGGCTGGGCTTGTGGTATAATGGGCCCATATGTGTTTGGAACGGTTAGACTATCTCAACTCTCTATCCCTTTATTGACAACTTCTGCATTGCCTCTTCCAGTATATGAACGAGTGTGGAGTTGGCGTTGCGCTCTAAATCGTTCAGACTTGTGTTTTGTGTGAAGGTGTGCGGAGAAAATGCCTATTACTTCACTTCACACCATTGTCGCTCACTCTGTGCACTCCGGTGAAATCTCTGTGATCTACTCGACCCTTTCTAAACTTCCAGAGGGAAAACAAAGAGTTGCAGAACCTCAGACCGTTTACCATGCTGTAAATATCTGGGTTCCCCTTGGTCAACCACATCACCTAACACGATGTCAAAGGCACTTTCTATTTATTTGAAGAGCATAAAACAAATCTCTTGCATTTCCAGCTGCTCCAAAAAAATATCACTGTATGCAGTATAGTGAAAACTGGGTGTGCAAAGGCCTGAACAAACACATAGGCCTAATCTGCGGCTGAGTAGGCCTCTGACTTTTTTTTTTCCATTCAAAAACAATAGTAACAGTAACCATGTTTATGTGATTCTTCTAATTAATGACTGGATTTAGGCCCAAATAATTACTGGTTTAGTCTTAATTGGGCTGGCTAAATATTATGATTACCGTCTGTCTTCTTCTACATGAGCTCACTATTCCCAGCAGTCTTACAGTAATGTAATGGTATTAGAGTACGTATGTATTACTGCAGACTATGCTGGGTGATTGCCATAATACAGTGGTTCCCAAAGTGGGCTCCGGGGACCAGCAGAGGTCCTCGAGGGGTTTACAGGCAAAATGACTTATAGTTTAATTTTAATATTATTTCACTCCCTAGAAGTTAGCTCAATATGTAAAGACTATGGACCATATATGTTTCACTGTCCTACTGTTATGTATTTCTGCATGAAATCATATTTAACAACAAAGCTCTTCCCAGATGGCGTTTGTTTTCCTAGCCAGGGAGTCTAATGTTTATCCAATTGGGGAGAGGGGGCGGGGTCCTTCCGATGATTAAAAAAGGCTAATAGGCCCTGAACAATAGGAGGTGACACTTAACTGAGTAACGCGTTACAAATTGTCATTACTTTATCTAGTACGGACTGGTGTAACGAATTGGGCTGCGGTTTAAATTTCGGTATTAATAGTAGGCTACACATACTACCAATCAAAAATACAAGTAGTTAGGCTACTTTTGTTATTAGCCTATCCCTTCTAAATATCCGATTCAAGCTAAATATCCCATCCCCCGATTTGTGTTCAGCATCATTAGCTAGTCGTTGTCCTCTCAGTTGAAGCTATCTTAGATGATAAATAACAAGTGTTTACTTTCTCCGAGGGGAAATATCCTCACTAGTTTTATTTTATGACAAGAGCGAAGGGAAGAGGAGAAAATGGATTGGACATCAACGCTTTTTGCCCCCCGGGTCCCCGCGATAATCCACACACAGAAACTAAGATATCGCGATTTTTGAAGGTAAAACAGGTTGCAACCGGTTGCAACCGTGAATGTTGGGAGTGTAACCATCTTGGGTGTAACAGAAATGTATAGTAACGAGTGTAACCATTTGCTACTCCTGGGGAGAAGGAATCAAAGTAAATTACGTTTGAATTTAGTAAGTAATCTATTACTTCTTTGAAGTAACGAGCCCAACATTCATTAATAACAAAACCATAAAACGCCCCAACGTGTGGCAAGATCTGCCCTGGATTTTTTAAAATATATTTTTAGCCTATTTTTAATTGAATCAAAATCAAAAAGCTGTCGCAAAATGCAGGCAGCGCACATAGAAGACATTTGATCGGCATGTAGAAAAGAAAATCAAGAGAGAGAAATAAATAAATAAATGAATGAATAAATAAATAGACACAAAATAAAACTTAAAAAACAAACGCACGCGGGAGGTTGAAATCCTTCATATGTGTTCATTTTGTTACACAATTTAAGGACACTTTAACCTCTTAACCTTTATTTAAAATATATAGCTATATATTAAAAACAATGTGATCTCATTTGTGAAAGCAGCAGCAGCGCTGGAATGTGTTCAGTGCGGAGCGTGCAGGACAGAGAGGAATGCCTTCGCCACGCCCACTTTCCCAGGCGTCCAATCCGGGGCCAGAGACCGTTTCAAGGCGCCCGCGGAGTCCCAACCGGAGAAAAACAAAGCCTCAGATAACAACAAAACTAACATTTTACACCTAAATATGTCCGGGAATCCCTTTTGATGTAGCGAAAGCTACTCGACTGACTTATTCGTGGTATTTTTCGTCGCTCTCCGTGGCCTTTTCGGCGAGGTTGTTTATCTGTAGTAAGGGGGGACTTGAAACCGCCCTCCCTTGCCCCATTTCCTCGGTTGTTTTCCTTCTCTCGCCTGGATTCTCCATGTTGTTGGTGCAAAAGTGAGGACTTCGCAGCGACGGGAGAGGGGGGCTGCTCAGCGATATTACCAGTAATAGTAATGGTAAACCCGAGACGACAGAGCTGACAGAATCGCAAATAGCCTTCAAAAAAACATATCCAAGTGCCTTGCCCCCTCCCCAGGCGGACCAAGAGAAGAAGCGAGGGGAATAAAGAAACACTGGAACAAGATAAATCCTACTCTCATCCAGGATTGTAAGGCGCGCCTACGGATGACAAGTTACCTCGGCAAATAATTTAGTTAACTTGTTAATAAAACCTAATGAAGGCTGCCCAACAGTGCTCGGGGAAAGGATTTGAGGATTTTGAGGGCTCTGTGATTGTCAGATGGAAAGTTCTATTATCACCCAAGTGCAGAAAGAAGACGTTCAAGTGTCACCGAAAACAGGTAAAACGAGCTTATATTGTATATGCTTTCGAAAATTCATTAATACCCGCCTCGTTCAACGCGGAATTATTTGATTGTTTTTCCCAATCAAGAAATCAATGTATTCAAAAGCCTAGTGCGCCCATTTGACAGTTGAGCGCTGCGGACGTTGGGTTGAGCGCGGTCTTGAAGCGCATTGCCTTTTTTTTTTTGACACTTACCGAGCAGATCTGTAATATTTAGGTCTAATCACTGTAAAATACAGTCCGATACAGATTGATAAAATCGTTAATGTGTTCCTTTGCTATTGATCTTCTGCTGAGAGGCTGTGGAGTTTTTTCCCCCAGTAGTGATCACCTGCATAGATCTATGCAACTGTTGGAATAAAAAATATCGATTCCCTCTTTGAAAGTCTGAATAACATATAACACACGCCTAATTCTATTTTCAGCCAGTTTATTCCGTTGCTCAGTGTAGTTTGCCATCGATCAATTATTATTCTTATCGAATTGTATATAGGCTCAAGTATAAGTTCACTGTCTCCCATTACGCACTCGTTTTGCCATCCAGAGCTTGGCCATTGTTGATCCTGTTTTTGTTTTTTTGAATTGGGTCCTCTTATTATGCAAATCTCTGTCTCTCCTTAAAATGTGTTGATGTGATTATCACTGAGTTCTCAGTGATTTGCTGATCACGACCAGTTCTCCAAATTAAGATTTCTGTATATTTATGTCTATAAGGTCTCAGCTTATGTCTCAGTTTGGCACCATCCCATATAGGCTACTACTAGGTACAGTATGAGCACGTCTGTCACCACAGGCAGCCCTATAGTACAGTGTAAACTATGCTGTTTTGTTCACAGGCTTGGAGGGGGTTGGTTGGGGGGGGGGTGCAGCAACACAGATCAGTGCGCGTCAGTGGCAGGGGAAGGCTACTGCACTGTTCCCATGTTTGTTTGTATTTCATATTGGGAAAACAGGACAGGCTCTGTATAAAATGAGCCAAGTGAAACATAATAGCGGGCAGATGTATAACCGGAGAGGGGCCTGGAGTGGCTGGGGGATTAAAAGGGAGGGAGAT
Source organism: Centroberyx affinis (assembly GCF_046629955.1). Lineage (NCBI taxonomy): Eukaryota > Metazoa > Chordata > Actinopteri > Beryciformes > Berycidae > Centroberyx > Centroberyx affinis. Next base: position 184,187 of record NW_027278738.1, on the reverse strand, counting down.
GAAGGACCATGTTAGAAATACCAGGTGCCGCGGTATTGACAGTGGAATGCACAAACACACCCCTCTGCACACGCCCATTGTAGCGCCGTTTCAAAGATTTCGTTGTTTGCACGCTTTCCTTTGGCTTGAAAGGGCTGTGCTCATTGATTATGGCTCACTCCGTGGTTGTTAATGTCGTGCATATTGTATGATTGCAGGTACTGTTGTGGTGCGTTTTGCCTCAAGGCGTGTTTTGCACTTGGAAGAGAATTTATAATGTCTTTTTTTTGTATTGCTTGTTTTTTTCTTTTCTTTCTTTTTTTTGTTGATTGAGTGGGTTTAAGTAACATGATGCATCTTGGATTTGCCGGTCTTTCACTGATAAATCGGTTTAGGATTCCTATGCTATTATTATTTTTCTATATTTTTCAATGAAGCCAAGATATAAGCTATGGAGCCTATGTGTTATCTCATACATTTTCCTGTGGGAAATCAATAGACTACAATACACTGACTAGCAGTCGGAAGTCACATCCATGGGATACAAATCATTGCATTGAATGGTTGAAGGCAAGATTTTGAATCTGCTTTTAATGCACACTATCCTATTATCCTGAGGAAGGGTGGTCTCAAGAAAGGCTATTATGTGCATCTGTTGAATGACCACATCAAGGTCCAGTGTCCTTTGTCTCCTAAACATGGAGTTGTGTAACATGATCATTGTCGTGGCTGCATTATGTCTTCGGAGCACTGAGGCTAGGGTCAGAGTGGACAGTGTACAGAGAAAATAAATGAGGAAAGCTCCAAGCAAATATGGACGACTTGTTTATCAACAGTTCCTCTTTCTAGTAGGGCTGTAGTCGGTTTACGATCTCTAATAACAGCATATCAATCAGATTGAATTCTGCCTCTATTTGCAAGTCCTCACACGAAACGCCTGCTAGAGGTGACTTGCATCGCTCAAGAATGTTTTTCCCTTTTCTTGCGCTATGGCAGAAGTCTTGTATAGGGCTGGGACACCCATCTTTACAGTGACTGATCAAAGACCTGCACAGAGCACTGAGGTGTGACTGCCTGCCTGTCTCACTGACTGACTGCACTGACTGACTGCCTGCCTGCCTGGCGGCTCTGGCTAGCTTCAGCCTGCCAGGCAGCCCCGAAAGGTCTCAGAGTTTAAAATGGTTGGAATGTTTTCTGTCTGTGTTTTCTGTTGAAGGTACTGCTGAAAAGTGTGGGTTTTCCCGCCCTCTGTGATTATATAACATGTACCAGCCGTTTCCAGCAGCAGCAGCAGCAACAGCAGCAGCAGAGGCAGGCTCATTAAAAACAGATTTCATGTGCAGGCTGTGCCATCCCTGTAGACGGATGGATAATGCCTTTAGGAGAGGGGAAGCTCATTCTACATATGTGCTGCAAGCCACTGATACCTAACCAGGCTTCATTTTCTCTGAAGAATCAATATTTGTGATTGATTTTTGTAATATTCCTCAGCCCTTTCATCTGTTTACTGTTTGTATTGCATCAAGATCCGTTTTGTGTGTGGAAAGGAAGGAGTAAAATTAGGTGTAGGTGAACTGGGTTGTTGATAGGTAATTAGAGGCCCCACTTACTGCATTCCCATGTTGAATACATGCAGCTTTAGTTTTCTCATGAAAGTCTCTCTTTCTCCGCACTTAACAGGCCAGGTGAGCCGGTCCTCCCTGAAACAGCCTAGGAGCTGTAACATCTTCAAAGCGCTCTTCTGTTGCCTCCAAGCTCAGGATGGCCCCAAACCACCACCACCACCTTCCCAGCATGCCTTGCTGGAGTCACAGGAAAATGGGGCGGTTGTCAAGGTAACACTATTCTTATTCCAGCAATAATTTGCACCTTTGAAAACAATTTGAAAAGCTCACATCAGTCCTTCCTTTATTTTTTTATTTCCTTATTTCTTTCTTTCCTTATTTATTTTTAACATTTTACTTCCTCATACCCACATACTATTTGTCATAAAACAAACAAACAGTGTTTGGATAGTTTGCCCATCTGGAGGAATAAACTGAACATGTCGTTGTGAAAATGTGTTTATTATTGTCTTGAAGCAATATTTTTATAACTACATAATAAAACCAGTAGTGCACCTGTTGTGAACATCTTGAACACTAACCACAACTGTCTGCGGATATGGAGTCGCTTTGATGTTCACATTTGATCCTCCAAGGAAGATAAGAACAACAGAGTGACTATCAATCCTTTAAGCAGACAGTGAGCGCCTCCAGAGAATGGGGCATTGTGCGGCGAGTAATTGCTGAGGTGGAGAGAACATAAAGCTTTGAGAGGTGTTACCCGTGGCTGGCCAGGCTGGTGAGCCTGTCAGCTTGGTTAGGTCTCTAGCGCCATGTAAGGGGCATTTTAATGAGATGCCATGTTTGTTCACATTGAGGAGTGTCCTCCAGCAACAGGAGCAAACAGGAAGCAGCATCTGTAAGGCCTGGTTATTGTCTGGCTGGCTCCCACTGAAATGAAACTGAATTAAATGTTGGCGCCTATGGGGTGATGTTGTATTGTTTTCACTGTTCTGTTAGTGAAAGAAGATTGTTGTTACTTATGTATATTATTATCTCAATCTTATGCCTTCCTTAATGGATAAGCTATTTATGATACATAATATATTAATTATACTTAATTTCTGTTGATAATGCTCACAAAGAGCTCAGAATGAGCTCATCAAAATTGGATATCTGAAAATAAATAAATGATATTATATTGAGTTAATACGCTCTCTGTGTAGGTGACTAACTGTAGAATTTAGTGCAGATTCTTTTGAGAAGTCCACAACTAAAATGCTAAACATAAATATGCTAAGCCTGAGTATTTGTATTATATAAGCCTATACAGAAAGGCATTAAGTTTATTCCTTCAATTTATTCCTTTATTCCTTCATTTGTTCATCATACAGTGCCCAATGCCAAGCCTCTCTAAATCACTCAGTCTTGTCTAAATACCCAGAGGTAAAATGAAGGGGCCAAGGTATTATTTTCACGTATATAACTGGACTATAGGGACTAACCATGTTCCTTTGCCACAGATATGACAAATGATATATTTGACAATGCCGTTGTGAAAGACAGTCTTTCTGCGTCTCCTCAGCAGTCTGAGCCCAGCCTACTGCCTGAGATGACGGCCGAGGACCAAGGGAAGATTTGTGTGGTCATAGACCTGGATGAGACCCTGGTGCACAGCTCATTCAAGGTAGAAAATCATAAATGTGCTTGATCACCAAACAAGTTTTTCTGTTATTTTTGTCTTCAAGTTTTCTTGTTGTTCCCCCACTCAACTTGAATGAACCGATACTGATACTGTGAGAGCTTCTTCTGATTCACTAAAAAATACCAAACATGCTTGGGTAACATCAACTAAATTCTATTCTGTTTACTTAAGGTATATGTAATGGCAGCCCATGGCAGTGGTGCATTAGTCTGTTTCTGCTCTGATTGTTTGTCAATCTGTGTTAGAGTTTCTTCGAGTTCACTAAAAACGTCAAATATGTTTGGGGAACATCAAGTGAATTATATTCTGTTTATGTAGGCTATGCACTGTGATTTATGGCAGCCGTGTGGAGCCTGGCTCTAAGTGTTCAGATGTTATGTAATGCCATGTGAATGTACACAGCGCGGCTCATGTGAATGAGCATGCCAACCATCTCCCTCTGTGTTCTCTCTCCAGCCTATTAGTAATGCAGACTTCATCGTGCCTGTGGAGATAGAGGGGACCACACACCAGGTAGAGTACTGTGTGTGTGTGTGTGTTTGCCGTAGAGGGGAGGGGGTTGTGTTTGTGTATGTATGTTGATGTGTTTGCAGCGGTTGCCGAGCTGAAAAGGGATGGGTCTTGTAACTGATCGGCCAGGTTTGCTATTATGGGTGTTAGGAGCCCTCTACTGGCCGGATGTTGACTCCAACAGGGAAGGCAAATGGAAGTCGATGCATCAGCAAGAAAATGAGTCATTTCAGCCTGGTTCATCTAAAACTTCATTAATAAGTTATGCAAGACACATAACCGCTGTTATATGCATAACAGAGAAGATGTAGAAAAATGCCCAACTAGCACGGTGTACTGGACTATTTGGTTCAACTGGGGCATAGAGCTGCTCGCTGTGTGGGACATGTGGTAATGCACTTAACTGATACATGTGATTCCTGGGACCCCCTGCGCTGGTAAGGACTCCTCTTTGTGGGCCTCTGCCTGGTTCAAGTAATCCAGGATAGGCTGGTTAACACCGGCACGGCCTATTCTTGATTACTTGTTTCAGGAACTGGCCGTTAGCAACTGACGGGTGGACACGCACTGTAAGAAGTTCATCGTACGAATGTGTAGCAAAGACATTTACATAACTAATTAATTATAGTGTTACAGGTTGAACAATTTATTTTACGGTTTATTTGTTCGCTCACACCTGCTCTTTTACAGGTGTATGTACTGAAGAGGCCGTATGTGGACGAGTTCCTGCAGAGAATGGGAGAGTTGTTTGAATGTGTTCTGTTCACAGCCAGTCTCGCCAAGGTACTTCACATCAGATAGACACTCCAATAACATTTCTTATTATTTTTATCACCAAATGTCTTTGATTTGATGTTTGATGTTATGTCTGATCTATGAGATGTTCTTCTTTTTTTCTCTTTACTATTAGATGTCCCCTTACTGTGATAGCAGCCGCTTATCATGCTGTTAGTCACTTCAGTAGCCCCCCCCTCTTCATTTTTAATTAAAGCCTTAGTTTGTTTCTATGCTCATCAGATGAGTAGATTTTTGATGTGTCGAGCAATTTCCGTCTTGCCCAAGCAGACACTGTATGTAGAAACCGCTTGCTTAGCCCGACCTTACACATCACACCTCTTTCCCTTCCTTCTTCCTGCTTTTCCCCCATTTCGTCCCTGGCCTCTGTCAGTATGCAGACCCAGTGACGGACCTGCTGGACCAGTGTGGTGTGTTCAGGACCCGGCTATTCCGGGAATCTTGTGTCTTCCACCAGGGCTGCTATGTCAAAGACTTGAGCAGGCTGGGCAGAGACCTCCACAAAACCCTCATCCTGGATAACTCTCCTGCCTCCTATATCTTTCACCCTGAAAATGCTGTGAGTTTCATTCTACTACTTAATCAGGATGGAAAATGTCTATGGCGATTTGAATGGTTTGATTACAAAGTGAGATGCCCACCATTTTTAGCCCCAACATGGATATATCATGTTTTGGAAAAATAATCTTTATTTCTTCCAGATTTCTATGCAAGTGTACTGTAAATGCACACAAGAAACATTCAAGGCATATTGAGGACTGATTTGAATCCTACACCTCTGTTAAATTCAGATTGCAGTCTTTTTTTTGGGCATTTTCATGCTTTATTTGACAGGGAGATAGTTAGAGACAGGAAGGTATGGGAGAGGGAGAGAGAGAGGGGAGTACACGCTCTACTCAGTGAGCCACCAGGGCGCCCCTCAGACTGCAGTCTTCACACCTGTGTTTGAACGTGGCTCAGAGCCCCATGTGGACACAATCCAGATGCAGCTTGTATTTGGATTTAGTTAAATCGTAGTTGCAAAGGGGAGGGGCAACAATTTATCTGTAAGTGACTGTTTGTTCTCCTCAGGTTCCTGTGGTGTCGTGGTTTGATGACGTGGACGATGCTGAGCTGCTCAACCTCCTGCCTGTGTTTGAGGACCTTAGTCAAGCTGATAATGTTTACACCCGGCTGGACCAGCTGCGAGGACCTTAGCTCTCTAATTCAGGAGGGACCTGCTCAGCTCCTTTTAGAGCTCCGCCTTGAAACCTCCTAAACTACAATAGTCCCACATGTAGAGAATAGATACTCGGGTCGATTTTCCAGACTTAGAGTTGTTTTCCCAGCCTCTACACAACATTTCTATTTAGAAAATTGTATTGGTATAGGCTTATGGAAATTCCATGTCTGGAAACTTACACACAGTGTCTTTGGTTTAACCTAAAACATAGACTGCAACCTGAGGCCTTTCCTCTGAACCTCAGTGCTGACAATATAGACAACCACTGTTTGAAAGCACTATCAGAAAGAGTGGGAAGCAACAACCAAAGCAGTCCAGTAACAATCACTCCAGCGAACATGCATATTAAAGTGGTTCTTTTGCCAAAGCAGAAGCCTGCCTGCCCTGACTTGACTTTGGGACATTGTTATTATTGTGCCTTTAAGGAACAACAACAAAAAAAAACATCAGCTCATTTTTTAAAAATTTCCAACAGGTTTTATACATTTTTTGTTTCTTTTTCTAGTTTGTTTTTTTAAGGAAATCTATTTTTAAACAGTAAACTGGTTCTTCTATGCAACCCAATTCTGTAATTACATGGACAATACCTCTTATATAGCCAGTCGGTAATTGCATTCAACAGATGTAAACATTAGCCTTATTTAACTGTAAATGAGCAGCGAAACAAAGTGTATTTTACTTCTTTGTACTGTAAAGATAATCTTTTCTATAAAACATGCAGCATACAGTACTAGTATGTGGTCGGGTTGATATTTGATTATATTGGCCAGGAGTGAAGTCAGTGGGGCTAAATCTTTCCTTTTGGAATTCCTCTGGTCAGTGGAAAGCAGACACACTGGAATACGTTGGTGGCACATAGGATGGCCATACATGCCACGCTGTTCAGTCAAGGTTAAGTCTAATAACTCATTTGTCCTAATGTTTGTAATGTTCATTACTAAATGACAAAACTTGCACTTGTTTTATATTGACAGTGCTAAAAGTGACAACTGTGCCTTTGAAATTCGGACGGAGAATAGTGTTCTGCCTGAGCGGAGATTTGCAGGCCTACACACTCTGATGTGTCATGCTGAGCGTGAGAAAAAACTGTCAAGATCAAGTGTAATGCCATGTGGCTGTGGTACTTGCAGTGCAACACTTGAAAATATCATCAGATTTGATGAATATTTTTTACTGTTTGAGTGTTTTTCCTGTATTTATTGGCCAATAACTATTGTCCAGTACCTCTTACTGCTGAACATTTTGGATTGTAATCTATTTGCCTACTTTGTTGCTGGTCTGGTGTTTAATAACTAACCATCTAGTTTTGTTCGTGCCTTCCAGTAATTTATGTTAAATGATACCAGCTGTTAAGAAAGACATTGCTGTCAAAGTTCACAGACAATTTAAAAAGTTAAGGGGTTAGATAAAATCAATTAACAAATAGACCTAAATCCAAGATGCATTCAGTCGTGCAAGAAAACCACAATGTCATCTGTATTTTCATCAGAATTTTATAAAAGCTGAGATTTGGTGGGCTTGGTTCTTGGGTAATATCAAGGTTGTTCTATGATGTTTAATGTTTGATGCAATTATTGCCTGCATGTTGACCACTAAAATATGAAAATGTACCAGTTATGATGAATGACCAAAAGTATTTGTTTAGACAGTGATGATTCAATTGTCTGCTTAGCGTCTATCAGAATAATTAAAAAAAAACGAATTTGTCTATCCGATCAGACCAAAATCCTAAGTGACAAGGTGCTAAAATAAAAATTGATTATATTTTACTGTCTGTCTGTGTTTTTTCCCCTAAAGTAACACTGAAAAACAGTCGTCCCATCACAGAACCTGAATGTATAGCATTTTGTGCTGCACCTCCATAATGTTGTGTTGGCCTTGCTTAATGTATAGCAGTGCAATAAACAGCCGACAGTTAAATTTGTAGCTAAACGCTGTCTTTTATCATGATAGTAAATCAGCTTCTCTGTTTCATACTCAAGACTGATAGAGACCATAAACATTTGTGGTCGAGTAAACGTTTGTTCTCCTCACTTTCCACTCAGTTTTACAGTAGGCCACTTTTTGCTACAGTCAAATAAATCAAAACTCTTAAATGAGCTCTACGAAATAGCACTGAAAAATTCATCAGTCTTGGAGTTGGTTGGCAAAAAATTGGCTTTTAAATTAAATGGTAGGGTTTGCTTTCCATTTAATTATACTGTAAGTAAATAGGCTGTGGGTTTAAAATAATAATAATAATAAAAAACCCTCACATATAGTCTACAAATATAGCCTGCTTTTACATATAGATGACATTCATTCTAAAATTTGACCATTAGACATTTCCTCCTATGCAGTTTTAAACATATTCATATTTTCATGTATATCCAACATTTATTTGGCCACTCAAAATATATTTTGAATGAATCTCATATGCAGGCACATTTTGGTGTATTTTTGCACATGCTGAAACGTTATCTGTGAAATGTAGTTTTTCCATATGGGCCCACAGTGAAAATGAGGTGAAAATGACTTGCTGAGCTGTTAAACAAACTGCCTCGACACAAGGTATGCAAGTCACCTCGCTCCACTTGCACCCTGCCAGAACATTGTGACTGACATTTTAACACGCTCATTTGCACTCCTACGGATCAATTTGCATCGCCCCCGCATTTATTTCCATTTTATCGGAGCAATCACGAACCGAGCCGAGTCTCCGTTTCATGGCGTCTGTGAGGAAACTCAAACTTTGAGGCCACTAACTATCAAGCGAATCCTTTCAGTTTCTCATGGTGTAGTCTCCAAAACACGATGCCGGGCCGGCCGGGCAAGCCTTCATAAAACAATGCGCATAATACTATAACATCGACATTTCTATGGCAGCCATTTTAGGTGTACCGGGGAGATTACCGTGACACACCAGGAAGTGCCGTTTATTTCTATTTAGATTATATGCTTTCTCAGAGTCCCTGCTTGCATTAAACAGTAATGGAACTGGATAAAACAACTAAAACTATAAAATATCCAATTTATGATTCCACTATCAGTCGATACTACTGGATGACTCGTTAGCTTTTAGGTTCTACTGGATTAGGACTACAATTTTATGGGCGTTGCCTTGGTGACATCACCATGTTACTGGGCGCTGACTGACATGTACTGTTTTAAAAACAAAAAAATAAGAGTAAAGCAGGAAGGAGAAAGGGAGTCTGAACGAAATCTGGGAGGAGAGGAGAGGCGAGTGCTGAGTATGTTATGTCCGCATTTTGTGTATTATGGCCTCAGTGTGCTGTATTTCTATTAGCTATAAACCAGTATCGTCTGTCGACGAATGGACGAAACGTCGAATTGTGTTGACAGATTAGCAAATGTTAGCTAGCCATCTTGGTCGTTAGTTAGTCCTAGCTAGCAACATTAGCTAGCGTTAGCTATCAGTCGATATCATGCGTCAGACACAGTTTGTCGCTAATCTCTTTCAGATATATAAACGTTCATCGATTATCCATACCTATTTGTAGAAAGATGTTTATTATGAATTCAATGCATTAGTCTTGACTTCGATCGTAATTGTAGCTACTTGATAAAGTAGGTTATGAGCAAGCCTGTTAGCGTGCTAACCATGATGGTGTGCCAGTGAAGGCACTCACCGCTTGACGATATTTTAGCCTGTTGTGTAACGTTACAAAACCTAATCTAAAACTACGCACTTCTATTCCTGTCTGATCTGATCTCTGACCTTCATGTGTTATCCATTAGCAGAGATTCATTACTCAAAGAAATGGTTGCTCCTGTTGGCAAGCTAACTAATGAGTACTGTTAACAAGTGTGAAAAAGTGTTTGTAGACTGTGGTCGCAGCATAGTTTCGATCCTGAACATTACAGTGCCGCTGACAATAATACCATCACTTTCACATAATGTTTTTTTCAGGAGGTAACGTCCAAATAAAGATCTGTACAGATCTCAATCCCCGGTTCCAAAATGAACGTGTTTGACCGCAACATCAACTTTGATGCTCTCTTCAAGTTCTCCCAAATGTACGTACGCAAGCAGTAGTGATGTGCAGTATGTTAGTCACACACTTTATCAACTAAACATCAGTTTCCATGGCCTCAAAGGTGTTTATAGTATTCTTGTTTTTTCCAGCCCTCATTCCACCCAGGTGCACTTGAAGAATGTCTACTCCAGCCTGGCAGTGTGTATGTTCGTGGCTGCAGCTGGCTCCTATGTCCATGTTGTCACTCGCCTCTTTCAGGTAACATTAACAACAATTATTATTAAATTATCATAACAGAAAATTCAGTCTCCAGGTTGAAAAACTGCTAACATGGAAACTATAATGGAGATTAATTATTAAATGTGATCAGACTCTGTAATGCTGACTTCTTTTGCAAGGAAAATCTAACCTCTTTAGTGCATTAAGTTCACTTAATGTACTAAATTACCTGTATCAATATCGTTTTGAGACTTATTGTCATTTGCAGGTATGTATCTGATGATGAAAATTCCTTGTCAGAGTCTGAATGTGGGTATGTGTTAAGAGCAAAAATGGATCACCATATGTTGGAAATATTTTGCTTACAACTCAAGTGACGTCAAACAAGTACAAAACTGTACAAACTTTTCCTTTTGGTTTTTTCCGCTCCTCAAAGTAATATGACCAACTGATCAGCTCAAAAGAAATCAGTAAATCTGCTCTGATTTGGCCCTCTTACTGCTCTACAGTGGGAATATTTCCCCCCGGCACTGCAGGCACAGTGAAATCATTGCCAACACCCCGGGATAAAGTACAGATCCATTATGTAAATATGTGAATAAGGATCACAGTAATATGTTGATTCAGAGAGCTTCTACCTCCTAGTGTGAGAACTACTGCACCATTGTAGTAGGACTGAAGGAACAAGGTTGAAACTGGTCATTACCTTGATTTCTGGTGCAGGAAAGTGGAATAAAATATTTTTTGCTCCCAACATTTGGACACATAATCATGATTGCAATATTTAGTACAGTAATTGGGTTGAGGATGTCAGCCATAATTGTGCTGCCCTAACTCCACTCTGCACTTGTTCTCAGGGAGGCGTGCTGTCTCTGCTGGGCTCCCTGGGGATGATGTTCTGGCTGGCCATGACGCCACACAACTCCGAGACAGAGAAGAAGAGACTGGCTATCCTCGCAGGATTTGCCTTCTTCACAGGTAAACTGATGCAGTTAAGGCCATTGTAACAGATTAAACCACATTTGACCTCCTTTTTGCACACAGGATTCTGGATAAGTCCTCGTATTATGTGAGGGTCTGACTCAGAATTAGCTTTTTATATGCATCTTCCTCTTCCCGATCCCAATATCTCTGTGTACATAATACACATAATATAGATATAGTAGACATAGTATGTAATATTTGAATGTTACCATGGAGAGCAAGCTGGCATTGAATACAAACCAACAGCAAATGAGATAAGATATGTACCTGCATCATTATCCTGGATATCATTGGTTTATCCCAAGTACGATACTCAAAGGTTTCCAATCTGTAAAAGAACTTATGTGGGTTATTACTATAAGAAATTTACATGCACCAGGTCATAATGGGAGTGCTTGGGTATCGCGACTACTGAGACAATGTTGGTGAGCATAAGCATGTGAACGTTGCCAGGGTTTGTTAAATATAAATCCCATAAGAGTCTAAAGAGTGTTCCCCTCCCTCCCTCCCTCCCTCCCTCTCCAGGTGTTGGCCTTGGCCCTGCGATGGACTTTGTCATTGCCATCAATCCGAGGTATGTGAACGATTACCTAGTCCCAACAACATCTGCGCATGAGCAGTTACTATTTGACTGAATGAAAATCAAACAAAATAAAAACAAAGCTCATGAGGAAAAGGGAGTGAAATCTTCTTTAATTCCACATGTCAGTTACATATGTTTGCTGATCACCAACAGCCTTGGACTTTAGGCCCAGCTGTGGAAGTGTCCTTTTGCAACGTCTCTTTTTAGCCTTATGAAATTTGTTAATCATTTTCCTCAGAACCTAGTAAGTTTAGCTGTCATTCTAGCTTTGCGATGTGTAATTGGCACAGAATTCAGCAGAAAAAGGGGTAAAGTGTAACATTAAAGTGGTGAATTAGGACTGAACTCCACACTATGAAACTATGAAACCCTCAAATGGTAGCCATCTGACAAGTCAGTACACATGTAATTAGTCCTCAGTGTGTGATTATTCACAACCCTGAATTGACTTTTGGTGCGTTATCTCTTTGTTTTTTCCACAGCATCATTGTGACGGCTTTCCTGGGAACTTCCATGATTTTCATTTGCTTCACTCTCAGCGCCCTCTATGCCAAGCGCAGGAGCTACCTCTTCCTGGGAGGTACAGGCATTTTATTAATGTCATGATCCATAACAGACATTCAGTAACACAGTTTTCTATTCTATTCTATTCCAAAGCCTTCTATAAAATACAGCACAAACACAAAACACTTCAATTGAATCCCATTTATGTCACTCATACTGATGTTACTGTATAAGCAATTTGACACCAAGGTCTCACTCCAATATGTTGAATTTCACCTTTTTCCCCCCCAGAAAAGTATAGTATAACCTATGACTACCCCCCCCCCCCCTTTTTTTTTTGTTAATTTATTTTTCTCCTCAGGCACTCTGATGTCTGGTCTCTCCATCCTGTTCCTGATGTCTGTGATGAACATGTTCTTTGGATCTGTGATGCTGTTCAAGGTAGCTGAACCGAGCTCCACCACTGCTCACTGGAATTTTTATCAGCTGTGGGAGTCAGTTCTGACATGTTGAACCGCGCCTTGTAAATCAGCTTTTTCTGTGTTTCTCCTGTTCTCTGTTCCATTCTAACAGGCACACATGTACCTGGGGCTGGTCATCATGTGCGGGTTCGTCCTGTTTGACACTCAGCTCATCATCGAGAAGGCAGAGAACGGAGACAAGGACTATATCTGGTGAGGAGTTGTATTGTGTGAGGCAGAACCTGCTCCACGTGAGCCCTTATCTGCACGCTCACGCCTGCTGATAACCAAACAGCATGCAAATTGGGGGAAATGAAGATATCAAGGCTCATTCAAAGTGAGATCTACCGTCTGGGGTGGAACACCTATTATTAAAAATATGACCGACAACAAATTTTGGTACTTTTTAATGGATGTTACAGAATTATGTCTTTGGTTGACAATTCGATAACTTTTACAGCCTAGATGCTCTGTATTTTATAGATGGTGAATGATTTTTTTTTCAAAAGGCACAAGAGTTCATTTCATAAGGATTTTGATATATTCTTGTTTTTTAAAGGCACTGCGTGGACCTGTTCCTTGATTTTGTCACCATCTTCAGGAAACTGATGGTCATCCTTGCCATGAACGAGAAGGTACTGTGTTTTTTTCATAATCCTCATCTTTTGAAAGTTAATGCCTTTCATACTGATTATTTTAATGACTGTTAAGATGTCAGTTTTTGATTTTGGGGGGGGGGGGTTATAGTCTAACTTAACCTTTGTGGAATAGAAGATGGTCTTGCATTATGAAAGTAATTATTTGTCCCTTTTTCAGGACAAGAAGAAGGAAAAGAAGTAGAGGAGGAGCATTCGATTAATTTGAAATTAAAAACAATCTGTGAGACAAGGCACAATTCGCAACGCTGTCGGTGCTTTCACTTTCTGTCTTCATTTCTTGAATTAACTCCTATGTGGTCTTATATTATTGAAGTTTCTTTGATTTTTAACTTACAATAAGGGTTGAATGTAAGTTTATGGTAAACTAATGCTAGTCCTATCTTGGCTGTGAATGGAAAATAGATTAATGCTGCAGTGATCATGCTTGGCCTATAGAGGGGAGCGTTGCCCTATAAAGGCTCCTAGAAGCTGAGCAGCAGTTACTAAGGTTTTCATATTATTGTTATTTAGTGCCATAAAATAATTACATAATAGGCTCCTTTAGCAGGTCATGTGAGCTTCTGAGACTGATCATTGTTTTATTTTAAGTTATGTAATTTGATTCATTGATTTGCCTATTTATACAGTTTTCCTCAAATCTCTTCAGTGGAGTGTCACAAGATATGGTGTCCCATGATATCGGCAACACATCCCCTCTCAGAGATTTCCCTTGTAATTATTTATTCCCACAAAATTATGTTGTTGACCAACGTTTTGAGAGCAAGAATGGTGAAGTCTACTTAACGCTGACACAAACCATGAATGGTAATCAGATCCATGTGTTGATCTTCACTAACTCATTCAGACGGACTTAAAGCCACTCAGTGGTCAGGATGTTGGACTTTGGCTGGTGTAGGAGGGAGTCATTGCCATCTGTCCATTTTTTCAACCTGGATAACCAAGACATGCAAGCTATTCAGATTGCTCCCATTGTAAATTTGTCTTCAAAAAAAGTCTAAAATAGCTGTACTCTAGAAATTAGTTTGCCAAATGATGTGATGTTAACCTTACAATTTTTTGAAAGTGTATACTGTGAAGAACTTATTTTGTTGATGTACTATTGAAAATCTAATAATTTGATACATTTGCTCAAATAAATTTGTTGAACGTGATCAACCAAACTGATCTTGTCTGCTCTGCTGCAAATACAGAAATTACACTTAGATATTAAATGTGTGTGTAAATGAAAAGTTAGCAGCCAGATACTGTGCTTTTATAACTGACACAAGAACTAAATCAAAACATTTTAATTAGAAAGTTGAAAAAACGGCAGTAGGTACATATACCTCTATTAGCTAGGGAACAGACCGCAACAGAGATGTTGACATACAAGATATGAACATAACCTACTAAGCAAGGAGACTGCAATTTTCACAGAAAGATTACAAAAAAAGATGACCGCAAATGATGTACATTTCACTTAAAATAAATAAATAATAGAAATACTTATTCATTGAATAGTGTAGCCATTTCTCTTTTCTATGATATTATTGCTGGTATATATTACCTTTAAACGTATTATGATTTAAAACACAGACATATTCTGGCAACCTTTCCTGGTCGCAAAAGAGAAATAATCTCAACATGATCAATAAAATTGTTTATACATTAAAATTGTGATGCATGAGTTTCGCAATTAAGAATCACAGACATGAACATTCTTTTTTTAAGGAGCTCAATAAGGAAATACTATTTTTCAGTACATTATGTTGTGAACTGATGGCAAGAACAGAATGGATGTATTGGTACAGTATGTCGGCTATTTGACTGGTCAGCGCTTCATCGCTTCCATGAAGTACATAATAAAGAACCCTCTACCAGGGTGCGAAAAAAAGACAGGAATGAGGCAAAATTCAGCTGAACAAGTAATTTATATCAGGAGTGACAATTTGTGATAATCCTTAGCTTCGCCATGCTTTTTTTTGTAGTCCTGTATACATGAATTTAACGTAAGTGTCCACAGTCAATTTCATTGTGAAAAAGTGAAGGTGAACAACCTATATTATTTGGGTGGCTTTTGGTTTCATGTTTATTAGAAATCCTGAGGAGAAGTCCATCAATCCGTCTTTCCAGTTGCAACAGAGTTAAAGATGATGAGACAAGTGTCATCACCAGAATGTTCTTGCGGACATCAACAGAGCACAGTTTCTTTTCCATGTTCCTCAAAGGTGGTGGGTCAGCAGCATCACAGTACAGCCAGCAATCAGGAGACATGTTAAAAACATTGCTAGGGCTTATTGTGTGTTGTCAAAGTCTCTAGACTAGATGAGCGTTTGCCTCTCCGGTCCTTCCTGCCCCCCGTCCCCCCCCGTCCCTGGCCATATCATCCTTGGCTGCCGCAGGACGACAGACTGTCGTAGAGAGAATCGCTGAGCGACTCGGGGGTCTCTAGGACCTGAGGGCGGCTCGGGGAGAGGGCTTCCTCCGGCCGCTCCCTGAGCAGCTCCAGCCCGGCCTCCCGGCTCATCTCGGGGACGCTGGGAGTGCGAGTCTTTCCCCTGCGGCTCAGCCCCGACTGGGACGGGACGGGCAGGCTGCCTGGGTCAACCATGCGGCTGGAAGAGGGACCACTGGGCTTCACGCTCTGGACGGGTGCAGAGGGGTGGGGCACGTTTTAGCTCACAAGTTTCATTTTATGTAACACATTCACGGGTTTCAGAAATCATCCAATTGTGAATCTTTAATAGTCTGGTGGTTAATAATTAATTTCTAAAGGGAGAATGTGGTGCTGTGTTTTTACATTATGTAAGATGTGTGTGCAGATTTAAAAATGTATCCCTACTTCAAATGCTTTTCTACTGACTGCAAAGTATTTCCAGAATGGTGATGGTGGCCTAGATAATTCCTTCTTGCATGCTGCTGTCCAGCATTGTCCCAAATGCTATGGACAATATGTGGCCAAACAGCCTCGTAAAACTGTATCTCAAATCAATCACGTTTGGATGTAATTGAAAATCAGTCATTAACCATATTCAACACACCCCTCTGAACGGTGATCCGTAGGACACTGCCTCCTCCTCCTCTTCCTCCACCGCCAGGTACACCTCTGTGGGTCCTGCTGGGGTCTTCAGGTTGGGGAAGGTCCATGTCTTGGAGCGGGGGGAGAACATGTTCGGTCCATGGGCCTCTTTGTCTGTAGATGGTACAAATGGACTGATTCAAGACATGGTTCATGTATTGTCACTTCAATACAAATGGGTCGGGGGATTTTTCACCAAACATACAAAGTTACATTTTTGATTATCAGCAAAACACACAGTACTAAATTCACTGTGTGTAAACAGCCTCCAACATGAATCTATTTCTATCAGGAGCTAAACCATGACCACTGGTCTTAATTCCTACTTCAAGGAGGAAAGGGTAATTAAACGGTTCATTCCTTTAACGATAACGTTCCCTTAAATATTCCCTCACAGGAAATAAACAACTTTATCTGTGTCCTTGCTCAATGTCATGCATATATTTATTTGTGCTATGGTATCTCTATAATGAGCTATACACACCATTGAAAATTAGGACATCATAAACCCCTCATTATCCACATTTCCCTGTTAGCTAGCATGGGATATTTGCTATAATTAGAAACTGCAGAATCTCTGCTTTTCTTTATCACTGAGCACAGCACAGAGTTTGCAGGCTGTGTCGGGGTAATAGACTTTAACTGACAATGTTTGGAATGACTTGATCACTTCAAACGGGTATTAAGTGTAGGTATGACAGTTTAGGATGGGATTATTGGCACCTTCACGGATGACGCCAGCTGAGCTCCTCCCCTCCAGCATGGAGCCATACTGAATAGTGGGAATCAGCTGTCTGTGCGGCGCGTAACACTCCTCCTGTGAAGTCATCTCCCTGTCCAAGGTGCGGGCCCGTCGCCCAGCCTTCCCCGGGGAGCCGGACGCATGGTGCTCCGCCCCGGCCCTCGTCTTGGACAGGCTCCTTCCTGCTGCACCGCTGCTGCAGTCAGGCAGGGGGAAAGTACCAATGCCGCTGTCCAGGGTGTAGGTGGAAGCACCAGAACCTGGAGAGGAGAGGAGGAAAGGAGAGGAGAGGAGAGGAGAGGAGAGTGAAATTCAGTGTCCTCACAGCAATTATGATTCCACTAGGTAACAGTGCAAATGAACCCTGTCAATGTGTGCTATTTGTTTCCTCTGAAAAGACAAATTCCCAGCAGAGTCCTCTTACCTGCAAAGTGTTGAGAGTGAACTGAATCTGCAAGGTTCTCATCTGATGTGACGTTGCTGATTCTGTCTGATCCCTGCATAAGAGAACAACAAAGCATGAGATTGAACAGTGAATAAACTCAAATTCTGCTCTTCAAATAGGTACTTGAGAAAATAGTTTGCCAAATGATAAGATGATAAGTTTTGGCTTTTTTGAAAGTTGTGAGCCTACTGTGTAGAACTTATTTTACTGATCAAAGGGAATGATCTTTTTCACTGGCCTTCTTGTCTGTCAAATTATTTGTTTCATCATTAATGTGGATGTGAAATCATTTGTCAATCCATGAACTACAGAGATAGATAAACAAATAGCTAATGAAAGGCTGTGTAACCAAAGGAGTACCTTCTCCATATCGTCTCGGCTGGTGGTGTGACTGATGAGATCGCTCTGCTGACTAAACACTGGCCTGGAGGTCTTACAGTCGAACGAGAGCCGGCGCTGGGGCATGCTGATCATGTCCTTCCCATCCACTCTGCAGTGACACACACAAACATCCAGCTAAGACCTTTAAGCCCTACTTTCATCTCAGAAAATACCTATAGTGGTGGATACACAGTATTAGACTGTACATGAAAGTTACAATTTATATCTTAAATCAGTCTCAGAATTCACTTGTCCTCCACTCCTCACCTGTTTAGCAGCTGCTGCATGAAGTTGTCGGAGCGCGCTCCCCTGTACATGACGGCCAGCTGTCCCTGAGCCTGGTCCATCACCACCTCACAGGAATGACCCCTGCCTGACCTCTCCACGTACGCCCTCTCCTCCTCCAGAGCTCTCCTCAGCCCCTCCGCCTTCTCCATCAGAGTGGAGATGTTCAGACCCTCCACCCCTTCCTTACACCTGGTGGCCATCTTAACGGAGTCCTTCCCCACAGAGGGGATGTTGATCTTCCACTCCCTCTTCTCATCCTTCACCTTGGTGCCGTCGGTCTTGCGGCTCAGCGCCGGCAGCTTGCTCTTCTTCAGGCCGAACCAGCTCGCGATGCCGTTGGAGGCTTTCTGCTTGACCTCGGCGCCCTGCCCTCCTCTGTCCTGCTCCTGAAGCTTCAGCATGTTCTCCTCGATGCCCTTCATCACCTTCTGCTCGATGGCCGACTGTGGGCTTGGGCCCGGGTGCGACGGCTTCTCCTCCTGGATGTCGGATGGAGGTCTTGGAGGAGGAGGGGGCAGGCTGTCTCCGTACATTGGGTTCTTTTTCCCTTTTCCGCCGATCTTGGACCTCTCCTCGGATTTGGAGGAGTAGCGCGGGGCCTCTCCTGGTTTCCCCCCTCTGTGGACGGAGGGGCCCTGGCAAGGTTTGGAGGGCGACTTAGGGGGTATTTTGTTGGGGCTGTTGCTGCTGTGAGGGCTGAGGCCAGGTTTAGCGTTGTAGGCCAGATTCAAGGAGCCAGGACACTTCATGTTGTTGCGTAGTACCTGGGGAGCATCCGTGTTGGGAGATGGCAGACCGATTTTACTTTTGGGGCTCTCTGTCTTAGTCACACACAGTTCTGGTTTGACCACTGCTGGACCGGTGGGCAGAGATTTCACCCCTGGTTCATACAACTGAGATGGCCCAGGATACTTCAAACCACCACTACCAGCTTTAGGTTTACCATCCAAAGAGTCTGTATATTTTGAATGTCTCTGCTCCTCTTTATGGTGCTCAATGGGTCTCTCCGCTGTCTTACTCCTTTCATTGTTATAGGCGGCATTGCTCTCTGTATTTGCTGTGTCGACTGGCCTCACACTGACTTGTAAATCCTCGGAGCTCCTTAGCTTGCCCAGTGCAGCCAGCCTGTCTTTGAAGGCGTGGTGACTGGAATCAGCCGGGGACCTCCCTGGCCCTGTCCCAGGCCTCTTGGGGATTGATGAGGGATCGTTCCTCTTAGCTGGAGGTGGAGGTGGAGGCTGGGTGACCTCAGAGCTCTGCATGGTGGTCTCCCTTGTATCTGTCTCCTGTTTGTCTCTGGTTCGTGAGTAGTTAACTCTGCCCTGAACTTTGCTGAGGGCAGACGAGCTGGGCAGGCTGTGGTGGTTAACCCAGACTGGGCTCTCTGTTTCTTCTTCCTCATCTGATGTGGATTCTGAGGTGGAGGAGGATGACTGTTGAGGCGGGGGGTTGAGGACGCTCTCCGGTAGTGACTTCACTAGCTTCCTCTCACCACCGCTCACCTTTGTTTGAGAAGGGAGCGTGGTTCTTTTCTCAAGACCCTGGGGTGGTTCCTCTTCTCGGGAGTTGGTGGACATATCAGAGACATTTTCATAGTGAGGGACCCTCTGAGATACTTTGGGTGAGGAGGAGGAGGTGGAGGAGGAAGTGGCCGGGCCTAGCTTAGGGCCGGCACTGGCTTTAGGTGCCGAGAGGCTGCTGTAGCTTATTTCCTTAGCTGGGGGGGAGCAGGCGTCTTCGGGCTGGGGTGGGGAGGTTGGGGCCGAGTGTGTGGCTGGGTAGGACTCAGACCTGGAGGGTGGAGGAGGGGGCTGCCTGCATCTCTCTGTGGTGGTGGCTCTGCGTGTGGGAACAGGAGAATGGTACACCTCGTAGTTGTTGGTGCGACAGGGGATCCTAGAGTTGCGGGTGAGCTGGGGACTTAAACGGACGGGACTAGTCGAAGCCTGAGCCTTCTCCCCTATTGTGGGGATCTTCAGGAACTTGAGCAACTTGGACGGGGAGTTGATGGCAGCGGCTCTGACATCGCTGAGGCAGGAGGAGCTGGGGCTGAGGGAGGCACTGGCTCTCACAGAGGAAGCCTCTGCGTCTGTGTTGTCTTTCTCTGGGACAGCCGAGGGGTCGTTACACATGGAGTTGTTGATGGAGGAGAGCATCAACCCATTGTGAACAGCGTCTCTCGTTTCCACGTCACACTGGGCGTCCTGAGTGCTCTCCTTCATGGGGACGGGCAGGTGGGAGGTGGGATAGAAACCAGTGAGCTCTTCAGAGGCACTAGCTTTTGGACAGCTCTCTGCGGATTCCTGCTCCTGCTCCACTCCCATCACCTCTGTGTGATTGGCTGTTTCCGTGATTGATGAGTGGGGGGCGGCGCCTGCTGTTTGCTGGTGGTTGTCATTCTTGATGCTTTGTTTTGACGGGGGAACGGACTCCACCGTTGTGCTCTTACTGTGACATTCGCTCATAGCAGCTGCGGGAACAACATGGCTCTGGGTGGCTGAGTTGGCTTTTGGAGGACTACAGACATGGTTGCATGGCTTGGGAGGACTGTCTGGGCTCCTCTTGCAGTGTAAACAGCAGGTGTTCCCTCCCTCACACTTCACTGCCCCTTCACCGTTGACATGCTGGTGTGTGTCAGTGTCAGAGCAGGAGCAGCGGCAGTGTGTGTGGTGGGGTTTGCACTGTAATGGAAGGGGGTCCGCAGTGGCCAGAACAGCCTCTGTAGACATGAGCACCTGGCTGTAGTCACAGAAGGAGAGGCTAGTGGTGGAGGGGTGGAACTTCAGAGGGTCTGTCTCCTCCATCTTGCGAAGGACCTCCAGGATGTGTGCTTTCTTCTTGAAGAAGGGAGACAGAGCCTCCATGGAGGCGGCTGGGCCGCGAGGGCCTGGGGAGGCATGTTGTGTGCGGTAGCCATTTCCCTTTGGATAGAAAGAGATCTCTATCAGCATACCATTCACTGCTGGCAGTTCAATGTGAGTCAAGCAACATAATTCATCAAAAGCCAAGACCTTTGCATGCATGCGTAAAGGAAATGAGTGCAAGGAAGATTAGCAATGGAGGTCTTTCAAGCACAATAGTGGAAAAAGGAGCAAATGTCAGAGCATCACCAGTTATTACGTCACACACAGGTGGCGTGCCTGATCTCACATTCAGAGCCTATGACATAATCCCCTTGTTTCACTCTTCACTTTATGTTTGGTAAAGTTTTGCTGCGTGGGCTGTGTAATAATCACCTTGGCTTGTGCTTCAGTCTGTGCAGGCTCCACCTGCTTGGCAGAGTCATTGTGCAGCTGTGCATTGTAGTCTGGGAGGGGTCCCGGCTGGACCTGTAACAGGAGATTCATGAAGCAATTTTGATGACATTGTATACACTGTAGGCTATTGTATACACACACAACTAAAAGCAACATTGTCCTGGTGTCTGTTGGAACAATATAGAGCAGAGGTGAACCACTGAGATCCATTACAAGCACAGCAGTGTTTGAAAGAATGAGGCTGAAGTGAAGTAGAAATCTGCAGCTCTATTGGGTCTTGAGAACCAGAGTTGTGGCCTATATAATAAATGCATTATGAATTATCATAAAGGAGGGTGTGTTCATTTACCTGGTAGTGAGCAGTGGGGTGATTGGGCAGTTTCTGCTGGAAAAGCTCACAAAGCGCCCGGTTCTGTCTCTCCAGGTCAAACACCAACATCTTCAGCTTGATGCACTCCTCTCTGAGATCCTGTTCATTAACACACAAAGCAGGTATAACATCCATATCCTTACTGCTCAAGTTAAAGGAAATCCAAAAACAGATCCACAAATGCAGTTTTATGTTATGTTACCTTTTGGTTTAGCAGGGCTTGGACGACATGGTTGGCCACCTAATAACAAGACAGTAAAGAAAAGATAACATTTACATTTTACATTTAAGACATTTTGTTGATGCGTCCAGAGTGACTTATGGGTTATTAGCCAATTATTATAACATCAATTTCTAAATTAACTGACAAATGAACAGATTAATTTATACATTTGTTTGTGTAACATGCATTAGACTTTCTTTCAAGACATAGCTGATACTGGGCAGTAAGAACTCACCTCATCCAGGCATCTTTCATAAGCCTCTCTCTGACTCTCATTTGCCAACATCAGAGCAGAATTCTCTGCCTGTGAGGAAAAGGTAAAATATCAATACAACATAATGCTCAAAAATAAAAGAAGAGTAAAATAGAAACTGCAGCTGAAAATACTAGATACTACTTAAAAAGATTACTTCACTATTTTTATTTTTATTTTTATTTTTATGCTTGTTTACTGTGGAAGTGAAGCAGAAGATGGGAGAGAGGAGATGGGAGAAATGCCACGAGCCAGACTTGAGTCCATAATGGCAGTACTATGTGTCTTACCCACTGGGACACACTCAATTACCTACTATTTAATTCACTGAATTGTTCATTAGCATTTTAATTCAAATGTAGCTTGTGATGCAGTGTCTCTTGTTTACTCACCTCCAGCTCTCTCAGTCTGTCCATGAGCTCGCTGCTGTTGTCCTCCAGGTAAGACTCCACGTCTGCCTCCTCCCCCTCCTCGTCCGAACCGAAGTCCTCATCACACATTCTCTGTTCTGTCTCATCGGACATTGTTATCATCTGCAAGAGACAAGGTGACATTGTAAATATCATCATCACACTCTTTACAGCAAATGTTCTCATCTGCAAACACGGTGGGAACAGCAGCCACTTTGGCAGGTAACCAGCCATCATTCAAACATCTATTCTTTCCTAAAAGTCATATTTGGCTGGTAAAATACATCTGGAACCCATCAGCCACTGTTGCCAGAGGACAAATTTGCAATTTTTCCTGCCCTGTCTGCAAGAGAGAATTTAACATTGTAACCACCATCACGTTCTCTTTAAACCAAATATTGTTCTTCTCATTTGCAAGGGAAAGGTTAACACTTTAATTATCATTACACTCTGTTTACATCAAATCTGGGTCAAACAGTAACTACAAATAATTTTAGTATTTGTTTTAACTTTCATGGAGTAGCACATGGGTGGGCCGCATATAGGATGATGCAATGATGAGTGCCAGAGAGTTTAGATGATCACAAAAAAGTATTTTAAAGTCAAGTTAGTTAGTTTAGTAACTTTTCTATGAATGACAACGTGGCAGACAGCTATCTGAATAGTCCTGATGCAGTAAACCCCACCCATCTGGTACTCCAAGCAGGCCAAAACAAACACTAAGGATACCAGGTCTGGTTTACATCAGAGAATGTTCTCATCTGCAAGAATGACGTTAACGCTGTTACCACCATTACACTCTGTTTATACTCTGTTTATATGACAGCCACAGCACTTAGTTTCAACACTATTTTTGATGCAGGCCTTCTACAGCATCAGTGACACACAACACAAATATGGACAACACTATCTTCCTAACTACAATGCTGAGACTCTGTGTAATCTATGCAGTAGATCTTATTGTTGATTCCACAGTACCTATATGGAGGATTACTGAGCGAATGCAACACAGTGATAATCCATCTGTCCTGCATTGCTACAGATCCCAGAAAGATTAGCCTGTGTATCCGTCTCCCTCTGATGGTCTGCAGCTCCAACAAATTCACGGATCAAACTCCAGCACCACGCAGAGCGTACTGGCTGTCTGAGCCGATGAGCATGCTACACCGCAGGGCATATGGCCGAGGACCAGTCTAGTAGGCATGGCTCCAGGTGTGTGTGTGTGTGTGTGTGTATATGTGTTTGTGCGCACGCGTTGACTGTGCGACAGTACAGAAGGGAAGGGCCGGAAGGAGAAGCAGGTGAGGCGAGGTGGACCTAGATCCTACAGTCACATCTTAAGGAGTTATTAGAGGGGATAAGATGGGCCTAATTCTCTGGCTGGATGCCTGCCCAGTCTGTAGCTGGCACAGATTCAAGCAGTGTTAGACCAGTCTTGGACAGGTGACACACGCAAAAACACACACGCATACACATACACACATAAACACCTACACAACACCTACACAGCACACTCACACACGCTCACATACAGTATAAAACTCAGTTAAAACACTACTGGGTACTGTCGAATAGCTTGCAATGGTTTCCTAAGAAATCATCAGTCCAACTAGTGCAGATCACCCAAGCCTTATGTAACTAGAGCTATCTGGGAAGCGTTTACAGGAAGATTATTGAACAACACTGGCTTGTGTATTGTGAATCCCCACAAACAACCCTAAGCAGCACCATCCAAAGTGTAGGCTTCTTATTGAGCTGCGATTGACTGAACACGGCCAAATCTGCACATATAATGGAAGGCTGATCAATGCAGTCCATCTAAGAACGGAAGCAGATATTAGCCATCCGTTTAACCTTGGACACAGGAGCGTTATTGAGTGGTTATAAATACCAGCTTTTCTCTTCACTAATGCACATTAAAGCTCCGGGCAGGAGGGCAGAGAACACGCACGCATCTCTGTGTGTTTATGAACATTCACATGGAAATTACAGCGTGTACCAAAAGACAACAAAAGTGATACTAAATATAACATGAAAATGCGCTGCTGCCGCCACCACTGTGGCTTCTTTTCATGTGTCGGGTTAACGTCACTAGCTTCGCTGCAAACACCACTAGAAAGAAGCATCACTTGCAACTTGTGTCCCATTTATCTAGAATCCAACAGGCCTTCACATCTAAAAGGACTGCTGGATATAAGAACTATCGACGCCCAAGCAAAGAAACGATCAAAAGATCAAAAAACATCAAGTGATTCAGCCCTTGTTAATGACTGACTTCACATCCTGTAGAATGAGAGAGAGGGTAAGAGAGAGAGAAGAAAGAGAAACAGGGAAGAGAGAGAGACAGAGACAGAGAGAGAGCACTGCTGGCTGCTTTGTGAACTGCAGTATTGTCATGGTGCTGGTTTAGGAGCCCGTGACTCTCCACACAGAGGCCCATTGACAGGGCGAAGGAGAGGCTCAGTGTGTCCCAGTGGGGCTGCAGTGCCAGGGAGCTCCTTCCACAGAGCTCGGCTGGCAGACTTACAGCCGCTGGTACTGTCAGCGGCCGATAGAGAGAAGCCGCGAGGGGAATGCAAAGCGAGTTAATGTTGCTGCTGCTCTGCAGACCGCACTGCCGTGTGGCCTCGCTGGCTGGCGGGTATTTTATCAACCCACTCTGGAACGATGCAATATTCTAAGGACATTTGTATTTGTTGCTAAAAGCAATTCATCACCAAAGAAACTCTCCCCTGGAAAATGCTAGATATATTCTATTTCAATCTGTACAGTCTGATAGGCTCAGAGCCTATAATGTATGAATCTCACTCTCACGCTCTCTGAAATGTGATAAGGAGGAAATAGGCTATGCATGTATTTACATCTTATTGGCCAGATTATGGAGTCATACTCTTAGACATACAATAGACCCAGTTTGGTCATTTTAGTTTAGTTCATTTGATAGAATGCGGTGATAAAACACAATGTTAAAACACACAAAGTAGAGAAAAAGAAAAGAAAACTAATACAAAGAAAAATATTACAAATATGTGCAGGTGAGAAAAAACATGAAAAAACATTTCACCTCAAAACAAAACAAAATTCTAGATGATGAGGAAAGACACAACTGATCTGGATAACTAAAACTAGATAATGGAGGAAAAGAATATGACAACTACAAAATGCTTGGTACAGGAAATAAAGTAATTCATTAAAATAGCCTTATGAAATAAAATCAAAGGACAGTGCGTTAATAAGTGTAACCTTTGCCCTTAACCTTTATGCATGGCCAATAACAAATAACATGTCCACTCCACAGAAATAGGGACTTCACTTCACACTAACCCAAGCTAAGCCATATTTAAGATAAAATACTTTTTTTACACTTGATGTCCAGGAATTCTCTACACCAGCTAAAACCCTTCTGCTTTCAAAACATGATCAGATACTGTAAAATGAATACTGTTCACCTGGTCAAACTTCGCTAAGGTGTTGGACGTACAATCAAATCCATCGAGGGAAGAGAATACTTCTGCACACAGATCTGTGATATTTACATTTTGATTGGGACGCTTTAGATAAAACTTGCACAGATCTGGGATTGCAAAAGTTTTCCCTTCTTTGTCGAAAGGAACAGATAGGACAGAGAATACAAGCAAGGATGCTGGTAATTGATGATAAAAAGGGGAAAGGGAAGAAGGCGAAAAAGCAAACAGATAAGAGAGAGGGCCAAAGTCAGCATAGGGCTTTGCTTTGTTTTTGAAAACCAACCCTTCCCAAAACACAGCCACTAAATCAGACACTGCAAGTGTAAACAAAGTGCAGCGAGGCGCAGCGTTCGCAGCTTAAAGCTCCAATCATCGAACAAAACAGGCTGGATCATGTGTTAGCCTCTGAGCCAAGTGAGCATGTTGTGTTTTTGTTCTCCCTAAAATGGCTGTAAAATGGATACCTGCATATAAAAAAATGGGAGCTTCAGGGATATTTGTATGCATTCGCCGGGAAACAAAAAAATATGCAACCCTATACCAGCAGAAAACTAATGTGTCATCTATTGTAAATAAATAGCCATGGCGTCTTTTAAAGGAATTACCCAGCAGCAATAGCTAGGGAGGTCGGTTTTCATGGGTGGATACCACTGTAATAGAATGCACTTTTTTATGTGCAGTAAACAAAGTCTATCTATCAACAACCCCGCTGACAAATAGACAAAGGCACAAAGGGAATGAAACAGGGCAGGTGCTTCTAGAGCAAGGCAAAGATCATTTCCACTTTAACTCCTCTGCCAATTCAGCAGGAAGATCTTCACTAGAGTCTTACGACAAAAACGTTGCATGTTCTATCGATTACCAACAAATAAAGTAGTGAATTGAAAAATTTGCTTATTTTGAATACTGCACAGTGAAGTTATGTTGTTTTTCAAGTGATTAAATAAAGAAGTCCCCAAGCCTTATTCTAGTCCTGTGGGACACACACACACACACAAACATGCACACACACTCACCTGTGATATCAGCTCCCTTTAAGATCCTTGAAGAGGAGTCAGACTCCTGTCAGGCACCTCTGTCTCCCAACAACAAAACCAAGGGGCTTTGGGAGAGAGAAAACAAAAGGACACATTCTGTTAACCCGCTAAATCCTTTTTCTCATTCTATTATTCCCTTCCTCTGCTCTCCTCCATTGGGGTTTCCGACGAGAAACCTCCTGACATCCTCAATCCTCCTTGTGTCCCTTTCTGAATCCCCCTGACAGAACCAGACGGCTCGGCTGTGGCGCGGCTCCTAATGAGACCTTGAAAAGTTGTCATTTGATGACAGGAGCTTGGGAGTGGGTTGCAGCGGGGCCTCAGACCAATGTCACCTCTGCGCCGGGTCCGTGGCAGGCTGAGGCCGTGGCCTTCCTCCGCGCTCAGACTGAACAGGAAACCGAGAGGAGAGGAAGACTCTCCATTGCCCACGGGAGATACCAGTGCACAGCAGACGCCAGCCATGCCAAGACCACAAGCCCCCACTACTCTCTATCTCGCTCTCTCTCTCTCTTCCTCAATCTCTGCCCCTCTCATCTTTCCTTTCATCTCTGAGTCATTGTAAAGTGTAATGAAAGAAAGATGGATGAATAATTCAGCAGACACAGCATTTAAGAACTCCCCTTTTATGTCCTTCTGATAACATAGGACACGTACACTGTAGACAGTGTGTGCTACAATGATTTTTTTTAAATCCTAGATTCCAGTCTAATGTGGGATTCCCCATTAACTGAGTTCCCTGTTAATTATGTTCAGTTTCTACAAAGCTTTCATTTATAACCTAGATGGGGCGCCCTGTCTGCTGCGGCATGTCTTCATTCGAGTGTGCCAGTGTAGTATCTGATCACACCGGATATGTTTAGGCGCCGTGCTACAGCATTAACTCTTCATTCCCAAAAGCAGTCTATAAGGAAACAGGGCCTGATCCTTTTAGATCTTGTCAAACTGAAATGGGATTAGAGGTGTTGAGCATCTGCCCTCTCAATCTGGGTTTTAATAGAGCCAGAGCGGATCGACTAAACATGGTCTGGCCCTGTCCTCCTTTGTACACCTGGTCCTGGGAGAAAAGCCCGTGATCTGTGATCCCTGTTATGAGGCAAACAAAACAGAGCCACAAAAAAACCACAAGAGACCTCAAAGATTGTACAGCACTTTAACCAGGATTTATTTTCCGAGGGTCAGATTTGCTTTTTTGCCGACCGGACGCTAAGAGAAGCGACGTGATGCCGTGTCGAGGCCGTCTGAATTGAGCCAGGGCTTTCAAAAGCACCAAGGTTTGGGTAGATGCTGCGGATGAGGATGAGCAGACGATATTCATGGAATGAGGGCAAGGCTGAAAAAATTTCAAAGGCGACTCAGCCGAAGCAGAGAGGAGAAATGCACAAAAGCTCCTTAAATCATGTCAGTCACACACTCAGGGATTTGGCATAGGCAAGGCCGTCTCAGGATATGTCAAACACCACCCTTTCCATCTGCCAATCTGGAAAGGCACAGACTGAAGTTCTCGCTGTGTAGGCAAAGTGTGTAGGCGGGGGATGTAAACAATGTGACAAAAAACTAAATCCTAAAACGGTGGAATTAAACAAGATCTGAGAAGACTGAATCCTTCCCCAAAATGTAGGCCAAAGTGGCTTTTTTACACACACCATTTCCACACCGTTGTCTGCATCAATAATATAGATGCAATTTCAGATAAATATTAAAAAGAGAGAGCTACGGGTGAGGACGCAGACAGAATCAGGCTGTCGGGGTCCCTCGTTACTGTTTCCTGTCTGATGTTTGGCAATATGAAGCGAGACGAATCGTACACAAGCAATATTTGGGATGAGGAGGGGAGGCAGTGGAGTAGTGGGTGGGGGAGGGGCTGTAGGAGGGGAGCTCCCGTCCCAAAAGGCCTGAAAGGTTGGATCTGCGCCATGTATGTCTGAGAGTAATCAAACAGAACGGTGGCCCTCGCTAGGATCCTTCAAAATCTCTGCCAGGCAACCTCCACACCCAACCCTCCCCAAAGGAAATGCATTATGGACCCACCATCTCTGATACAGGGGAAACTGCGTGTTTGTTTTTTTCACACATTCAACCAAAACAACATCAACATTTAGGCAATGCACGGCGCCTCCCCCACCACGATATCCGATTGGCAGATTTATGACACATTGTTATCTGTAACCAAAACAAATCCCTGCGTGATCCCTTGTTGGTTCAGTAAAGATAAAAACGACACCGTGTGATAACAACGCAGGGTTTCGCTGTTGTCTTAAAATGTAGGCTAGCCCACGTATCCCAGGATCCTCGCACTAACCTAAACACACACACAAACACACACACACACACACACACACACAGCAAAGCAGACCTGCCCTGAAGCGTCACCTCATGTCCATTCATGTCCATTCAGGTCCATTCATGTCCATCTGCTCATCAACTCCATAAAACTACCAAAACATGTGTTCCCCCTCTGTCACATCACTTGCTTCACATACAAATCACTGTTTGAACTACATCTGCTAAGATATTGACACAGAAACACAGTACGACAGGCAGAGAGAGGCGAGAGGCAGAGAAAATACACTGTCAGCTACAAAAACCGCATCAGTATTTACAGATTTTTTTTCACAAGTACAAATTTTGGGTCATCTCACCTTGCTGCTGCTGCCTTCTCTGTCATCCAGTCAGCGCATCCGGGATCTCCTCACAGCAGAATGAAATGTAAGGCACCAAAAAAAAAGAGAGAGAGGCCACAACCTTACATTTGTGTTTTCCGGCTGAGGAGGGGATTTTTTATTTCCCCTCCCGTTAAGACTGCCGTCACCCTCTGTGGCAAGGAAGCCGGTTTCCTCTATGCTACAGCTAGAAAAGGCCTGTCCTTGGGCATGTGCATTGTGTGTATGTCTGTGCTGTCTGCAGAGGCTGCCATGTCTCCCATTGTTCCAGGGCGAGTGAGGCAGGCTTCCTACCCCAATAGACCCTGCCTACTACAACAGCTGTGGACCAGCCCCCACCTCTCTGCTCTCCTTCTCCCTCTCCCCTCCTCCCTACAACTCCTGCCTCTCTGCCTATGCTGCTGCTAAACATTAACCCTACAGCTGCTGGCTCGGGCAATAAAGAAGGGAAGAGGGGGGTTATATTTCAAAAGAGACCCTACCATGTAGCGGACAAAGGAACGTACAGAGAGGATATCCGACAGCCGTGCTAGACTGATAGAGTTCTGCACAGAGCCATTCAGTGCCCTAGAAAGAACACAGGCTCTGTGCTAAGAGGATTTTCTTTCTCAATCACATTGGTAATAAGTGTTGGATTGAGTCCCGCGTGACTATGCTGAGGAAAAGGATAGAAACCAATTGCAAAAAAAAAAAAAATCATCTACTATTAGGATAAATTCAGAACTGACTATAAATGGTTATGCAGTGGTGTATCTCGTATGCTAATCTTAATAAAGAGCGTTCCAGCACCAACCTGCAGTGGGACTGAATTTGCCTTGCTATGTCTCATCTATATCTGTGTCTTGTCTGTAGCATGCTGGTCAGAGGCATGAACCTATTATAAAAGCATCACAACACAGTCTCTGTGGTTATCTCCCCAGGATTTCACCCTGCATGACTCATCTGGTTTCCTGGTTAATGAAGCCACATCATCCCCCATACCTCCAGACATACCAGACACACTAGCCCAGTCTGATGACAAACCGACTGGATGCTAAGGCAACACCAGCAAGGGGAGGGAAACATGGGTTTCATGACTAGAAGGTGGGAAGCTAACACAATAAAGCAGAAATGCAAGGTAAACACATTTCTCTCACTGCCTCTGCAAAGATTCAACAGTAAAAATGTAACATATCTATACTTACTTCGGCTGACATTTAGAAGTTGGGCTATTCCTTTTTTCATTTGACCCTAATTGACTAGACAAGAGACCTGACCTGAATCAACTTCATACCAGACCAGACTTCCTCTGGACAAAATTAAGTGCCCCAGGGTGAATGTCCGTTGTTTCAGGCTGTTGTAATATAGATTTGACCAAAACAGTGTAGCCAGTTTGGCGAATAAGGACTTGCCCCAGATTCCCAGATTTTCAATTTGCACGTTAAATGCATGCCAAAAACTCTAAATTGAGCAAAGCCAGGCTGTTGTTTCAAAATAAATGTCAAATAAACAGACAGCCAATAAAATCAATATGGAAAATCTCAGAAAACCCAGAGACAAAATATGTTGACTCAGATTACAATATTGGGAAACTGCTAGCCAGGCAGGATGAAGAGGGCATCAACCCCAACCTAGAAACAATGCACTATGCACACTGAGATTCGCATCAAAAATCACCAGGATCAAAAGAGCTTGTGTTCAGTGAGGATTTTATCCTCTTATTAGTGACACATATGGCAGTCGTGCCCAGTCCCTCCCCAGGCCTCTAATCTGAGTCCACCTAGTGGTCGAAAGGGAGAACCAGCAGACTAACTGCAGGGCGGACCATCACTGAGTCATTTTAATCGCTAAGTACAATAAACCTAGAGGAATTTGTCTAGATGGCACTGGTGCAGACACATCAACAACCTAGATAGCCACACAGTACATATGATGGTGGACTACGCATATCACTCGAAAAAGTGAATGAAGGGGGGATTGGCATACCTCTGCTATGTCAGACATTAATGCACACAGACATCTGTATAGGATGAATGGGACATTCAGGGACTGGCTGCCCCTCTAAGAGGGTCAAAGGCTGAGCAGGCTGACATGACCTGAATGAGAGGCAGTCACATGGTACCCTGGAGCTAACACAGGCGAATGAGAATAACTCTCAACATAAAAGGCCTATTGTGACCCCTTCTGAGATCCACTTTCCCCAAGTGAGGATCTTCACTCACTGTTCAAATACTCAATGGTAATGTTAACATAGATGAGAGCTACACATAAGAATGTCAAGGAGTGGTAAAACAGGGTTCATAGTACAAGGAAGCTTTCCTAGAAACTTGTTGAGAAGAATTATTCAAACAAGCATGCGGGAACTGAGTACAGGATGAGGATATTTGACTGACTTGGAATTCAATGCAAACAACATGTAAAGCAAGCCTCTGCCATCACACTGTCACCTCTTTTTGAGTTTTCAAACAAGCAAACATACACACAGCGGAAGGTGTCCTGATTACATAAGATGGCACAGAAAATCCTTCATCCTCCACAACAAAGACAATATCCCAACCAAAAAATGTGCAAAGATAAGGAAATGCAACGGTCTGTTGGCAGATGGTCTATCTTGACCGTTCTTATTTCTGGGCAGAGGGCGGCCAGAGCGAAGCGAGCTGTCAGGGGACAGACAGGAACTCAGAATTAGAGTTGTAAATCAGACTCATGGGGTACAAACCCCCATTGAGGGCCAGACAGTTTAATGGGCAGTAATGTGCACGGCTCCATGTGAGGTGGAGCGCTAATCCACCTACAAGAAATGTGACACTCACTCCTCGACTGGGAGATGGGCAGGGTCTACAGCTGGGGCTATAAAAACCCCAATGGTGTCAGTGGAGGCCTCTTGTGTTAATTTGCATGAAGCCTTGGCTTAGTGGAACCTCATTATGGAGTCAGGAGTCGTAGCTAGTGAGCCATCATCAGCAGTAGGCTGTAGTCTGGGTTGCTGATCTTAGCTATTTGTACAATCTATGTATAGCCAAGAGAAATTACCTTCACATGTACTAAACTTTAGAAGAAACTTTCTTTTATCACAATCTCATTCTGTAGCCACGGTGACCTTAATAAATCGCTCACAAGTGAAAAGATTCAAAGTATGCTCTTCAGTTCATTTCTGTAATCATAAAAGCCCAGTAATGAAAACCATTTGTCATGGCCCCTATAAAGACAGGTTCCATACCTCTGTAAATACTGCAGGGAGAGGTAATGTCCCCTTGCCAACCAGACTACGAGCTGTGTAACCAGACTGCCAGAGGAACAACTGAATTTTGTCCAGTTCCACACAGGATTTCCATGTGTGTCAGCAAACGTCTTTACTACCTGATCCTCAATGAGTCATATTAACATCAAACTGCTGAACCCTGACATGCCTGGAAAAAATGTGATGGTGTTGAACAAGACACACGCTGGTGGGGCCAGACAAGTTAATCCAGGTCACAAGCAAACATTATGGCCAGTCTATAGAGTTGCTATACTAGTATGACCACACTGTAAAAGAAAGGTGAGACCAGGCATGTAGAGAACAATGACACCAGACCAGAGAAGGTTGAGGAGGCGCATGAGCGGTTTGGCAGTGGCCAATCTCCCCACATCTGGCTACCAGGCGCAGCGGCTCAGACTCCACCAGAAGCCTATTGTGCTATCTCAGCTGAGCCAAGCATGCTCTCCTCCTCATCATCCACATCCTTTTCCCAAGGTCTGGCCAAGAGGAAGACCTATTTATGGTATAGAATAAAAGATATGGAGAGCCCATTGAAAAGAGGGTTATATATGGAGATCCTTGTTGCAGGCAGGGCAGAGCACTCCAAGACTCAAACGAGCTGCACACATCACAACAATGGTAAACGGTCAGCTACAATTTCCATGGGAAGAGTACCTCAGTGTTTTTCAAGGCATATAGATTGGGTTGATGGAGAGGGTTTGAAACAGGAAGCTCATGAGAATTTCAAAACATTCAGGCACCGGCAGATCTAGAGCTCACTAAGCACCTTGTGGGAGTGGGTTTAAGGATTGGACGGGTGGGGGTGGGGTGGGTTGGGGGTGCTGGGTGCATACAGCTCCTCAATAACAACTTATTTTAAGACAAATGAAAATAAACTCCAGGAGTGCACAAAGGAACACTGTTCAATACAGAGGATACAAGACAGCCTAAATATAGACAAAGCCTTTCACTGTAGGTGCTATTCTTTATCTAAGCAGTCTTAATCCAAGTTATCGTAGATTGCAACTCAAATGAAAATCTGAGTTCAGGATCTAATAGATTGTGCTTTGCGTATAACTGAACAAAATTATGGCCATTTACTCCCTTTTTGGCCAAACAGGACGTGGCGGTGACCTGGCTTGCTTGAATTGATTAAAGCTACATTCCAAGCCATATTTTCTCTGGCCGGACTGATGAATTGAATGTTTGTTACAGCTGCAGCTAAAGCAGTGTTTTGCCAACTTCAATGTTTGTGTGACCACAGATTCCTCTGTAGGGTGGATTTTGAATGAGTCCTCTGCATTTGGTGGTAGCTCTGCACTCACACACTATTAGGATTTCTGAAGCATATTCAATCATACATATTTCAGAGGCCATATTCTACACAGCGGGCTCCAAGACAGTTTGTGTAGAGAGAAAGAAGTCACAGGGCCAAGGGTTTAATTTGTTCTGAGTAACTTCTTTAACTAAGATTCTAGTTGATATGCATACAAATAAGCACCAACAGCTTGGAGTTGAGGTGGCTCGTGAGTTCAAAAGGAAGAAAACAAAAGGCCGTGGGGGGAAACAACACAGGCAAAGATAATTCCTTTCATCTAAATATCTGCATTGTGTGTGTGGGTGTGTGTGTGTGTGTGTGTGTGTGTGTGTGTGTGTGAAAACAGTAGTGATCATGATGATGTCTTGGGGAGATCTCAGTCAGTCTTCCCTCCTGCTGTGAGTTCTGTCGTATCGCTCCGACTCCGCGGGGTAATTGATGAATATTTCTCGATGCTAATGTGAGCTCCAGAAGTGCCTTCGCTGTATATCCATGGTAACTACACTACCTGCATGCATCAGACAGCAGGGCGATCAAGGGCTGAACTGATAGCTGATAAGGAGGGGTCCCAGCCCCAGCCTAGCCTATCTTCAAAGCATGGCCATTTATGCAGAGGGGAGGCCGAACCGCAGGGTGGAGATAGGCCAAGACTGCAGGAGGCTCTGACCTGTCTGCGCACCCCGATGAGACATCAAACTGACTGAATTACTGTCCGGTTGCTCTTTCCTCCCTGTAAAAGCGGTGAACTACGACCGCTAAGTCTAATAAAGTGATAATTTCATAGAGAGACTGACCTTGAATGTCTCTTAGCGGTTACGCCGAAGGTCTTTTGCTCCATGTAACCCACAATTGTCACCTAAACATTATCTCAAGCAGCCTATATGTGCCATTGTCTCAACAGATACTGCTGTGTGTTGTGGTGGCTTGGTGCCCTCTTCAATGGGAGCATTTAAAAACCAAAGCTGATTGAGTTTACAGCACCAACAGCCAAATTGTAAACACTTACTCCCTGCCACGTTTCCCCTCTATAATAAAGTCTGAAGACCGTATGTGGCGTCTATATGAGCCTGCTGCAACAAGATGTGGGACACAAAGGCGTGCTGAACATCTGTGAACAATTAGAGGCGAACAGGGTGAGCGAGCACTTATACTGCCCATTACACTTGAATAAGTCACTGCTTTTCATGATGTAATGCGGCACAGCTTGGATATGCAATCTCAAAGTTGCACTGGGATAGAGCGTTCACTAAACTTCAATCAAGCTCGAAACACACACAGAGCGCTCACACACAGACACACACACACAAACACACACACCACAGATGTAAGAAGTAAAACCACCTTTATCCAAACCCCTCAGCAGTTATGAGGTTATTCATAAGGATCAAATGTTCACAGCACCGATGTGTCCTGATGTTCATGACCGACTCTTATTCATAATATGAAACATACACTCTCGTACATTCTGAAATGCTCAGTGCCTTCCTGTCTCATGTTTAAATGCTTTCAGTTACACATATCAACTAAAAAATTCCAATAATTCCACCCAATCAAAAAAGTAAGCTATAATTTTACATTGCTGCATTTTTTGGTAGACTGTTCAGTTTGGAAGTTCTGAGATTTCAATAAACAATGTTCAGCTGTAAATGCGAAGATCAGTTCCCCAGTTCCCCGATTATATATACAGTATATGTATTTTTTGTGGTGTCTTTTTCAGGAAATGATTCCATACCCTGAAGTTTTCCTAATGGTGTAGTTTACTAATGAAGTCACAGTTTAGATAGGCCTTTGTGCCATGTAATCTGTGAGGGATTCAATGTGGAATTGCTTGGAATTGCCAAAAATGGGAAACATTACATCAACAGACAATTTGGAAGGGTATGAGGGGTGCGTCATTTCATTTCTCTTCTAAGCAACCTGAGGAAAATGCAGCTCATAAACACTAAAAGATTCATTGAGTATTTCTCATGAGATCTTAAGTCAAACTTTAATATTTTACAGCCTAAATTCTGGTCATTTCTGCAAATGTTCTTAATAGGCACAGATCATTAAGCGTGCATGTTTTTCACTACAAAAGGACTCTGTAATAGCTACAAAACATTAGCTTAGAACTTTTTAAATCTTCTCAGTCTCTGAGTAGGCCTACAAGTTATTGAGAATACTTGTAAACATGTTTTATTGCCAATGAAATCCTTCACTATGTGGAAAAAAACAAGTAGCAATCCACTCCTCATGATTACAATGTCATTCAGAAAATCTAGAGGGCATCACATTCACTGAAAAGCTGCATTGTTTGGGGATGTTTCAATAACACTTTCTCACTGCCTATGCTGATCCAGAGAAGCACTGGCCAATAGGAGAACCAATCCAATCAATTACTTCTCCTGAATCCTTAGTTTGGAGAAATTAGGCAAAAACGATTCAGCTATAGCCCATTTTTCACCAGTAGAAAGATCTAACATCCTCTGTGTGGGGGAAATTCACTGATACCCTATTTTAGTATGGTATCTGCTCGATATCCAACACCAGTGATTGTATTGGTGCATATCTTGTATTGTTTCAGTATTTACTTTTTATTGATTTTACTGATCACGATCATGCTGCCAATAAAAATGTGAATTCTGCTCATTAATTTAAATCACACCACTAACTACATGCTCCTTGCACATTAGCTTCATGTCTTTTTGCTATCACTTCCTGCTGCTGACTTGCTCTCCGATACTTTTGAGACCAAATGCATCACATTGTGAACATGGAGAAGACTTTGCACCTCTGGCCGTCAGCATCACTGAAATCATCAAGTAGCCTACAATAAATGTACAGAAACTGGTTTTAGTGACACTGCTGCAGACCAGTGATGTTGTGGTAAACAGGGTAAACAATGACTCCAGTCTGTGATCATCATAAGCTAAACCACCAATATAAACAAAAATCTATTATATGCATTATAAAGATTTGTGTCATTCTAAAAAGCTTGGTTAACTCAATTCAGCAAATAAAAAGATGGGTCAACTGGTTTTAGTTGGGTTTACCCTCCACTACACCCTTGGTGCAAACATAGTCACAGCTCACAAAGTTACACACTACATTGTAATCCTGATTTTCTCTTAAAATGGTGGAAGATCACTTTAACTTTGTCTCCAATCAGATCCTGGTTTTGACAGAGACTGCACTATGAAGCAAGCACATTAATCCCATAAGCTGCCTGTCTGCATCAGTGAGAAGTGAAAACTGAAAATGTACCGTTGGCACATTTATAGAGTTGACAGTTCCTTTTCCATGTTCCCTTTTCGGATTTCAACCTTTAAAAACCAGACTGCGACAGGCCTGTGTTTGAGCCAGCAGTTACAATGCAGTCCAACAA
Organism: Centroberyx affinis; assembly: GCF_046629955.1. Lineage (NCBI taxonomy): Eukaryota > Metazoa > Chordata > Actinopteri > Beryciformes > Berycidae > Centroberyx > Centroberyx affinis. The sequence continues at coordinate 146,549 of NW_027278738.1, read as the reverse complement.
CAAATACATCCACTGCATTAGACTGGAGGAAGTGCGCTCAGAAAAATGTACATTTTCTTGGGGACAGGCCCTCCAAACCCAAACCGTCCACCGAAATTGGTCCCCTCCAACATGGGCAATACTGTTACGCCCTTGACACACAACCAGGCAAGAAAATAGCAAACATGAGGATATTTCAATGTTAATAACAAACTAATGCCATCAACATCTTAAGCAATACGAATATATATGTTCAAATCTTTACTGTTCCGCTGGTGAGAAAAAAGAAAAGCATGCTAGGTTCACTGTCGGTATTCCAGCAAATCTCTCCCATAAAAACCGACCAAGCTAACGTTACAGGACATGAAATGGCAATTTTTCCGTTTATGAAAACTCACCTCATTTGGTTGGAATTTGCCGAAGAGGATGTTGCCGTGCCATGGTTAATAAAAATGAAACTACACTAGTTTTTCGTAGAATATTACGTTAATAAGTTGTATTCATTTTCTAGCGGTGTCCTCCTCTGCAGCAACCGCTCTTTCTTTCTCTCCCTCAGCGTTTGGTGTTTGGGTTGAGGAGGAAAAGTGATGTCATTGCATGAAATTGCATTACCCGCCCCAATTTTTTTTCTGGGAGGCTGTATCCCATGCTGCCAAACATAACTTCACCATAGGCTATACTTACATTAAAAAAAAAGAAAACTTGCCCGTATATGTGGTTTTCTGAATCTAAATCTAAGTCTAAATATTCTCTGCAGACCAAAAATAATTCTGCTTGCACCATAAATCTCTTGTAAGCAGTATATCATTACAAAGCACTCCTTGACCAATAAGAGAGTTCAACAAATGTATCATAAAATAGTTTATTTATGGATGGCTTATTGAACATTCACACAAAAGAGATGAGAAGGGCGCACCATCTTTTATTAACAGACAAACTGGACAAACTGACGCAAGAGTGAGAAACTAGCGAGAAGGTGGCTAGGAACAAATAACTGTAAGGCAATTAAAACTGGACTGACAATGGAAACATTAAATAAATACACCCAAGATGACAATTAGAATTACAATGAATGAATGAATGAATGAATGAATATTCTAACAGTCTAATGGCAATGGTCTGAAAAGGCTTGGATATGATAATCATCCCTCTGAAGGCGATCTACACTGTAGATCCAGCTCGGCTGTAAGGTCGACTCAACATCAGTCTGTGGAAATTAAACATGTTGTTCTTTAGATAAGGGAGCAGAGGTTGAGCTTCTCATCTAGGAGCATCCACTGCAGCAGTGTCCATGTCTTGGAGTGAATTCTCAGTGGCGTCTTCTTCCCCTCCCACCACCTCCGACACAACCTAGATGGAAGAACAGGAGTTAAGACAGTAACTTTACTGCTGGTAGTACAGACGCTCAACCATTGTCACTTTGTCTGAAGCTATAATTTTCAACCAAAAGCATGCTTTGTCAATGTCCGTACTCCGACATGACAAATATGTAGAAATTGCAACCATGACAAACACATTACCCAACATATAAGAATGTGTAAACACTCTCAAAATAATTGTTTCCTATTATGACTTGCTTATCTGACTTCTTTGCAAGCAAATTGCACATCCTGCTTTGGCTAACTTAAAGATCCAGGATGTCGAAGACGAGTTTACCTGGTCGTCCATGATGGCGTCCACATCCCTTTCCGACAGCTCCTGTCCTGAGGCGTCCAGGTCGACCTGGTCCGGGTCTTCTCCGGTCAGGATGTCCATGGGGGCCTCGGCAATGGCTCTGATGGTCTGGTCCTCCAAGGCCAGGGCCGTGTCAAACTGCAGGGGGGACGGGGGACCCTGCATACCGTCCCCTTCCACATCCAGGTCCTACGTGACAGGGGGAGGACATGCATCAGGTTTGCTGGACACACAACTCCTACTCATGTCTCGTGTCAAGGGGAAATGAGCATTTCCCTGCTTGTTTGCATTTATAATCACATCCCTACATGTAGGCGTCAGTGGGGGGTTAATGTGTAGATCTACGAGATGTGCTTGTGCACCATTTGTGTATCAACAGACATCAAGACAGTTGGAGAAACTGTGTGACTTGGGAGTACAACACCACTGGCCAGAAAAATTCAAAGTCACTTCAAAAAGGAATCAAAATCAAACCACAAAGTAAACAAGGAAGCCAGCTATAGGCTACAGACCAAAACGTTAAGTCTGAGGACCAAACTACAAAGGGTGAATGAGGATTTGTAAACCTTTACAGCAGTGTTTGAAGGTTGAAGTATCTTACAGTCAAGTGAGATTATTACGGCGCATATACAGGGGAAGGGGGGGGGGGCATTCCAACGTACATCACTGAACTCTAGCGGCAGGCTCTCTGTGGGCTGAAGCTCCGCTGCACTCAGGTACATGTCTTTGGCTGCGGGGGTGAGCTGCTCCTGCGGCGGAGGCTCCTGCTCAGGCTGGTACATGGGGGGAGGCAGGGTGAGGTGGAGCGGGCAGCGGGGCTCTTCAGACTGGCCCATGTGCACGGTGCGGTCGCACGGGACATCCTTCAAGCCCGGACACATCTTGAACAGCACCTGATTGCTGTCCTGGTAGATGTCTGAGTGTCTTACTGTCAAGGACCACGACCAGATGTAGCAATGTAGAAAGCAATGTCGTCACAAAATAAATGTCATCAAATAGCGAGAGAGAAACAACTTCCGTCTCAAAAGTAAAACAGAATGCTGAGCATGGGATATTCTGGTTCATGTTTATGGCATTATAGTACAAGTTGCACAAATAATTGAGTATTATTGCAAGTACTACAATTATCTCCATCCAAATAAGCTTACTGTAATTATTGCTCAACATAAGGCTTCTTATTGTTTAGTTGCAAAAAGCTTGACTGTATAAATGATAGGGCTGAATGATTTCGTACAATGAGTTTGTGCTTTTTGTCTGAGCACCGCTATTTAGCAGGGTTTGTATGGCTCATTCACAATGTTACACTGTTTTCTGAACACTGTTTAATCAGTTTCCAACTAACTTGGCAGTTACAATACAAAACTCAGTACTTGCAATAACAGCCATTTTGTTGTTCTTAGCTGATACAGAGCGAACCACAATGTAAACACTGTTGTAAGCGAAACAACATGGACAGCATGAGATTGAGGGTGTGTCTGCACTAAATGATTTGGGGTTCAAGTGAAGAAAGGGATTTTGTCCCTTCCAACTGAATTGATTATCCCCTTTGTAACTCTGGGGAAAACCAACAGACCACAGGAAGGACTTGATGTCGGCTCTGTTTGAAACCAACAGCTACTGCAAGCTGCCAATCTTGATCAGGGCCATGTTGAATATGAGTCAAGTGAGAAAGGTGAAGGAGCGTCGAAAGAATAGATAATCTCCATTTCCAGTATAGCTTGAAATTCAACTGTGAAAATAGGTTACGACCATAAATACTAAGTGGTAAACAGTTCAGTTTCAACTTGCAAGTTCAAAGGCAAACATGTTCTATTTGTCTTTCATTTCAAACAAGAAGACACATCTGTGGTTTCTTGGATGAAAATGGACAACGCTCTTGTAGGTTTATTCAAACACATCACTGAGGATACGTGCGATGCAGTGTCGGGTCATAGGCAGGCAGGGATTGGTGCAGCGGGTGCCCTCCACAAAGGAGATGCATTTCTCATACATCGTTCTTGTGTGTGGCTACAACAGAGAAAACCCTTGTTAAATGAGGTCAAAACAACAAATCAAGGCAAGAAATTTCATTAGTTAACCACGGCATAACCCTGACTGAAGCTTCAAAAGGATGCCGATTTATCACTTTAGTCATCCTAAAAACTAGGATTTACTAAGCACATAAAGAAAATCATGAGACTGCAGTTCTTGGATGCCACAAAATGATCAGGAGGAAAAGACCTATGACCATTAGGTAAAATCACTTTGGTTTCTTTTGAGTGTTTGCCTGGTATGCTGGGGAGGGGGTTTTCAAATCTAGATTCATCTAGATTCCATTGTGCCAAGTCCTGAGCTCAAAAGATGTTGAGTACAAACTCAACCCCAAGAGTATATCCCCATCCCCTGTGCTGTGGACTGTTCCATTGTATGAAAATTAGCATGCTTGATGATAACATCAACCTTCTACATTCAAAGCATGCTAAAGCTCACATGCTGATATGTGTCCAGTATCACAGTCGAGTGACTGGTTAATTTTACCATCACTTCTGTCACACAGCATTTTGGACAGGGCTTTCTTCTATTTTCAAAATCAAAATGTTTACCATGTCTACTCTAACAAACATGGAAACAATAAAGACCATCCTGGCATTTCCAGTTTACTCATGTTGGAGAATAATTTACCAACTTTGTCATTTTATATTCAGTATACTGAAAGAGCCTACTGCAGGCACTACAGTTCAAGCTGATGATCAATGAAACACAAGTGAGTGAAGTTTCAATGACCACCAGCTGCTATGGAGGCACACCTGAGGAGCTCCTTCTGTGACAGCCTGCCTCCTCTCCCTGAGCTGCCGGTGCAGCAGGGCCTCCACGCCGTACCGGCGACGGTAACGACGCAGGGCTTTGAGCTTCTTCAGGTTCTCCCTCTCCTTCATGGACAGTCCCTCTGGCCCCGTCAGCAGACTGCTCCCTGTCATTAACATAAACAAACACAGACATCATTGAGGGCTGTGGGGCCATGGCCTTGTGAATGGGAAAAGGGAGAGGGATGACATCCAAAAGGGGGAACAGTTATCAGCTAGTTAAACAAAGTGGAACATGCTAAATCAGTAACCAATAATGTCTCTTTACCTAGAGTCTCGTGCTCCACCTTGCGGCTGTGAAGGTATCGGCGCTTCTTCTCCTTCAGCAGGTGCTGCAGGCGTTTGAACTGGTCGATATAGAGAGACTGGAGCCTGATGAGCTTCTCTCGGGTGATGAGCGCCACCTCCTCTGCTGTGTACACTCCTGCATGTCTGCAATAGCACAGGACAAAATATCACAATTAGCAACTATTAGCAAAACAGGTCATCTCACAGCTTGGCCCAACGTTTCAGTCAAGCTCCACATAGTCTGACTACAGAATCTTGGATTGAGGCCAATGCAGAGCTTGCTTCATGCAAATAGATGAAGGTCTGAGCCTGCAGTCACAAAGTGGATCTATGAATCTGAGATAATGAACTCTGGTAAATCGAAAATTAGGAAATGCACTGGAGTAATAACAGATGTCTTAAGTTATGCAATCAAGACTGGAGTTCAACTTTAGATGTAGAATATACCACAAGAGGAAAAAACCCCAATCAATTTTTCCATGCCACAAAATATAAATGTCCTCATTGATAATAACAGCTGACCAAGTTTAGTTTATCCGAAAAAATGTAATTGTCTAAAATAAATGTGACAGATAAGGCAGCGTACTTCAGGGGATCCTCGTGATCGCTGTCGATGCTGTCAGCCTCACTGTCCGGGTCTCCTCTCCATGTCTGGTCCAGCACCAGGGGACCCTGCTCCTCCTCACTCCAACTGTCCTCATCTGCCCAGTGGAATATAGCACAAAATAAGAATACGCCAATCAGTTTTCCCAGGCATAAATGCACACAAAACTGGTGACAAATTATCCACATTGCTTCCCCGTGCGAGAGAGAATATCCTGATCCCTCTACTGTCGACAATTTATTTCCCAGGCTGAACAAGACCATTTACCTAGAATGCGGCTAGCTTCACTGCGGCCTCCGTCAAGGCTGTGCGTTTCTGCACGACTGTATCCACTGAGTTGAGACAGTAGCACCTCTGGGGACGGACCGGGGGACGCTTTTCTCATCTGAGCTCGCAGAGCCATGGCGTTCCTTCGAGCATGCTCTGCACAGAACGTCACTCTGATGAACAGACAAGGGGATGGAAGATGGAGACAGGTCAGAAAGCTGCACTGCTCTGATTTGCTTGGCTCTGTTGTGACTATCTAGTGTGTGTGCCTCCTAACCTCTATGTGTTTGTCTATTATGTGAGAGACAGTATTTGGACAAAGCAAAGATCACAACATTTCAACTAAATCTAAATCAGTAAGAGATGGGTTAAAACTTACATTCTTTTAAAACCTCAATGTACCTGTTTCTTCTAACCATTATAAATTCTGACTTCCACCCACCCATCTTTCTTCTCCACCTTCGGAGCAGCGCTGGGGCAGCGCTTGCCGTTCTTGGTAGAGACATAGCTGCACTGTTTGTAGGGGGCGTTCTTGTCCTCCAGGATGTGTTTGATGCAGAACTCCAGGCCGTCCAGGCGAGCTTGAGAGCACGGTCTCTGGGTGAAGGAGCAGGCCTGAGGCTCCTGGGGACGGGCTGTCTGGGTCACCCGGCCCCGGCTCGACGGCAGAACGTGGATCCGTATCCTGTTCATTGCAAATCTAAAAAACAAAGGGTTTAAAAGATATGTTAGCACTACTGAGTAAACATTCAGGGGATAGAACAAATAGCTCTTCCTGTCTGTTTTCCCACCATATGCCAGCTGCTTGTGCTGGCATATAGTAGTTCCCATCTGCAGAGCCCAGGGGCGAGATATATGACAGGCTAAAGCCACACTGACTGCAGTTTATATGTAAAAACAAACATCAAGGCCAAATCTGTGCAGCCCTCAAAGTATATTATTGCAAGCAGAGCATTAGGCCAGGGATTAACACCTGCCCTCATTACACAAAGCCACGTGGCTCATCTAGTTCTGCAGTCAGAACAGCACAAGTTCTGTGACTCCAAAGGTCAGAGAGCATATTACAGTGTCCCAATTTTATATAAGCAGGATGCAAATGGAGATAAAAGGTAATTAAATCATAAAGTGGAGCGCACAAATAATCACTGTGTGAAGCAGCTGATGCAAGCTGGATGAAACAGGGTGATAACGTCAACAAAAGCAGGTAGCAGCAAAGCATGGGTGACGTACAGGTCAGGTAGCATATTTCAGATTAGGTACTCATCAACCTCGTCACAGGCTAAAATTGTTAATAGCAATGAACTTGGACAAAGCTGCTTACGCCTGATTACACTGGCACACAAGTTACTTTAATTAATGTAATGGTGGTAGGGGTGCACCTCGCTGTCCAGGCAAAATCTTACCAGGCGCCACTGGGCTGAGGCCCGCCTCTTTGTACTGCGTCACGGCAACTTACTCTGTTGGTTGTGTTGTCGCCATCTTTGTTTAGCAGTTGCTAATATTAGCTAACAGCTAATTTTCACAAATCGTCGCTAAGAAGAGTGTTTTACTGACTGGTGGCGACACGCAGTCGTCTTTCTCGATATTACCGAAATGTGTCAATGTCAGAAAATGAACATTTCTCATCGTTTTCAGTTGATAACTGCTTACCTTCTTCCCTGCCGTCCGGCCAAGCCTAGCTCCTGAAGCACACTGCGTCGTTTTTCCCGCATTCCCTAAGCACAGCCACTGCAGTGACAATCTGAGCCCGCCCACTCTGAGTTTTCATTGGTGGAAACGCCAGCGTTCAAAACATTTTAGTAGCCAATCAAGTTGTCAATCAATGTAGTGATAAGATTTTATACGTCTTGATGTGACTCTCATACTACTGCAATAAAGACGTTTAAAGAAATAAACATATTTGAGGAGCATTTTCTTAAAATATTTATTGACATGGGATTAAAGCGACCACATTATATCAAAAGAACAGTGTTCACAAATAACAACCTTTTAACTGAAACAAGATCCCAAAATGATTCAATTCCAGACCTGAGTGTCACTAAAAACACTAAACATCAAGATGTGATAAAATATGAAACTTGGATGCTGATAAGAGCTGTAGCTATGTGATTTTGCATTGTTAGGTTGCATGAGTATCTTCCATTTTCCTCACACCTAGGCTTATTTTGAAATAATTCCTGACAAAAAAGCTTTAGTATGACTTCCTTAATTTGTCTCACAGCGTATTTATGGAGAATTCATTAATACTTAAGTTGGAAGATTTGTCCAAATCATAATAGAAACCATTTTCAAACATAGTAATGATATAGTGTGCATCTATTCTAATAGTCTAACAATTATAAATGTAACACTTTGAGTCAATTGCATTTTAGGCAATCTGAGATAAATATTCAGTGCACTTAATGTTTCTCACCTGTTTCTCAGTGACAACGGAGAGTTGAAGGATCAACTCATATCTCTAAACCTCTGCTGCCTGAGCAAAGAGCTGTCATCTGAGCAAATATTTTATATATCAAGGGAACCTTAAAAATATATTACAATGGTTTTGCTGATTTGTTGTAATGCATTACTGTGAACTTCCCCTAAAGCAATAATTTCTTGATTTCAAAAACTGAAAAAAAAAAGGAAGAGAAAAAAAATATCACAATCCACAGCAGGTTAAGAGCAGTGATACCATACAATCAAATCCATATAAAGCTTTACATGAATCAAATGTACAGATGATACCTGATTCTCCTGCCTACGAACAGCACCTCTCACACAATTTAGCTCAAATACTTTTTAAACATTAATTCAAATGAATTAGGCAGTATTATACTTCTCATGTTAGTGGAGGTACGTCAATAACCTGTTTACCACGTGTGGTTTCCACAACCAAAGGGCACAAGCAAACATTTTTGATGGATCCTGGCTTATGGATGGATTAATTCACTGGACAAAAATCTCTAGCTGGAAATCCATCAAGTTAGATTGCAGGTGCAACGAGTATGGAGTAAGAAGACAGTTTTAACATCATTAAATCAAACCGGCATGAACTAACAGGTGTACATTGGGGTTTACACATCTAAAATCTTCCCCAAAAAGGAATAATAATGTGAGATGCATAATGTCACGTAAAAATGCATAAATGAAAGACTACCATAAGAACAGACAGCAAAGGAAATCACACAGCATGACTGGTTCAAAACAACCAAAGACACACTGGCCTATTATTATTCTTTGAGAATGTGTATGGTGAATACTTTGTAGGATACCATGTGCTGGGTATGGTCAACAAAAAGAAAACACCAGCATAAAGACTTCCCTCCATGATGCCGGCTGTGTGATGGTGTGGGCTCTTATCTCCAGCATGGCTGTGGGGCGACTCATCAGTAAGTTTAATCAGTATGTAGAAAATAATAATAGTAGGAATTTGCAGGACAAACTCCATGCCAGAAGCACCTCATACTTTCACTGTAGTTGGATATTTATGTTGGCAATTCCTTCATTGTAGCCATACCCTCTAGATATGTTTTATGAATCATAGACAAACATCCTGGTATGAACTTTGTCCATTAGTGTAATTATTTGAGTATTGACATTTTTTACAACCATTTAAAACAATGACTGCAACACTCAAAATCTAAAAACAAAAGTACAAGCTTCCTTAATTTACATCATTTTTTTGTAATTTTCATAACAAAATGTAAAAATATGTTTGTTTTAAACATTTTACAATATTTTTTACAACAGTTCACCAAATAATGCAGATAATTAAAAACAAAACAAAACTGTGAGGGGTGGGGGGAGGGGGTCGTTGTCACCTGTTTCTGAGGTTACGGTAGTAAAACAATATTTCAAACATGGCTTTGGAGACATGCATTCTCAAACTAGCCAGTACAGTCTTGAGGAAAAAATATCCCTCTGCCCAAAAAGGACACAGCGTAGAGGGGAGACCTTTTTTTAAAAAGGGGACTGTGCTCCTTGAAAGCATTCAATTAATAAATAATATACTATAAAAACATTATAAAAAGACAATCGCTAGCAAGACTTAACAAGTGATATGTGATGCAAATAAGTTTCAGCTTCCTCATGATTTCAAGACAATGTCTGACTTCCTCCAAAACAGTGATGGCAAAAATGCCAGGTCCCATCATCACATTTCATTTGAGTTTACAATACAAAACCGATAACATCAAAAATATTATTTACACTTTTTCCCGTAAATATTTTTTTCTATTTTGCAAGCTTTTCAAGCCTCTCATTATTGCCCCAAATCAAAAAAAAATCTGTAAAAAGAGGTTAAGAAAACTCAATTATGTCAGAAGTACATTTCTCTGCTGTCAAGCTGAAACCCACAACACATGATCACAAACATTTAAAAGGGAGTCTAAAAATCATCGTGTAATGCTTTATGTAACAAGGATGATGTTTGTGATGGCAGGTACAATGTACATAACGCATCCCCTGATAAGGAACTCATTTGGGTAACGGCGGCAACGGGGGAGGCGGTTCCGAAGGCAGGGGCGGGGGCCGGGGGTTGCTCCCCCTGGAGCCACCACTGTACCGGTACTCCCCATATTGGGATCGGTAGTCAAACATGGGCGGCTGGGACGGCTGGACGCCCTGGGCACTCAGCAGAGAGTTTAGCATTTCAAAAGTGTCCTGGTACTCATTTGACTGGCCTCCGCCTGTTGCGTTGTGTCCGTTAGTGTCCGTCTTGTCCCCTTTGGAGTGCGAGAAGTTCCCTTGGTGGTGGGGAAGGCCCAGGGCGGGGAGGATGTCAGGACCGTGCCCCAGAGTGTGCCCAGAGGAGGAAGACAAGGACGGGAGCTGGTAGGTGTTCCTAGAAGACTTGCTTACTTTGGAGGGAGGGTGCGAGCCTACTGTGGGGTCCTGGGAGTGTGTCCTCTTTCGAGAAGCGGAAGAGGAAGAAGAGGACGAAGAGCTCGTTCTAGAGGAGTCGCCGGGGGCTTTTTTGCTGCTTCCTACCACTCCGCTGGAACCAGATGAATGTTTATGTGAAGAGGAAAGTGAGGCACCACTAGAGGAAGAATGATGGTGGTGGTGGTGATGGTGGTGGTGGTGGTTAGACCGTTCCCGGTGCTTGTCCCTGCTCTTGCCCTCCTCTCCTGAACTCCCCCTTTGTTTCTCAGGCACCCGTATCCTAACTTTAATATCCTGGTCCTGCCCTCTGCTGCCGCTGCCGCTGTGCCCGCTGCCACCTCCCCCAGGCAGAGGGAACCGCATCTTCAGGGAGCTGCGGTCGTGCCTCTCCTTCTCCAGGGGGATTTTGAGAATGATGGGCGAGGGGTTGGTTACGTCGGAAGAGGAGGAGGAGCCAGAGTGGGAGTGGGAGCCGGACTGCTGGTGATGGTGCTTCTCCTTCCTCTGCTGCTGACCGATGAGGGCCTGGGCAGCATTGGCGTAGTCCCTCTTTACGCTGGCCTCCATGTTCTCCAGCTTCCTCTTTTGGGCGGCCAGGACGTCGGCGTTCTTGGCCCGGTACTCGCTCAGCGACACCTTGGCTGGGGCGTGCACCTCGTTGTTGGGTGGCTGCTGCGGCTCAGAGCCGCCGTGACCTTTCCCGCCCGGATGCCAGGGCTGGGCGCTGCCAGACGCACCCCTGTCCTTTTCGCCCGTCGATGAGGAAGATGACGAGGAGGGAGGGGCTGAGAGGCTCATCAGGCCTGCCAGCGTGGTTTCTGACGAGGCCATGGAGATCATGCTCATCATGGTGTCCGTCTGGTCACCCTCCTCCTGGACTTTGGACTTGCCTTTTGCTGTCTGACCTGCAGCCTGGGAGGCAGGAGACAGACAATCAACAGTGATTGCAGTGAGTCAACTAAAAATTTCCACGCAATGAATGATGTCTTGGCCGGGTTTTGTGGGGCACAAACGAGAAATGGGAAAAA